>NC_056744.1:758886920-759066920 GCF_019279795.1 Protopterus annectens
TAAAAAAGGTACCAATTTAAAATCATTATTTGAAGTACCATTAAAACAGTTTAGATATCACAAAGGTATGTACAAATGTGGCAGATGCCACTATTGCAGGTACATTCTTACTGGGTATTTTTTCATGGTAAATGGCATAAGATATGCTATTCATGATAAATGTAACTGCGAGAGTCAAGGAGTGGTTTATGTAGCTTTGTGCCAAAAATGCCCCACATTCTATTTTGGCAAAACTGAGCGTCAGTTAAAACAAAGGATTTATGAGCATATTTATGCCATTTCTAAGAGCATAAATACTAACGCTTTGGCTAAACATATTTCAGAGAATAATACACATTATTTTAAATTTGTAGTTGCCCAGTTAGTACCAAGGAACACTAGAGGTGGACCTTGGCACTTAAAATTAGAGGAGCAGGAGTTAATGTGGCAGTTAAAAACCAATGCCCATATTTTTCCAGGCATCAACGATACTTGTTCTATCAAATGTTTGCTTAAACTTAAGGCATTGGAGCGTTAGGTTTTATACGTACACATATATATATATATATATATATATATATATATATATATATATATATATATATATATATGTATATATACATATATAAAAAAATATTTTTACAACATGTTTGATATAATATATTTAGCCATAGTTCAACAATGGGTTTAATATTGGGATCGTAACATTATAATATATGTATTTTCTAGGTTTGTCATTTTAGTAGTTGCATTTTTAGTATGCTTCAAAATATAGTAGCTGTCTTTTTAAATAGTGAGCTTATAGCTTAATTGAAATTATGTGATATTAATTTGTTTTAATTGGTCAGTTTATAAAACATGGCTTTTTATAAGAATATGTGTCTAAAGAAGTGCACTCAGTTATGTACATGAAAGCGCTAACACAATAAAAGTTTTTTCAGTGGACTGACTCCTCGTATTGCCATTGGTATTATTTGTTTTTTATCCAGTTTGTTTGTGGTTTGTGGTTCAATTTTTATGGCAAATTCTAACATCTGTAACTCTGCCACATCCAGCTCTGACTCATGCCTTTTTGTCAATCCCACTGTCTCCAACCCATATAATATAGCTGGTCTCACTACCCTCTTGTAGACATTCCCTTTCACTTTTACTAGTACTCGTCTGTCACAAATCACTCCTGACACTCTTCTCCACCTTCTCAGTCCTGCCTGTACTCTCTTTCACCTGTCCTCCACAGTTGTCATTATTCTGAAATGTTGATCCAATCATTTCAACACATCCGCCTTTGCCAACTATACTCCCTGCATCCTCAACATTCTGCTATCCTCTCTCTCATTCACACACAGATATGCTGTCATAGTCCTACTGACCTTCATTCTTCTCCTCTTTAGAGCATATCCCCACCTTTCCAGGTTCTTCTAAATCTGTTCCCTACTCTCAATACAGTTCATAATGTCATCTGCATACATCATCGTCAACAGGGACTCCTGTATGATCTTGTCTTTTAATCTGGCCATCACCATTGCAAATAAGAAAGGGCTCACAGCTGATCCCTGATGTCATCCCACCTCCACCTTAAATGCATAAGTCACTCCCATTGCAGACCTCACCTCTGTCATACCACCATTGTACCTATCCTGTACCCCTCTTACATATATCTCTGCCACTCATGACTTCCTCATAAAATACCACAACTCTCTAGGCACCCTGTCATATTTTTTCTCTAAGTCCAGAAAGACACAAAGCAACTCCTGACCTCTTCTGTATTTCTCCAGCAACACTCTCAGAGCAAACATCGCATCTGTAGTGCTCTTTCCTGGCACGACACCATACTGCTGACCACTACTCATCATCTCCCTGCTTAACCTAACTGCCACTACTTTTTCCCATAACTTCATGCTGTGACTGATCAGTGTTATCTCTCTGTAGTTACTACAGCTCTCACATCAACTCTATTCTTAAAATGGTACCTGAACACTTTCCCTCCACTCCTCATGTAACCTCTCACTTTCCAAGATATTATTAAACAATCTGGTTAAAAACACCACTGTCATTTCCCCTAAACACCTCGAGGCTTCCACAGGTATGTTATGTGGACCAACAGGCTTTCCAGTACTTATCCTTTTCATAGCTATCTTTACTTCCTCCTTGGTAAGTCGTTACACTTTCTGATTCACCATACCCACATCATCCAACCTTCTCTCCCTCATTTCCTTCATTCATAAGCCTTTCAAAGTACTCTGTCCATCTGCTCAACACACTCCCCATGCTTGTGAGTATGTTTCCGTCATTATCCTTTATCACCCATGTCTGATGCACATTTTTCCTAGCTCAAGCCCTCTGTCTAGCCAATTGGTACAAGTTATTTCGGTCCTCCTTAGTGTCCAACATGTCATACAACTTTTCATATGCCTTATGTCACCTCTCTCTTTGCCATGCACCTCATCTCCTTATACTGCTGTCTACTTTCCTCATCTCTCTGACAATCCCACTCCTTCTTCCCCAACCTCTTTCTGTGTATACTGTCCTGTACTTCCTCATTCTACCACCAGGTCTTCTTGTACTCTTTCCTCCATCCACATGTCACATCAACCACCTTTCTAGTCATCTCCCTTCCTAGCTCTGCTGTACTTACAAAGATATTTGGTAAATCATCGCTGCCACACAGTGCCTGTCTTAACTCTTCCCTGAACTCCACCTCAAAATCACATTTTTCCAATTTGCACCATTTGATCCTTGGTTTTGCCCTCACACACCTCCTCTTCTTGATCACCAACATCATCTTACAGACCAACATTCTATGCTGCCAAAATACGCTTTCCCCTGTCACCACTTCATAGTCTCCAATATCCTTCAAACTGGCCCTCCTACATTGGATATATTCCACCTGTGTGCATCTTTCTCCATGCTTGTATGTCACCCTATGCTCCTCTCTCATGTTATAATATGTATTCACCACAGCCATGTCCATCCTTTTTGGAAAATCCACTACCATCTCACCGCCTGCATTCCTTTGCTTAACACCATAGATACCCATCACTTTCTCATCCCCTCTGTTCCCTTCACCAACATGCCCATTGAAATCTGCTGCAATCAACACTCTGTTACCTTTGGGTACAGTCATCACCATGTCATACAAATTACTTCACATTTCTCTTTCTCATCCATCAGACAACCAACTTGTGTAACATATGCACTAACAACAGTCATTATGCCATCAGTTTCCAGCTTCATAAACATCACTCTATCAGACACTCATTTCATCCTCCAAAAACTCTTGACATACTGTAGCTTCGGGATATCTCCTACCTCCTTTCTCCTCCCATCCACACTATGATAGCAGAATTGTGACCTGCCTCTCATGCACCTAGCTGTACTCCCCTTCCATCTGGTCTCTTGCACACACAATATACCAACCTTCCCCTGGCCATCATATCAGCTATCTCTGTCCCTATACCAGTCATTAAAAGTTCTTACCCTCACTACCACACTCCTAGCTTTTCTCCTCTCTTCCTGACATATGAGTGTTGTACATCCTCCAGGATATGCCTGTCAATTCAAAGGTTACTGTGCTATAGAATGACTCAAGTGTGTTACATCAATATTAAGACAGTGTCACTAATTTGTCCCATTACCCCCCCATGTATGTGTGGCATCCTATAGATGTCCTGCTCTAACGCATTGTGAGGGATGACTGGGCAGCAAGATTGTGAATACAGTGTGCCATACTGACATAGAACAGAAATGTATATCAGGTATTACCTGTTCACATGTCAGTATGAGTAAGTGTATCTGACCACCTCATAACAACAGACATGGGATGCAAAATGTCAGTTAATTAAGCTGTACATGTTGTACACGTGTGTAATCTTAGTTACTGTCCATCCAACAGAGTGACATTTCTACAGCTACTGGTTGTTGCATTGTCCTGACACAGCCACGGGTACTACAATAAGCATGATTATCAGTTTGAAATTGGAGAGGCTTCCAACTGTGTTATGATTTTGTATCCATGCCTACTGCAAACAGCTATATGAGCACTTACATTGCTGTATGGATTAAGCAATTCCTTACTTGTAAAACCTGCCTCCACCAAAGTAGAGCAATCCCCTTTTCTGGATGGCAGCAATACACAAATCACAGACTTGGTCCCTATATTGGCTATACAGGGCAAAGTAGGAGCAGACATCAGGCTGGCATCAAGTCAGCTGCTGTCTGAACAAGCATATAATGTCACAGATGATTACTGTAAGGCTAACTATGAGCACAAATTGGACACATCCACCAAGGCCAGTCACAAGGCCATCTTCCCATATGTCTGCAATCTCAGGGGCAACAAACCAACCCAACCTGTAATGGTGGTCAATCAGACCACATACACATACAACATAGCTGTAACCAACCTGCTGCAGATAGGGTTAGGGCAAACATCACTCCCCCTGGGTCAGCATCACTATAGGTGAATATGCACAGCACCCCTCATCACCAGTGAGCAGGTACATATTGCCTCCTGAAAGGCAACAAATGTAAGTATCCATGGGACATGATAGCACCCCTGCCTATATCCTACATGAACTCAGGCATGTGCTCACAGCTCCATTACATTACTGTAGTCATACCAAGCCTCGGCATCAACCACACCCCATCCGCATGGAAGATGGCCAATATCACCCGTCTACACAGACCTGAATGAGGAATAGAGGATTATGCAATTAACTGGCCCTCAATGGGGGGAATATGACACATCAATACCAGGAGTGCAATGCAAGCTGATACTGTGCTGATAGATTACAGGGGTATGGTGTGGTTGTGAGTGGTGGCTACTGGTATTCAATGTATATGTGCAGGTTCTGTGCATACTGTTCCAAAATGTATGAGGTCCTGTGATGTGTTTCCCTGTTTGTGTCTTCCACGTGCAATGTCGCATCAGAGAAGGGCAACATTTTCAGTGGCTGAGACAACCATTATCATTGAAGCCATACTTCAGCACCATGCAATAATGTTTGGCCGGAGCCAGCAACATCTGCAGGAGAGGACCACCCAGTGAGACGACCTTGTCCACAGGGTAAATGATGTCAGCCTGCACGCACGTACATATGAGCGGGTCTGCCATCGTGCAACCGACCTCATACGCCATGCCCGACAAAGGGCTGCTGCCATGGCCGGGGACCGCACAGGCACAAGTGGGGGCCCAGCCATGCAGCCCCCACTGACACCCACCAAGGAGCTCCTTGTCAACCTTGGGGCACCCATCCAAGTACAACATCAGGGTACAGACGCCCACATGCTGGAAGTGGGTGGCACCCATACAATGGATGAAGAGCATGCAGGTAAGGTCCCATTGGAGATGACTAGATAGGTGTAGCAGACATACTTGTATCTGTAGAGTATCTACATGCATGTGTCAGGTCAGATTGCAGTTGTGGATGGGGTTTTCTAATGCACAGAAGTGAACATCTATGGTGAAGGACAGCAAATGGTGTAGTATTGGAAGTTGTACTGTAAATGTGCAGACATGCTGCATCCATCCTGTACTGATGCCACATGTAAGTCTGTTGATAATACTGCTCTCCCACAACTACCTAGGTCCATCTGGTCTGCATGTGGAACAGCAGCCTGAAGCTGGTGACTATGGAATTGTTCTGTTGTGGTTTGCCAATACCCCAGGCATATGAAGGGCATGCAATTTACCATGCACACAACTATCAGTCATAGCCGTATTGCTTTATGTGCATGTTCACTTGTGGTGAGGTTAGCTGCATTGCATCACAGTGGGCAACACAGGGTCCTATCTAAAGAGAATGTAATATTCCTGTAGCATACCTCACAACCTGTCAGTGCAAGACATCTGGACAGAGGCCATCAAATGGGGGTACAAATGGCCTAAGGTAGGGACATGTGTGAACATTACTCTTATACAGTGGATATAAACAGTGTACACACCCCTGTTAAGATGCCAGGTGTTTGTAATATATACAAACTGAGACCACAAAATGTCAGTCCACACCTTTTCAAACCTTTAATGTGATCCATAACATGAATAATTAACTTGTAAAACAAACCAAAATGTTGGGCACCAAATATGGAGGATACAAACCTTACACTAAGCTAGATGCATGTGTGTGCACACCCTTCAGATAGTATTTTATTGCAGCAGCAGCTTGTCATTTACTGACAGAATTCATTCTGCTTGGATACACACCTGCCATCATGTAAAGGCACTCTAAGTAACACCAGAAAACAGGTTGGATATTCATGACATTTGCTCAGTTGCAACAGCAACAGCCATGTCTTGCAGACAGCTTATAAAGCAGCAAAGGGATCTCATATTTGAAAGGTATCACTAAGGAATAGGGTACAACAACATTACTACAGCATTGCATACACCATGGAACATAGTGGAGACAGTCATCAAAAGATGGATTGAATATGGGACAACAGTGCTGTTAGAAAGAACCTGACATCCCTCCTAAACTGATGAAAAGACATGTTCAAACCTGGTCAGGCAGGCTGCCAGGGACATACAGCAACACTGAAGGTGTTGCAGAAATCTCTTGCAAGTACTGGTGTCGTGTATTACATGTGAGAACAATCTCCCATATTCTGAATAACTCTGGCCTGTGGGGTAGGGTCAGTAGATGGAAGCACTTCCCCACACCAAAAAACATCCATGGGTAGATACAACTTGCAATACAGCACATCAAGTATCCCAAAAGCATGTGTGAAAATGTGTTATGGTATAATGATTCCATGGATCAACCTCACAGCCATAATACCAAAAGGTAAGTGTGGTGCACAAGCAACATCTCTCTTCACCTGAAGACCACTATCTCCATGGTGAATCACACTGGTGGCACTGGCCTGCTGTGGGGATGCTGTTCTAAAGTGAGAACTGGGCCTGTAGTGATGGTGGTGGGAATTCTGAACAGTTCAAAATAACACTCACATCTGGCCCATATCCATCAGGCATCTGCAAGAATGCTGAGGATGGGGAGAGGTGTCAACCTTAAACATGACAAAGATCTGAAGCATACATCCAAAGCTACCTAAGCATGGCTCCACCTGAACACACTCATGATTACTGACTGGCCCAACCAGAGCCTAGACCTAAACCCGATAGCAAAACCCCAGTGTGACCTGACGAGGACTATGTGCATGAGCTGTCCTTGCAATCTGACAGAGTTGGCAGACCTTTTCAAGGAAGAGTGGCCATATAATGACAAGTAAAGATGTGCCATGCTGATAGACAACTTCCCCAGAAGAGTGAATGCTGTAGGTCACTTAAAAAGTGCTTCAACAAAGTACCATTTTAAGGGTGTGCACACTTATTCAGCAACCATATTGTACATATTAAATTCATCATATTTTACACATAACACATTTGTTTGTTTATTGATTGGATTGCACAGGTCATATGTCACATGAAAGGTGGGTAATATATTTGAATGGATTACGGGGTCTCATCTTATATCCTACAAGAACATGGCATGTTAACAGGGTTGTGTACACTTATCATATCCACTGTAAGCTTAGAAGGTTGGTGGTGTAACAAGAAGTGTGTGACCATACATTTACTGCTGGTTTTGAGGTCTGAAACTCAAATGTATGTCATTAATCAGTGACATCACTCCTCAGATCATCCCAGTTAAGTATAATAGAAACACAGGGAATATGAGAAACAGAGCAAACATATGAGCCAGATAGCTACACATCCTACGAGGATCTGTACAGTTGTGAGGTATGTTCTGTAGTACTTGCCACTGTGCTATACAGATGAACAGCAATGATGTGTACATGGGTGCAGTCTGTGCTAGGTTAGGGCCATCACCTACTAACACTGCTTGCATATCCCAGAGCTCTATATTGCTAGTTACAAGCAGTAAAACTGGCTGCAATGCATGATGTTGAGGGCCGTTATGTCATGCATGTCACCATTTGGGTAATGTGAGGTCTGTGTAACAGATCTGTGCCACCTTACCTGTAAGTGTCTGTGTGTGTGTGTGTGTGTGTGTGTGTGTGTGTGTGTGTGTGTGTGTGTGTGTGTGTGTGCTCATGTGTGTGCTCATGTGTGTGTGTGTGTGTGTGTGTGTGTGTGTGAGTGTGTGCATGTGTGCATGTGTATACCAGCCAACCTCAAAGTGCAGGTATTAATGTACATATGTTGTCTTCCCCTCACAGTTGTCAATGGGGTTTGGGGTCCCTCCTGCTTGGAAACTGATGTCATTTTCACTGCAGACTCTGACAATGATGATAGGAATAGTGAGGTACAGGTGGGGTTGTCAGTGGCTGAATCTGTGCCATTGGATGGCATCCCACTTTTGTCCACACCATCCTCACACACACAGTGACAATGCTCACACATACTCCCATCACCAGTGGCCACAGATGATGGACAGTTGGCAGGTGGTGGCATGGAACAGGCTAGTGTGGTGATTATGGTAGGTGTGACTGTAGACACGGGCCATAGCCAGAGTGTAGGCGAGGTCCCACAAAGGGGGGATGGACAGGGATGCTCACAGGAGGACTGCTGCTCATCAAGCTGCTGTTGCAAGTGCCACAGCAGGTGTCACCAGATGCATGTTTCGGGCTGTCATGGATCCACAAGCATGTAATGAATGCCATACCAGACAAATACTCAGGGTGGTGGATGCAACTCTTCCAGATGTACATGGTGACATACATGACTTTGTTGAGGACACATGTCAAAATATTGAGGTCATGAATAGACGGTGGGGTGAGACCTTGGCAATCCTCGACCATGGCATGTCTGTGCTACAGCATGTGGTGGGAGATGGGCATTTTCCACGTAGACTTAGTCAGCATCAACAACAGCTGAGAGTTTATGGGGCCATGCACCTTCACACTCCCGTAGTGGCAGTGATACCAGCACTAGCAAAGGGGGTTGCTGTCCACACCACACAGGAGCAGGCCATGGGCACATGGTCCTGTCTGGTCCCATCAGGGGCATGGATCCAGCAGACAGCAGTCACCATCTGGAAGCAGTACTGCATCTGGCCTTGGGCCTGGTGGTGCCAGTGATACGCCTGGCAGGATCAAGTCCTGTGTCCGTGGCCAGAGACGGTGAACTGGACACCCTGCCATGTACAATCCACAGCTGTCCAACATACCACTATGTAGGACAGCCACATGGAGTGACTATGTGGATACATATACACACACATCTCTATCACAGGCAGGTCACCTCCAGACATACACAGCACCTCTGCACAGCCCATTTATTGGATACACCTCCAAACATACACTGATGATATCACCAATATGACCCAGCCTAGGCCTCTGGCAAACCCAAACCACACCCTGTGCATATGATGATACCTGTGTCACATCCCTGTCATCCATAACATTGATGCAGGGACATGCTAATATGGGTCTGATGCACAGAATGACTATAGTACAGTGTAGCTATGTAATTCTATGTAAGGTGCTGTCTACTTGCATTTGTTATGGGTACAAATACAAATACAGGTGCATGTACCTTATTAGCCAGGATGCATTATTGCTATTAATATCACTGACTGAATGTAGTCTGATATGCTGTATTCTGTTTGTGTTCCAGGTGACTGTGTGTCTGCAGGTTGTGGCCCTGCAGACATTCCCAAGAGGGAGTATGGCAGAGTGGGAATAAACTGACTGTGTCATAGGCAGGATACAGCTTTATATGTACATTTACCAGATGTGTATGCATGCAACGGTGCGTGAGGAACATGGTTGTCAGACAGTGTGACCTTGCATACATACCCCTTGTCATAGACAGGTAGCCTTCAGGCATGTCACCTCAGAGTTGTGTAGTACCACAGGCTCATACATACAGAACCATTTACTGCAGTACTGTCAGCAGGTCCCTCAAAAGTGTAGCCATTACATTAACTGCAACAGATTCACCTGTCAACACCTGTTGGCCCTGCCATTTCTTTCCCATACACTCAACCCTGATGCAGTTGATGAGGGCATGCATGATACTGTGTATGACAGGTTTGTGGTATGTATTCCTGAGTTTGCAGGGAGACAAAATGGTATATCCTTTGCACACACACAGTAAGGACTGACACAGGGGATGTGCATATAGTAACACATACACAGTTGGCAGTAGACAGATTAGTAAACCTACATTTCCATTTTGATGTACTGTAGTACTACATACACATGACATGCCCCACATAGATTATATGCATGGGACATAACACACTACCTCTTACAACATGTAATGTTCTGAATGCCTTCATGAATGCTGAGATAACCCAACAGAAATAGCATGTGGATTTATGTATTGCTCCTACAAGCCTGGGCAAGTAATAGTGTAGCAGATGTTGTATCAGCATGATGTTTCAGTCAGGTATGATACCTGATGCTGGCATGTGTTTCACTACACTCATTGTGGCTGATTTGGCAACAATATCACATAAATCAGCATTATTAAGGGACACAGGCTACGTATAGGTTTGAAACATCTGGATATCCCATAGACATCTGTACAGAGGACTGGTATGGCCTGCACAATGGTTTAACATGCTGCATGTGGGGCAGATGCTGTTACCATGCCATATAAAGTAATGCCATTGGGAGGTGGTAAACAGGCATGGATGGTACACACATCAAAATGGTATCAGCCAAACAAGATATGATATTTACCCAAACACACACACACACAGTTGCCAGTAGTGAGAATAGAACCCCTACCTATCTAGTTATGTCTACTATAGTGTTATGCAGTTATCAGACACACCACAGAGCTTACTTGATTTCACCTAGTCCCAAGGTACTTCTAAGGTGGTTGGCATTGGGATTAGGACCCCTGCCAATCTAGTTATTTGTAATGTAGTGTTATGCAGTTATCACATGTGCTACAGAGCTTACTGGATTGACAACTGGCCAAAGGTGCTGATAACTGCACAGCTGAGGTAAACTATTACAGGTGCCAGAAAGTCTGCCTTCATTTTTTCCCTTAGATCTTGTTAGTTCTTTCTCTCTTGCACTTCAAATAGCCTAATAGCTTTGCAGTTCAGGTTTTTGTATCAATTTATTCTACCACACCTGAGAGCCATCAGCAGCAGACATTCCTCATGGAATTAGCTCCAGTAATTAGTAGTTATGATCATCCCTTCTGGCACGATTAAAGTGCAGTTCTCTATGCTTTTGCCCACTAACCTGGTGCACTTGGGCATTCTGAGGCACTGTTGAAACTGACTCATGCACAGAGACAACCCTGTCCTGTAAACTCCCAAACTCAGACTTGTGAGAGATACCCCTATCTCACTGAATTGGAAGATATACACACTCCAGAAGACTGAACTAGCTGGTCAAGAGGAGAATGGTCAACATCTGCACCACACCACATGGAAAACATACCTCTCCAGAACACCCACTATCACAGCTCTGACATACAAACAAAAAACTCACATCCGCCTTCACAGAGGCACTCAGTAGACATTTACCCAGCAGAGATCACCAAGACAGCCACCCAGTCGACTACCACAACACAGCACAAACCAGAAGACACATATCTCAACTACACAATGTGCCCCTCTACCTAAGCCCCTAAGACTAACCACCTTGTCCAATACAGGAATCATAGGTGACTTAATAGTGAGGCACACATATGTCCCACTCACTAGGTTGAACATGGAGAAGATAATCCAACACATAACACACCCTGTTAGGTCACTCCACGACAACTACAAGTAACACTGTGTCATTGTCTATGCATGTGTGAATGACCTGAGATGCACCTCCCTGGACTACATTAAAAGAGGCATGGTGGAGCTTTCAAATTATGTGGGCCAGGCAGGTATGACAGTAGCCCTGAGCAGTATACTACTGTCATCCAGAATGATACTGCAGTACAAACAAAAAATGATTGACTTCAACAATTGGCTTAAGTGTCTGGTATCATTCTCAGGGGATCCAGTATCTGTCTGCTTGGGATGACATGATTGACAGACTGCGATGGCTTGCCAAAGAAGTCCTGCATCTGTCACCTCTGGGTTTCCAGGTACTGGCTAAGTGTCTTGCCACCCCTTTAGTACCTTTTTATGTGGTGTTCCAAATCAAATTACCACCGTAAAAGCTTTACATAAATAAAATCTGAGGGTCATACTGCTCAACATTAGACATCAACATCTCAAGATGCAGTCACCCAAAGCACTCCTCAAAATGGAGAACATTGACATTTGTGCTGTAACAGAGACCTGGTTTACAGCAGCAGACAGCACCCCTGAACTACCAGGCTAGAACTCATTCCACACTTGTCAGCTCCAAAACATGAACCACAGCTCCAAAGGTGGTGGTGTCTCCATATTCATAAAGGATATGTACACCTCCAGACTAGTATCCCAGCATAATGCATCTGAGATACTTCAGGTAGAACTAACATTGGGTAATAGTGCAAACCAGGTCATAGCCTGCTATAGGTCCCCATCCATGTCCCCAGACTCTCAATCCACATTCCTCAACACCCTGGAATCTATCAAGGTCCAACCCAACACTCTCATACTAGGAGACATCAACTGCCCCTCCATCAACTGGAAAAGATACTCAAGCACCAATACACTGGTCCAATGCTTCCTGAAATTAAGCAGTTCCTATGCCCTGGACCAGCTCATTCTGACACCCAGTAGAAAAAGCAACATCCTTGTCCTATGTTGATTACTAACATATGGGACTATTGCTTTACAACAGTAGTCAATCCTTATCTGGTTAGATCCAACATAAAGTAATCACCATAGAAATCCACATCTCACCCACACCCCCTCCCACAAAGGTAACCACCTTGAAAAACTTCTCCAAAGCTGACTTTGGACTCCTAAAAACAGAGGTGGCTAACTTCACATCACCCCTGCCAATGGAAAATACCTGTATGACTGCAGAATCATACACGAATGCACTGTACAGACATGTGCATCAATGCATGGAACTAGCCATACCCAACAGAACCATGACACTCTCCAACAAACACTGGAGGCCAGTCTGGTGGTCCTCTGCCATTAATGACCTGTACAACAGAAGGAAGAAACTGTTTCAGAAAAAGGTGGAGTCCCAAGAATGTTAAAACTTCCTTATTAGCCTCAACAACAACTTGAGATCCCTCATGAAATCATCTAAAGCCAGCTATGATGGTAGAATTGCAGCAGACACTGACAACAATCACAAAGCCTTTGTTATACCAAGAACCTACACAGCAATACCCAGAAGTGCTCTGAGTTACTGCAGAATACTCCCTCCAATACTGAGCCAACAGATATTGCCAACATTCTTACCAACACATTCAGTGCCAGCTTTAGCCACCCCAGGAGAACAATCAGAATGCCAGGCACCCAGGATTACTACCACCCAGGTTAAACCTGCATTGTCCACAGGCAAGAATACAGCTTCCATGGGACCCTAAATTATCCTTGGCTATGTTCTACATGAGCTACAAAGATACCTGGCACCACATCTGTGTGCCCTGTTCAGTCACAGCCTCACCTCAGGCTTTGTCCCTCCAAAATGGCGCACCACTATAGTCATCCCTCTCCATAAAAGGGTAGTGACTACAGACCCTGGGAATTATCAGCCCATTAGTCTGACAAGTCTGATATGTACAGCTATGGATCACATCATCAGAGATGTGATTGACAAACATATAGGTAATCTCCTAACTCTGGACCCCACACAGTTTGGCTTTGTGAAAGGGAGATTATGCCTGCTCAACCTGGTTGACCTCTTTGAGTCAGTCACCATGGCTGTGTATGACAGTAAGGCACTGCATACAGCCTACATTAATCTGGCCAAGGCTCTTGATACCATTCCTCAGTCAGTAATTATTGATGAAACCACCAAACTAGGCATCAACTCCTGTATCACTGGGGGGGTTGAAAATTGGCTCACAGATAGAACACACAGTGTGAAAGTAGCAAGCTCCAAGTCAGACTGCCAATCAGTCATGAGTGGAGTCCCACAGGGATCACACTTGGGTACTCTACTGTTCAGCATCTATTTCTCAGGAATCCAGGTCATAGGTTCATAGGTTCATAGGTTCATAGGTAGGTACTAGGCTATCAGCCCTGGGGACTATACAAGCCCAGCCAAAAAGGTACCCTGGCTTTTGCCACCCAAGAAAATTATTTCTCTGTGCCACTGTCGAGCAGAGCCACAGAAGTGATCCCTGGGGTGAATTTCCTATTTCACATCCAATCGTCAAGATTTTTCTTGAAGAGTGCTAATGAGGAGCTTTATTTGATATAGATAGGTAGTTTATTCCAGAGTATGGGAAGTCTCTGGGACAGGAATTTATCCCTCCGGCATGTTCTGTTTATTGTGGTGACAAGGTTTATGTCCCTAGAGTGTGTAGCTCAGAGGGATTGGGATTTCTTTAAGTGGAGCATGTCCAACAGCTCTGGGTTTGACATAGCTTTGTCTGTTAGGCAGAGATCTCCTCTGAGTAGGCGATATGCGACAGAGTAAAGCTGGAGTTTTTTGAGATGGTCTGCGTAGGGCATCTGTTTGAGGCCGGTAATCCTCTTTGTGAGGTATTTCCATGGCCTTTCCAGTTGTTGTAGATGTCTTGTGAGGTACATACCAAAAGGGGTGGTGTACTCTCTAATGGGTCTAATGAGTGATGAGTAGAGGGGAACAATAACCTCTTTTTTTCTGGATGAGAAACCTTTCGTGATGAGGTGTGCCACATAGAAGGATTTCCTGACTACTGTGGCATTGTGATTATCAAAGGAGAGACTACTGTCAACCTGTATCCCAAGGTCTCTTTTCACACTTTCAGTGTTAATTATACTACCGCCTATGTTGTAGTTCATAGGTACAGAGTTTTTACCAAAGGGGATGACAATGCACTTTTTGGCATTGAGCTTGAGGCCATGGCTTTGACACCAGGCATCTGTCTCAGTGAGGCCCTTTTGTAGGATGTCCACCTCATTAGGAGTTTCGATTATAGCTCCTAGTTTGCAATCATCTGCGAACTTCATTAGCCAAAGACCTTCTGTGTTAGCCTGTACTTCAGAGAAGTAGATACCAAACAGGGGAGGACCCAGGACTGAACCCTGTGGTACTCCACTTGTCACTGGTCTGAAGTCGGATTTGCAGTCTGCTACTTTTACAGTGTGGGTTCTGTCAGTGAGCCAGTTGGCAAGCCATCTTGTGACATAGGCATTTATACCTAGTTTAGTGAGTATATCTATAATTCCAGAGTGTGGGATGGTGTCAAAAGCCTTAACAAGATCTGGATAGGCTGTGTGAACCATCTTACCCTTGTCTATGGCTTTGATGACTGCTTCAAAGAAGTCTGTCAGGTTTAGGAGACATGATCTGCCTTTTACAAACCCAAACTGGGTGGGGTCCAGAGTTTGGAGATTACCAATGTCTTTATTTATAAGTTCCATGATGATACATTCTACGGCCTTGCAGACCAGGCTCATCAGGCTAATGGGGCAGTAGTTCCTGTGGTCCGTGGTGGCTCCCTCCTTGTGGAGTGGGATTACCATCGCTGTGCACCATTCAGCAGGCACAATGCATGAGGTGATGCTATGATTGGACATGGTACTTAGGTGGGGTGCCAGTTCATTCTGTAGTTCATGTAGAACACAGCCTGTGAATTGTCTGGTCCCATGGATGCTATGTTCTTGACTTTGGAGAGTGTGATTTTTACCTGTGCTGCCGTGGTTACAGGAACTTTGCATTCTTCCGGTATAGAGATGGGCTTTTTAGGGGGTGAGAGGGGGGTAAAGTTAGCACTGAACCTATCTGCCAGGATGTTGGCAATATCAGTTGGGTCTGTATATTTAGTGCCATTGTACTGTAACTCAGAGCAGATCTGGGTGCTGCCATTGAGATTCTTGACATAGCTATAGAATGCTTTGTGGTTGTGTTTAGAATCAGTGGCAATTTTGTTTTCATAACTAGCTTTGGAGGATTTTATCAGGGATCACAGTTTCTTACTGAGGCTGACCAGGGAGCTCCTCCACTCATGGGATTTTAATCTCTTTTGCAAAAGTTTCTTCCTTTTGTTGTACAGTTTGTTTATGGCAGGGGACCACCAGATTGGCTTCATTTTTTTGGAGGATAGCATATTGGTTCTGATTGGGATAGCACGATCCATGCACTCATGTAAGTGCTTATAAAGTGCAATTGTGTAGGATTCAGTAGTCGTAAATGTATTGTCCATCTGCATGGGTGTCATGAAGCTCACCACTTCTGTCACAAGAAGCATGAAGTTGGCTTTGGAGAAATCTTTTACCATGGTTTCCTTAATGGGAGGTGGGGGCAGGATGTGGATATTTAGGGTAATTAGCTTATGGTCGGATCGGACCAATGAGGCATTGACTTCAGGTGTGGAACACTGGTCACTCATGTTGGTAATGACTAGATCTAGGATATTGTTGCCCCTGGTGGGAGTGTGGATAAGTTGATCCAGGGCATTGGAATTTATGAATTCCAGAAAGGGTTGAGTGAAGGAGTTGTTACATGAGTAGTTTTCCCAGTTAATGGTGAGGTAGTTGAAATTGCCCATTATTAGGGTGTTTGGTTGAACTCTAATATTTTCCAGTACATCAAGAAAAGAGGAGTGGGAATCAAAACAAAGGACCTCTGGCTGATCAAGTTCACAGACACCTGCAAGCTGGGAGTCATCATTAAGTCCAGAAGTGATGCAGACATCCTACAGAAAGGTCTCACTGAGACCACTGACTGGTGTGGAAACCATGGCCTGAAGCTTAACACCACAGAATGCATCATCAGCCCCTTTGGTAAAAACACAGTTCCCACTAAGTCCCACATCGATGGGCAACCACTGAACACTGTAGGTGGTATAAGAGATCTGGGGACACAGGTTGACAGCAACCTCTCCTTTAACTGCCACATTGCTACTGTGGTCAGGAAATCTTTCTATGTGGCACATCTCATTGCCAAGGATTTTGCATCCAGGAAGAAAGAGGTCACCATCTCTGTGTAATCTTCCCTCATTTGACCAATCAAGTATAATGGCCCATTTGGCATGCACCTCACTAGACACCTGGAACAGCTGGAGAGGCCACAGAAGTTTCTCACAAAGAGGATCCTAGGCATTAAACACATGTCCTTCTCAGACAGAAAGAAAGACTACAGCTATTCTCTGTCTCATATCACATACTTAGAGATGATCTCTGCTTGACTTGCAAAGCCATGTCTGACCCAGCTCATTTAGAAATGCTACATCTAAAGACATCCCAGTCCCTCTGCACCAAACACTGCAGGGACCGCGACCAAATTACCGCAATCAACACAACATACTGGAGGAACAGGTTCCTCGCAAAGAGACTGCACATGTCCTGGAATAGACTTCCCATTCATGTCAAGCAAGCACCTAGATGACCCTGTTACAAAGATATCTTGATGTGTGGATGGGTAATCGAATGTTCACCCCAGGGATCACTTCAGTGGCTGTATTGATGGAGGCACTGGGAACTAACGTCAGGTGGCAAAATGGCAGGGCACTTCTATGGGCTATGCTTGTAAAGGCTTCAGGGACATTAGCCTAGTATACACCTATGAACTTATAAGGGGAATGACATCAGCATGACTGATAAAGTAGGCCAGTAGGTGGGAAACTTATCAAAATACTTCTTCCTACAAACATACACACGTATACAGACACACATTTGCCAGATTTGATAGTAGAACCCCTACCAATCTAGTTATTTGCATTATAGTGTTACACAGTTATTGCACATGCTACAGAGCTTACTGGGCTGACAACTGTCCAAAGGTGCTAATAAGGGAATGACATCAGCAGGACTGATAAAGTAGAGCAGTGGGTGGGAAGCTTATCAAAATACTTCTTGCTACAAGCATACACACTTATACACCCACAAACTCACATTTGCCAGATTTGAGAGTAGAACCCTTGCCTATCTAGTTATTTGTGTTATAGTGTTACACATTTATCACACATGCAACAGAGCTTACTGGGCTGACAGCTGGCCACAGGTGCTGATAAGGGGAATGACATCAGCAGGACTGATAAAGTAGGGCACTGAGTGGGAAACTTATCAAAATACTTCTTCCTACAAACATATGCAAACACTTAAACAGTGACACACATTTTCCAGATCTAAGAGTAGGACCCCTGCCTATCTAGTTAATTGTGCTATAGTGTTATGGAGTAATAGCAGATGCTACAGAGCTTACTGAGCTGACAACTTGCCAAAGGTACTGATAAGGGGAATGACATCAGCAGGAGTGATATAGTAGGGCAGTGGGTGGGAGACTTATCAAAATACATCTTCTTACAAACACACACACTCTTTTGCCAGATCTGAGAGTAGAACCCCTGTCTAGCTAGTGATTTGTACTATAGTGTTACAGAGTTATCACATGCACTACAGAGCTTACTGAGCTAACAACTGGCCAAAGGTGCTGATAAGGGGAATGACATCAGCAGGAGTGATAAAGTAGGGCAGTGGGTGGGAGACTTATCAAAATACTTCTTCTTACAAACATACACAAACACTCATTTCCCAGATCTGAGATTAGAACCCCTGTCTAGCTAGTGATTTGTACTATAGTGTTACACAGATATTAAACACGCTATGGAGTTTACTGGGCTGACAACTGGCCAAAGCTGCTGATAAGGGGAAAGACATCAGCAAGACTGATAAAGTGGGGCAACGAAAAGTGCTGTGGTTGGGAATGACCTAAAACTGTTTCACAAACCAACAAACACTCCCTCACAGACAATTGTCACACACACAGTTGCCAGTATTGAGATTGAACCCCTATCTATCTAGTTATTTTTACTATAGTGTTACACAGTTATCTCACTCACTACAGAGCTTATAGGGGGGATTGGTGTTCAATGGTGCATCTAGGGCAAATGACAGCAGCAGATTTTGTGAAGTAGAGCAATGTGAAGTGTACTGAGTGGGAACAGTCTCCTAATACTTAGACCTATGGTCACACACACAGGCACACACACACACACACACACACACACACACACACACACACACACACACACACACACACACACATCCAGGTGATATGATATTATAAACCCAACATCAGTACTGTTACACAATGGGGCTCACATTTTATGCTGGCATGTGCAACTGTTTACAGATAGTATGCCACTGTCCACAGCAGGACATCACTGTTTGCCATTCAGGGTATCTGTGTGTGTGACTCACTCTATTTGTGTCCCCCTGTGTCTCTCCCTCTATCACTGTCTGTCTCTAACTTCCCCACATCTATGTGTATGTATGCTTGACATTTGTTATCTGTTTCCCATATATATTGTGTGTATTTCATGCAACACATGCAGATATAGCACATATGGGCCACCTACAGCTAGCTGAGGGTAATCCTGTCTGATGTGTGTGTGTAGGGGGGCAGTTGAGGTTTACATAGCTGTGTTTATGCACAGACATATATACACAATACAGTCATATATTCTGAAGTGGGATCCAAAACAACCTGTGATTCTCTAAGTGTAACAGCATGCCCAGTGTGACCTCTATAGTTAGAATGGGACTCCATTCCAGAGATAGTTGTACTCCAGTCCTGGGTTTTGTGTGCTACAGCCATACCTCTCAGGAGTACACAGGACTTTTCTCAGGGTACTTGGTTTGTTTAGCAGACATCTTCTGACATATCTGTAGTCTGAAACTGCAATATATTGTGCCCTTACCTAGTGTCAGACATCCTCAGATCATCACAATGCTTTACCAGAGGAATACTAGTTGTATGATGCATACACCAATATTATGAGGGCAGATATGTAAATTCTTGCCCAACAAGGCCATTTGTGAGGTGTGGCTATGGCCAGTTTAGTAATGACATGGCTGTGTAAACAGTCCAGCAACCTTGTGATATACTGGCTGGGGATCTCCTGCTTGTGTGTTATCTTTCTAACCTGAGACGTTATAGCCTTCTGTGGGCATACCTCTCACTTGCAAATTTTTTGGCAGGTTGTCCAGGTGTTTGACTAGAGGTTTCATCCTTTTTACGTAAACTTCATAGGTTCATAGGTTGGTAGTAGACTATCGGCCCTAGGGCCTATACAAGCCTAGCTATAAGAATTCCCTGGCTATTTCTTCCCACAGTATTTACTTCCCTGGACCTCTGTCTAGCAGGGTGATTGACGTGATCCCTGGGGTGAATTTCCTATCTCCCATCCAATCATCAAGGTTGCTTTTGAAGAGGGCCAACGAGGAACTCTGCTTGACATGTATGTGCAGTCTATTCCAGAGTCTGGGGAGTCTCTGGGTCAGGAACCTATCCCTCCACCATGTTTTGTACATTATGATGACAAGGTTTAGATCCCTGGAGCATGTGTCTCTGAGGGATTGGGATTTCTTTAAGTGTAGCATGTCCAACAGCTCTGGGTTTGACATGGCCTTGTATGTAAAGCAGATATCGCCTCTGAGTAGACGATATGCGACAGAGTATAGGTGGAGTTTTTTTAGACGGTCAGTATAGGGCATCTGCTTTAGGCCTGTGATTCTTTTTGTGAGGTATTTCTGTGGCCTTTCCAGTTGTTTCAGATGTCTTGAGAGGTACATACAAAATGGGGCATTGTATTCTATAATGGGTCTAATGAGGGAGGAGTACAGTGAGACAATGACCTCCTTTTTTCCAGATGAAGAGCCCTTAGTGATGAGGTGTGCCACATAGAAGGATTTCCTGGCAGTTGTGGCAATGTGGTTATTGAAGGTGAGACCACTGTCCACCTGTGTTCCTAAGTCTCTTATCACACTTTCGGTGTTTAGTGTGCTGTCACCTATGTGGAAATTCTTGGGTACATGTTTTTTTCCCAAAGGGGATAACTATACATTTCTTGGCATTAAGCTTGAGTCCATGGCTCTGGCACCAAGCATCTGTTTCTGTAAAGCCCTTTTGTATTATATCCACATTATTTGGGGATTCAATAATGGCTCTCAGTTTGCAATCATCTGCAAACCTTGTTAGCCAGAGTCCCTTAGTTTTGGCCTGTACTTCAGAGAAGTAGATGCCAAACAAGAGCGGTCCCAGGTCTGAACCCTGAGGTACTCCACTTGTCACTTGTCTGGAGTTGGATTTGGAATCGGCTACCTTTACAGTGTGGGTTCTGTCAGTAAGCAAGTTGGCAACCCATCGAGTGACATAGGGATTAATTCCCAGCTTAGTAAGTTTATCTATGATTCTAGAGTGGGGGATGGTGTTGAAGGCCTTGGCGAGGTCCAGATAGGCTGTGAGGACCCCCTTACCCTTATCCACGGCTCTTGAGACTGATTCAAAGAAGTCAATCAGGTTCAGGAGACAAGATTAGCCCTTCACAAACCCAAACTGCATGAGGTTCAGTGTTTGAAGGTTGCCAATATCTTTGTTTATAAGTTCCATGATAATACGTTCCATGGCCTTGCAGATCAGACTGGTCAGACTGAAGGGGTGGTACTTCCCAGTATTCAAGATGGATCCCTTATGGAGTGGGATAACTGTAGCTGTGCACCACTTAGTGGCATGAAGCCTGAGGTGAGGCTATGATTAAACATGACAGTTAGGTGAGGTACCAGTTCATTTTATAGTTCATGTAGTACACAGCCTGCAATGTCGTCTGGTCCCATGGATGCTGTGTCCTTAGCTTTGGAGAGTGTGTTTTTTACCTGTGTGGCCATTATTACCAGAATTTGGCAATCTTTCGGTAATGAGATGGGCCCTTTAGGGGGTGAGAGGGGGGTGAAGTTTGCACTGAATCGATCTGCCAGGATATTGGCAATATCGTTGGGATCAGTATATTTAATGCCATTCTGTTGTAGCTCAGAGCAGATCTGAGCATTGTCATTTAGATTCTTGACATAGCTATAGAATGCCTTGTGATTGTCTTTGGAATCTTTGTCAATTCGATTTTTGTAACTAGCTTTGGAGGATTTTATGAGGGATCTCAGCTTCTTACTGAGGCTGGTGAGGGAGTTTTTAGTATCCTGGGATTTTCCTCTTTTCTGCAACAGTTTCTTCCTTTTGTTGTAAAGTTTGTTTATGGCAAGGGACCACCACATTGGCTTCCTTTTTTTGGAGGAGAGCATCTTGGTTCTATTGGGGATGGCATGATTCATGCAAAAGTGGATGTGCTCGTAGAGTGCCTAAGTGTACGATTCAGCTGTCTAACTTTTAGTTCCTGTCTGCATGGGTGTCATGAAGTTTGTCACTTCTGACTTGAGCAGCATGAATCTGGCTTTGGAGAAGTTTTTTTACAGAGGTTTCCTTACTGGGGGCGTGGGGGTGGGATGTGGATGCCAAGGGTGATTAGCTTATGGTCAGACCTGACCAATGAGGGGGTGACCATAGGTGTGGAGCATTGATTTCCCATGTTGGTAATGACCAGGTCTAGGATATTGGAGCCCCTGGTGAGACTAAGGATTAGTTGATCCAGGGCATTGGAATTTATAAATTCCAAGAACCATTGGGCAAAGATGTCGGTGCATGAGTAGTTTTCCCAGTTAATGACAGGGTAGTTGAAATCACGTAGTATTATGGTGTTTGGTTGTATCTTAATATTTTCCAGTATGTTTAGAAAGGTGTAGTGAGAATCTTGTGGGATGGTGATGGATCCGTAGCTAGCTACAATTTGGATTGCAGTCTTAGCTAGTGTTAGTTGCACCTGGAGAATTTCAGATGCATTGTGTTGGGCAACTAGCCTGGTGCTGTGAATATCCTTGGTGAATATGGACACTCCTTCACCTTTAGTGTTTCTGTCCTGCTTTGGTGGCCGAAAAGTGTGGTAAGAGTTGTAGCCTGGTATTGCAGGTGTGCTCTCTGGTGCCTTGAACCAGGTCTCAGTTACTGCACAGATATCGATGTTCTCCATTTTTAGGAGTACCTCAAGAGAGTGCATTTTGAGGTTTAGACTTCTAGCATTGAGTAGCATTACCTTCAGATTTTGCATGCTTGTACCTGTTACGGTGGTGGTTTTGTCCTTTGAACTTTGCCTAAAAAGGCACTATAGGGGTGGCAAGAGGCTTAGCCAGTAACCTGAATCCCAGGGGTGACAGGTGCAGACCATCTCTGGCAAAGCATCGTGGTCTGTCGATCGTGTCGTCCCAGGCAGACAAATACTGGATCCCCTTTGAATGACACCAGAAACTTGTGTTATTATGGCAAGTTAGTTACATATAATTGAAGAGTGATGTTACAAAATAATGACAGACATTACTGTTTCAGACTACATAACCTTCAGAAAATACTGCAAACCCCTCATCATACCAATTTTCTCAGTATGTAAGGGCGATATTTACAGCACATGCCTATCATTGTGCCTTTGTTCCACTTTTATTTCTGCCCATGTCCAGACATCTTGCTGTCAGAGGTTGGGAGTTATGAATGTCAGTACAAAGTGCATTCAACTGTGCAGGCATGTCCATTATATGTAAAAACAAACATAAGAAAAAAGGATTATTGAGAATGACCACGAGCAACAGTACCAAAAAGCAATTATATTCACAAAAGCCTTGGCACCCCTGCTACACATCCTTCAATATGTCACTAATATGTGCAGTATATTCCACATAGCACTCTGACTTCTAGGTTTATTAGTGGGAGAGCAGTGGGTGTCACTGACATGCATAACAGCTGGCACGGGAGTTATCTGCACATAGCCCTGTCAAAGGCAGCACTGTACCTAGGGCACTACAAGACGGTTACCAGGAGAATGTAATGGCCAGCTCCAGACATTAACCACACATGCACATAGCTCATTGACCCCTGCATATAGTGGACAGGCAACATGTTTTCATGTGTATTGGTACAGCCCTGCCAATGTGTGCTATGCTGCTATTTCCCTGCAAACATACATGTTACTGCATTTGTGTGGGTATATGGGGGCACACCTTTCAACTGTACACATTTGCACAGACTGTGTTGATATTTGCTTTACATTTTGGTTCCATTTACCATACTATTGTGCCCTGTCTTGGGGACTAGAGGCATATCAGTAAAGAGCCCAGGTCAGATTGTACTGACATACATTTGAGTTTCAGACTTCTTACCCTTCATAGCCTTACTGCAACTGTGGGTCCTGCTGTGCTATCACTGTGTGAATCTGCAGGGGGTAATTCAACATTGCCACCATTTGTATGCCTTTACCAGATGTTTCTCTGTGGTTTTCTACAGCTGACTTGCTGTGTGGGTCTGAGGGGTGGTTATGGGACCCCCACCCTGAAATCCATGCCTGTGACTTATGACCCCCAGTTAATTGTCCCCACACATATACTGCAGTGGGATTTGCCACCGTGGGTACTACTGCATAGTGTGTGGAGGCCAGTTTGGGCCAGACATTTCCAGTGTCCCACATAGCTGTCAGTTGTGTGCTGCTATCCCAGTAGGCCACCCCATTCCCTTGCATGCATGCAGTATAACCATAGATATGCTAGCAAAATATACCAATCCATTAATTTATTGTTAAGAAGACTGAATTACCTTGTGCTTGTGGCAGTTGTGAGGACGGTGCTTGAGGGCCACCTATGTTGGATGCACACAGTACACTGACTATACATGGTAACTTACAGGTAATGTGATGTGTGGGTCACCCATTTTACTGTGTGTGTGTGAGTCAGAGAGAGGTGTCATTCCTTGGGGTTCCTACAGTATAGTGTGTGTGTACTATGCATTGCCTCTTTGTCAAGGCCTGACCATACTGGCACACCTCTGTCTGCCTGCAGGAGCAGGCTTAGGGGCCTCGTCCTGTGAGTCCCACTGTGCCTGAGGGACCTTAGCAATGGTGGTGGGCTGTGTGGACCTTCCCCATGCTTTTCCTGCTGCATCTGTTTCTGCAGGATCATATTGTGAAGTATGACACATACTATGAACATGTGTGCACATGTGGCTGGATAGTACTGCAAGACTCCACCAGATATGTCAAGGCAGCAGAACCATGACTTGAGCATCCAAAACACATGCTCCATAATGATCCTGGTTTGTGTGTGTGCCTCATTATGGCATTCTTGTGTGGGTGTGTGTGCATTTCTGATGGGTGTCATCATCCACGGCTCTAGTGCATAGCCAGCTTCCACCACCAGATGGCAATACAGGATGCCCCCACTGGCAAATGCCTGGTTCAGCTGTGATGAATGCCAGATATGGGAGTCGTGATAGCTTCCAGGGCTGTCAATGCATACATTCATGTTAATGCCCTGAGCATTGCACACGACCTGGCAGTTGATGGAGGGGAATCCCTTGTGGTTTATGTAGACTCTACTTTGTTCACTGGGTGGTGCGTTGAAGTAGATATGCAGACAGTCTGTGGCACCCAGTACCTCTGGGTATTCTGCTACACGGTGGAAGAGACGCATATTGCTGGTCCTCTCCTCACGTGTGTTGGGGAAGTAAATGTGCTCACCGTCATGCGGTAACATGGCATCCAGGAAATGGTGGAGTACCCTGGATGCAGATGCCTGTGAGACCCCCATGATGTCTCCAGTAGGTGTTTGGTAAGTACCTGTGGCTAGAATTCATAAGGCTACACATACTATGGTATCCATTGGGATGGGTTCCCCTCTGTTGGTTCTAGGTCTGAGTTGAGGCCGGCAAAGCTCTGTGATTTGCTGAAGTATGTCTCTGTTCACCCTGTAGCACTCTACTATCTCCAGATCATGTAGCCCCTGGTAAGTTACCCTGGGTCTGAACACTCTTCTTCTCCTCCTTGGTCTGTGGCAGTTGTCAGCATTATCCTCCTCTCCCCTGTCAGCCTCTAGCCAATATTGATTTATCAAAGCAATGGCAGCCCCTAATATTTTTCCAGTTAAAATTTCCCCGCATGTGTACACCAATGGTGCAGAGTTTGTAGGAAAAAACAGACTGTAAGGTGTTTCCATACTTTATATTGTTGTGCTGCAGATGCTTCCTGTATGATTGGCTGTCTATGATGCATTCCACCTGCCAGCTATGTTATTTGCACTTGATTGCTTTAATTCTGCTATTTTCCTTTTTTTTTTTCTTTTTCCCCTTCCCATTTCCTCCCCTTTTAAGGCCCAAGGCGTGCCGAGCAAACCCGGTGCCCAAATGTAAACAGTCCTGCTATTTCCATTTTTTTATTTGTTTTGTTTAGACTGGGTGCATGACATGCAAACCTGTTTAGCTTATGTAAACCGTAAGAAATGGCCCTCCTCTGAGGATGAACACATTCCTCAGGTCATGGATTAAGTCAATACAGCTTCAGACACACCCCCTTGCTTAGGTGTGCTTAGTTAAGCTTATCTCTATGCTTACTACTTGCCTTACACACCCCCTTTTCATGTCTGTTGCTCCTCCCAGTTACACCATTGTGCTAGAGCACCTACACAGTTACGTGCAATTTGGGACATAGAAGAGTTTTGTGATTCAGTAAATTTCCACTCATTTGCATACCCACTGCCTTAGTCCATAGTTACTGCACTTTGACAGAGCCTTTCAGCTTAACAACCACTGTTCCCTGGTATTTTTTCTTTCTGCATGCCATAGACTATAAGGGCAAAATGCAGATTTCCCTTAAAACTGAGTTTTTACAATTTTTTTTCTATTTTCGGCACAATCCCGTTTGCCCGCCACTGCCCTATGCTTAAAAGGCCGAGATTGGCCAAAAAAAAATTTGATTTTTATATAAAACCAAAACAGTTTTCCATGCCAATGGCCATATATTTGGCTACTGGCATGGCTAAACAGTATAATAGATGCTTTTTTGAGGGCTGTCATGCCTCCATTTTATTATTTGCAGAAATGTATTCAGTTAGTAACCGAATACATTTCTGAAAACAACACTGTTCTTGCAGATACCTGGCTGCTTGGTTAATCACTAGTTCACCTCATTTGCATGGTTTTCACCAGCAAATTAAGTCATTAGCATTCTACAGCCATATCTGTGCAGGAACAGTGTAGGCATGGTCGTGCATGTCAGATCAGCTGTTTGCTGGATCGCTCGGCGGCCATATTCCGTGCAGGAATGGCTACACTGTTCCTGCATGGAAATATCAGCTTCATGAATCCTGGGGGCAGATTTCAAAGAGGTAGAGGATCAAAGAAAGGTAAGAGTTAGAAGCTGTTAATAATGCTCAAGGCTATTAAATTAATCATAAGAGGCAATGGTCATGATCATATTGAGGTTAATACTGCCTAATAGATATGAAGTCAACATGAGTCGGGCTACTACACCAAGCGCAGAAGTCAATGACCTAATATAATGACTGATCCTGGCTTTGAATGGCTTAGCACAGTCTTCTGAGAGGAACTGAAAGAGTGTAGAAGAAAATATATCAAAAGAGTAACATGGTTAGATGTTCTAATCACCTTCATTTCAAGACTGAGGGGCCTATAATGTGCTAGCTCTGTGGTGAAGTGGGCAAGGAAGTGGTCAGACCAAAATATTGGTTCCATCATCAAGTATAATGTCCTAAGGTTCAATAGAAAGATCTACTCCAATGTATGGCCTAATCTAGTAATCGCAAAGGTAATGCCAGAGCAAATCTAAAACCATTTTTGCAATACCACAGAACTGTTGGGCAAAAGCCATTGACTCATTACTCACCAAGTTATTAAAGTTACCAACCAAAATTAAATCAGTGACCTCCTGTAAGTATGTCTTCACATGAACTGGTGGATGGTAGATGAAGGAAAACCTACATTTTACTCCAACAAAAAGGAGTTTGTCTCATTAGGGTCAACCTGATTCAGTCCAAGCCCAAAGCCACTGGAGACAGCAATCCCATTACCAATTCTACCCTTCCTATGGCATTGACTCATTGAGAGCACTTGTCGAATTGCTGAGATCAACTAAGGGCTAAAAGTCACATCAAGCCAGGTCACAGAGATTAAAACAATGTCAATGTTATGCAGAAGTTCACAAATAATCACCTGTTGTGGATTGACCTCACATTAGTGCACGATGCCCAAAGAGGGGCCACAAGTGGATGGGTTACAGTTATCTGCCAATGATGAAAAAATGGAACACTGAGTACTGCACAAAGACTGGAACTGTGATGTTTTACCCATGGAAGTTGTGGTAAGATCAATGGCCTAGAAGGGGACTACACAAAGGGCTGTCCATTTTGGCTACCCCATGCTAGTCACCACGATACTGACATTGAAGACATAGATGTTTACACAGATAAAAAATCTATGAATATGGGGAGAAAAATGGATGCAAACCAAGTAGAGATTATTTACTGGAATGTATGGGTCTAGTCTAAATTATAGTAGCCATGCTAATGATCACAAAACACTGGAATAATGCCATGAATCAAAAACAAGAAAAATGACAGTAAAGTCCAATGTTAATCCCTAGTAAAATCCAAGTAAAGTAATAAGACAAGAGAATTTAAAAGCACCGGATATAAATGTTAGACAAATAATAACAATTAAAACATGGAATCCAGTCAGAGATAATCCGATTTTAAGATATGAGTAGTGTATTATGGAACAACAGTAAAATAACTAAATAAATTCAAGTTCTGAGCCCTTGCAAAACTGAGGTAATGGCAATGGGGAAATGTATTTATGACAAATAAGTGGAAAATAGTACATATCATCTGAGCCCTCACTCATTGGGAGATGCTTTTGCAATGTGTGGATTTTGAAGAATGTAATTGTTTCACAAAACAGCAAAAATAAAATATCTGTCTACAGATAAACCCTTATAGGGGTAATTTGAAATAGACATAGTAATATTTTTAATAAGACTCATGGAGAGTACCACAAGGTTTAGTTAACTTGGACTTTTTTAGTGTCGGACTTGATCCTATACATGACACTGATAAGGTATCTGGATCTGTTGGTGTTATTACTAGGTCTAGGAAACTAGATAACTGCATGGATGAATGGTAAGCCAGACAGCTCTATAACTGATTGATAGAACACAAATGGTGGTAGTTGGATAGCTGCTGTCTGAATAGTAGGTACAGAGGGTCACAGTGAAATAATATCAGTAATTATGCAAGTAACCAGTGGAGCACCACTGTAGCACATGCTGTGCCCAGCACTTTTCAGTAATCATTGGAGTACCTCGGTGGCATATGCTGGGCTCAGCACTTTTCAGTAATTAGTGGAGTACCTCAGTGACATATGCTGGGCCCAGCACTTTTCAGTGTTTTTGTCTTAGACATATCTAAGGGAATCCAGAACAGGATTAAACTCTATGCTGATGATACAATGGCAGCTGCAACAGTGAGGGATATAAGGAGGAAGAGCCTAGCAAACAATTTAGAGAGGCTGATCAACTGGACAGACATGTGAGAGTTGAGGCTTAATGCACATCATTAGTAAAGGACTTCTAATGGTGCAGCTAGAATCTGGCTTTCCAATCATAGCCAGTTCTTTCAAGAAAAATTTAATCTTTCTCTCCAAACCGCAGCTAAGAATATCTATACATTCCACCTGCACTACACAGAGCATGCAGTTTAATGTTTTTGTTTTCTTTCTTGTGAAATGATATTATTTGTATATCTCATTTCCATGTATATTTCTGGTGTTGGGTCAGTAGTACACAGGATATTGTGCTTTGGTGTATTGAATGGTGATTCTTTAAATGGAACCAGCACTCTAGAATCATCTTTGTCTGATGCTGGAAGATTTGCAAACTTTAATGATGGTGGATAAGCTGACACAGTTAGAAGTATAGTGTGCGTGCTGGACAAAAGATATTTGAGCACTGCATCTACATAGATTAAGGATACAACCTTACAGGCAGGACAGGTTACTTGGGACACTAGCTGTCAGAGAAGTGTAGTAACCCCAGGTGGACTCATATCAGGATCTGGCCTAGTCTTCGTAGATAAGGAGGTACACACAGTGGTAGGTACTTGTGCTTGGAGGAGACATGGTTATGACCCCCTCCTGAGATCAGTGTGTCTGCTGGCATAATCCAAACTCCATGCAGAGATATTATTGAGGCATAGGCAAACAGCACCCCAGCTATAGCAGAGTTAGAAGGGATGATGTGGGGTGTGCAACGTGACCTACAGTTATGCATGTCCACATGTGTGACTGCTTGTACAGACTCTGTCACACAGTGGAGCATACCATGTCATCTCAAGGTTGCATTCCAGGCATGAGGCACCATCCACAAAACCATTCCACCATTACCTCCAGAGATGGTAGCCATCATAAGCATGGATGACCTAGATTACTCTCCAGCAGTGCTAGCACTTCCACAATTACATCTGTTGTGGAGATGTCTACATCCAGTTGAAGACATCTTCATGGTTGTGGCAGTTGTGGCAGTGGCATTTCTCATAACAGATGTTGGTCTCAGTTACACAGCACACCAACATTTAGCCGGGGTCATGGTGCAACCAATGCAACTCCTGGCAGAGTTAGCTGTTACTGACAGGTGTGTGCATAGAATGGACGGACTTCTACCATGGATTCCCTGAACCTATCCAGTACATTGAGCCATAGTGCTGCAAGTACTGCTGAGGATGTATTCCAGCAGATGCACACTGACACCACTGAATAGTACATCACACACACACACACACACACACACACACACACACACACACACACACACACACACACACACACACATTTCAACTGACAAGAGGCCCCTTAAAATTATTTATGTTAAGCCCCACCCCCATAACGAAAGCCCATGCACACAACAACACTGTTTCATTTACCTGTTCTCAGCACTCACATATTTATCTGTAAAAGATTTGTACTCCCTCTCCTACTTGTACAAATTATGGTAACTGTGCCCTGCCCTTTGTACATTGTTACTTGTGTTGATTATGTTTGATGTATAGTAGGGCCAGCCTATGCTTAGATAAGTATAACCTGGTGTAGGTATTGCAATCTTCACTTTTATTGTAATGTATCGACTTTACTTTGGTCTAGTATATTTCGAAGCTATGTGCAAGCCACTGGCTCATTGTCAGTGCCACAGCCTACTGCATCCACCACCAAATGTAGTGATCATCCTTGGTTACTGGCTTCTCCACTGATTCCTTGTCTTTATCAGCCTACAGTGCCTGGTGTTCTGGGGACTCCTGCAACTGACCACCCTGCTGTAATTGCCTCCTAAGTATGATATTTTGTAATGTTGCTCACAATGAAAAATTTTTGCACTTGTGCAACAGTCATATTGCAGGACACAACTAGCTGAATACAGACAGCGAAACTGTGTCTTTAGCAGCCCAAACACAAACTCAGTTGTGTTCCTTGCTTGTGATTGGATGTAATTGTACATATGGTTAATTTCATTTTATGGATTTCTGATGGGTGTCATTCAGACAGAATTTTTCGGGCATATCACCAACAAGATGCCTCTGGGGAAGTAATTCCTTGAAAACTGTTGTACAGGTGACAGGTGTGTCATATGTATGACACCTTTTACATTACTGACCAACTGGCAGTTGATGGAGCAATACCCTTTACTGTAAATATGGCTTCTTTCCAGTTCACTCGGTGAGATCTCTGTTTCAATGTGTGCACACATTCTGTGCACCTCCCTGAAATCTCAGAGAAATTAGTTTTGTCATAGAACTCCTGCATGCCAATCCCTTTCTCCCTTGTGGTATGTGGGAACGACACATGCTTTCCACATGTTGAAGCATGTCAATGAGAAAGAGATGGTGAATTCTTCAGGCAAATGTTTGAGAGACTCCCACTGTGCTACTGTGTCCCCAGTAGATTGCTAAAAGGCCCCTATAGCTAATACATATAAAGCCACACATACCATAGTATCCACTGGGTTAGGTACTCCAAATGTTCTACAGGGCTGCTGACAAAGCCAACACATATCAATAATGTCTTGCATGGTCTCCCTATCCTCATGATACCAGTCTGCAATAGTGGTGGCATGGAGTATAAGAAACATTAAGAAATGTTGGATGACATGGCACCTAAAGGGGTGATGACATGCAATGTCGTGGACCTTAATGGCAATGATAGCTTCTCACAGATTACTAATGCAGTGGCAGCCCCTAACATTATTTAGTTATTGACTTAGCATAAAAAGTAAAGATTCATCCAAGTTCAATATAAAGTGTGTGCAGTTCCAAGCTGCAGCTCTTATACATTTAAGAATCATTCTGCATCTTGTTTTGCCCCATTTGCATACATCAAGCTATTCATTTGACTAATACTACTCATTATTATGTCACTATAAGGCCATAAGCATATATTAAGGCCAACCTTGCTCCCTGGCATTCACCATTAGTGATACATGTAGATAATTGTACAAAAACAGATAACATCCACTACTGAACTGCTAGGACCATTCCAACTTGCTGAAAAAGTACGGACACCACATTAGCGCTTTCATTCACTTTATTCACTGTGAACTTCCTCAGAAACAGTTTGAACTCCACCCAAAGCACTTTTTATAGTAAAAAAGTCACATGGATAATTAATTGCATAATTAATTACATACCAATTGTAACTTAAAGTAACAAACATAAATAATGTAAAAGTTATGATTAAAATAAAAATCAAAATTAAACATATGTATGTTTGTGTATAAACTATTATTCATTGTTTCAGCTGTAAAAAACATTTTATATTAATGGTTTAATTTAACCCAGGAGCATAATCAGCTCTCAAATGCAATTGCCATAAAGATTCCTTACACTCTAAAATAACTTTGCTGTCTCCCATAAATACGTGTGTACTAACACTATCTAAAATAGAGAATGTGAACTTAAAATCTCTGCAAATAGTACAGTGTCTACCTAGTGCATTCAAGATAATTTAACAAATGAAGAGAGACACACTCTAGACAACATCATCAACAATAAGAGTATACGTATCATGAAACCAGACAAAGGAGGGGGTGTCATTATTTTTGACACAACACAATATCAAAAAGAAATACATGAGATATTGTATCAATCGGGTAATTATGAGGAAGTGTCCATCAACCAAATCAATATAGGTTATCACAGGATTGATTTGGTTATAGAGGAGTATTTATTGGACAATCGAATCACCAATGAAATATACAATTTCATCAGGACTGAACACCCGACGATGGCCAACATTGTAGGAATACCTAAAATACACAAATGTATAGAGAAACCACCCTTCAGACCCATCATATCTGGATCCCGATCTAAAACTTTCAATATAGGGGTTGTCATTGATCAATGGACCAAGCATATTTATTCTAATGTTCCCCATTTGATCAATGATTCTTGGGACTTTCTTAGTAAATTAACATCAGACATATGGAGAGATGAGATCACGTTACTCACCATTGACGTTAAGGATTTGTTTTCCTGCATACCCGGTACGATTGGTTTAGAATATTTTAGTAATAGTCTAAGGAAGTTTTCAGGATTAACTTGGGATAAAGTAAACCTTATGGTAGACATGATGAGTCTCATTTTGGATCACAATTACATCCAATACCATGGTGAATATTTTAGGCAAACACGAGGGGTTGCTATGGGTGCCTCTTGTGCCCCCATATTTGCTAATATGGTTATGCTCGAGTGGGAACACAATTACATATTTACCAGTGAATATTACAAATATATATCCCTATACACTAGATTTTTGGACGATTTATTCATAGTGTGGAATGGACCAACTAATATTATACCTGAATTTATGACGTATATAAATAGTACAACTGAATTTTTACAATTCACATACCAAACTAGTCAGGTAGGCATTCCATACTTAGATACCTATATCAGTGTTGAAGTTGACGGCTTTTCTTCTAAATTATATAGGAAGCCAACATTTTCGAATGATTACATCCAATATGGGAGCAACCATCCACCCCACATTTTTAAAAATGTTGTAAAGGGACAGTGCATTCGTGCGGCCAGAATGACATCTAATAGGGAAAATATGATTGATGAACTCAATCTTATTCACAAGATGTTCACTGAACGTGAATACCCCAAGAGTATGCTAGATGATGTTGTAGAGTATGTCAAAAATCAGTGGGAAAACAAATTCCCACCCCTTTTAGGGAAAATTAGACCTAATAAAGTGATTAATGAACATGAGAATAGGAAGGTATGTGTCATCATGTTCAATGCATATACTAACATTGTAAAAGAAATTTTACGGAAACACTGGCAGTTATTAACTAGTATAGAGACGATTGGCCCAATTGTAGGGAATCAACCAGTTGTTGTTTCAAAAACATCTAGAAATATCAAAAAGATATTGGAATGTGGCTCACACATTAATAAAATAGTGAACTATAAAAGGGGAACCACCAAGTGTGGATCCTGTCGACAGTGTCAATATATAAATGAGAGCAAAAGTATTGTATTAAACAATGGTATAAAAAGTAAATGTAAATGTTTAACTGGGAATTGTAACACGCAGAGGGTTGTCTACCTTGCCACATGTATATGCTGTTCAGCATATTATGTGGGAAAGACCGAAAGGAAATTAAAAACCCGCATTTATGAACACATTTATAAAGTAGGTAAGGGTGATACTAAAAATGCACTCAGTAGACATGCGATGGATAAAGGGAAAGAACATACTTTTAAGTTCAGTATTATTGACAAGGTTGATACATCAGTTGATATGGGCAATTGGAAAGTTTATTTAAATCTATTGGAAAGTAAATGGCAAATTATTCTTGATGCCACGACTCCTCCAGGCATTAACGAATATATCAGTTTAAAACCATTTCTTTTAATGAAGTGAGGTAGTTGCCTTACAAGAGTAGTTGAGAGCTCTTATTATTCTGAATGTAGCCACTATTACGCACTTTACTTCATTACATTTTCATATTGTAAGTCCCTATATATATTTTGTACAGATATATTGGATTATTTTTTACTTATATTTAAGATATTTATATTTATATTTATATTTATATTTATATTTATACCTATATTAGGAAGTTTTTATGTACTTTTTATGTAATTCTTATGCAATCAACAACTGTTTTTAATGTGAAATTATGACATGGTCAAACTATTAGTGTTTTAAACTTTTTTATGTTCTTAATCATGTATTAGATGAAATAATTGTATAACAATCAGTTTTTGTTGGCGCCAAAATAGATATAAATTGATGGTAATAGCCTGCTTTCATTGGTTCTGAGGAAGTCTGAATTATTCGGATGAAAGCGCTTAACCAGTTTTGTATAACGTTTGTTCAACAGCTATCGGCTGGTGTGGTTCTGTGGTTGGATTATTAAACATTTTTAAACCGTTCAGGTTCGTTCTCTGTTCGAGCTGAGTGGAGTCGAGTCTGTGTATTGATTCTTGTGGTGTACTTCATCTACTGTTCAAACTTAGCCTTACTACAGGATATGTACCCAAAGAATGGCATACAGCTCCAGTGGTCCCACTCCACAAAGGTGGTGCCACATCGGACCCCGGGAACTATCGCCCCATAAGCCTGACTAGTCTGGTCTGTAAAGCTATGGAGCGTATTATCATGGAACTCATAAACAAAGACATTGGGAGCCTCCAGACACTGGACCCTACCCAATTTGGCTTTGTTAAGGGCAGATCTTGCCTCTAAAACCTAGTTGATTTCTTTGAAACAGTTACCAAAGCCATAGATGAGGGCAAGGTAGTCCACACAGCCTACCTGGACCTCGCAAAAGCCTTCGACACAATACCCCACTCGGGCATCATAAATAAGCTTACCAGCTTAAATATCAACCCCTATATCACAAGATGGGTTGCAAACTGGCTCAGAGATAGAACCCACATGGTCAGAATCACAGGTGCCATGTCCGAATCCAAACCAGTTACAAATGGCATCCCACAGGGCTCAGTTCTGGGACCTCTCTTGTTCAGTATATACTTCTCTGAGGTTCAGGCTAACACGGGGTGATTATGGCTGACAAAGTTCACAGATGACTGCAAACTGTGGGCCATAATCGAATCTCCAGCTGAGACAAGCATCCTCCAAAAGGGTCTCACAGAGATGGATGCTTGGTGCCAGAGCCACGGCCTCAAGCTAAATGCTAAAAAGTGCATAGTCATCCCCTTTGGGAAAAACAAGGTGCCTACAAATTACCACATAGGTGGTAATCCATTAAGTACGGAAGAAGTAATTAGAGATTTGGGGACCAACGTAGATAGTAATCTCTCCTTTGATAATCACGTTGCCAAAGTGGTTAGAAAGGCCTTCTATATAGCCCACCTTATCACAAAAAGATTCGCATCTAGATCAAGCGAGGTCATTGTGCCCCTCTACTCGTCACTCATCAGGCCCATAATTGAATACAATGCCCCTTTTGGGATGTACCTTACCCAACACCTGCAGCAACTGGAGAGATCCCAAAAGTACCTCACCAAGAGGATCATGGGCAACAAACAGATGTCCTATGCAGCTCGACTAAAGAAACTCCAGCTCTACTCAGTTGCTTACCATCTACTCAGAGGCGATCTATGCCTGATGTACAAAGCCATGTCAAACCCAGAATTAATGGACATGCTTCACCTCAAAAAATCCAAGCCTTTTAGAGCTACACGCTCCAGGGACCTAAACCCAAGCACAAAAATAAATAGGACATGCTGGAGGGACAGATTAATTTCCCAGAGGATCCCCTCACTCTGGAATAGAATCCCAATTCATGTTAGACATAGCCTCTCGTTGACCCTCTTCAAGCGAAATCTGGACGCGTGGATGGGAAATTGCAAATTCACCCCTGCGATCTCTTCTGTGTCCCTGCTAGACAGAGGCACAGTAAACTAATCTTAAAAGGGTACCTTCTGTGACCTACTTTACAGAGGCACAGTAGGCTAATCTAATAGGGAGGCAGAAGCCAAATACACTCTGGCTAGGCTTATAAATGCCCTAGGGCAGATAGCCTAGTGTCTACCTATGAACCTATGAACCTATGCAGGACTGGAAATGCCAGGAATGGGGACCGGAAGTACCATCAGAGATTGACCCTAAAATTCAGAAATCTAGCTGCTATCATGAAGATGATGTTCCTAACATTTTAAGAAAATATAAAAATAAGGCACACACACACACACACACACACACACACACACACACACACACACACAGACACACACGCACGTGCGCGTGTTCACTACAAAAGCCACCAGTCTTGCTGTTACCAAATATGAGATGTGGTTCCTCTGGGGTGCATAACTTAGCTTTCTTAGTATTGATACCATATACATTTCTGCCTACAATTCAAACCACTTAGTGCATAATGCATAATTTTTCACACATTAGGAAGGTGACATTTTTATTAACAGAATTTGATTTATATTTGTTCAAGTTAGTTGCACTACATAATATAAAGCTAAGCTGTTAAAATAAGTAAACTTATGAATAGATATACAAACAAGTAAGTAATTGCTATTATATGAATAAACATAAATGTCCAGTTTTTCATAAGGTCATAAATTAATGGGCCAGGGAGAAAGGAGTGGATGTCATGGCAACTATTTACTGTATGCAGGTTTTTAGTCCCAATTGTTTCTATCATCCAGCCTCTCTCTTTGCTCAGTTTTTTCCCCTCCACAGGTCTTGCCTGCCTTCTATGCCCTTCAGTAAATACATGGATTACCTGTACCTGGAGGGTAAAATGTGGATAGGACACAGGAAATGTAGGGAGTTCCTCTGAAGAATTAAGAAGGAACTCCTGTTGGGTGACAGAGAGATATGGAGGTAAACACCCTGGGTAAATTGGAGTACACTGCATGATTCAATGAGAGGTTGCTTACAAAAAGAAGTCAAGTATAACTGCAAAGGACCGTTTCTTTTTAAGCAACAGACTCGCTGATCTTAAGTGACAGGGTAGGATGTAATCCTTAGACAGTGACAGGTTGATGTATGCTTAGACAGGGGTGGACAAGGAGATGTGGGTTATTGCTCTTGTTATTATTGTAGTCCCAGGTTGTCTGTTTCAGCTCTTTGGGATTTCCCTTACAACTTTGTTCCCAATGAAATGCTTGAAGGACTACTGGCTAATTTGCTACTTTTTCTATCCAACAAATAACTGGTCAGGTCAGAGGATGATAGCATTGCCACGGAGGTGGAAACAGTTCAGTTCTATCACTGAATAATGCAGTCAAGATCGTAAGAGTGCTAATCAATCCATGATTAGCTAACTAGACACACACACAACATTTTACCTGTTGCCCATTCCTTGCCAGGATTGGCATTTTTTGACAAAAAAATACTGTTTTGGTGAATGGCTTGCACCACATTCAGAAAGTTGAATCAGGACTGATAAACATGAACCTATTTTGATAAAGGAATGAATTAAAGAGACATTCATGGTTCATTGCGTAAATATGGAATGCTGTATACAGTAACTAAAGATCAGTTTATTATGGCAATATGTGTACTGAACTGAGAACTCTGCAGAAACTACTTGATACTTGTCAGATTAATAACTAAATTAAATGACTGTTGCAAAGAATGTAGCAGGCTGTGTGTTGCTAATGGAGACTGAAGAGCTCAGAATAAAAAGAGTTTTGGTGTACACTACCTAGGTAATTGAATGACAGATGTTTCCAGGAGAAGAGGCTACATATTCAAGATAGAGGAGGCGAGGTATCAACTGGGCCCTATAACATGTGACACATCTTAGCTGATTCTGTTTTTCAAAAGATCCAGTGAAGAAAGCATTATCCTTTATCCCTCTTTCCTGAGTTAGTGAAGTTCTAAGGGGCATAAAAAAGGGGAAAGAGCTCTGGTAGTTGTAGGATTTGACCTGATATCTCCTAATCCATAAGAAAAAAAAATTATCACAGCTCAAAAGGCTCTTTCACTGCCTACTCTAGTGATGAATGAACATTCAGTTGGTAAAAGGTGTTCTTAAAAAATTGGTGGCATATTTGATTATAGGTGGTGATCTGAAGAAGATGCACTGGGGTATGGAACAGACAACACCAGTAGGAGTATGGCAACAATCCCAATGGATTGGGATTGGGTAGTGAGATACTATGTACAGTTTCAGTGGGCAGTACAGGTTGTATGCTTCCACTGATTAAACTTTTGAAATTATCATAGAACCAGCCCTGATGCAAATATCTTACAAGAGGGTCTAACACAGAAAAATGAATGGTGCCAAAGTCACAGACTAAAACTCACTGTCAAGAAATGCATTAAAGTTTATTTTGGAAAAACTGCTGCCCAGGTTAATTATTCCATCAATAAGACACCCCTAAGAGTTGATCCACTAGTCAGGGATCTGGGAGCATATATAGATAGTAATCTGATATTTGACCAACATGTGGCCAAGATAGAAAGAAAATCATTATATGCCACCCAACTTAAAAGTAAGAGCATGGTATCCAGGTCCAATGAAGTCATAATGCCACTTTATTTGGCCCTTATCAGATCCATTATTGAGTATAACATCCCCTTCAGCATGTACAGGCCCAAACACATGCAACCTTTGAAACGCCCATAAAGGTTCCTTACCAGGAGAATCCAGGGTGCAAACACATTGTCTTATACAGATTGCCTTAAATCCCTATCTCTGTACTCTGTATACTACAGATTACTGAGATGTAATCGATGCTTTGCATACAAGGTTTCCTCGGAGCCAACTCTGATGGTCTTTTGCACATCCAAAAAATGAATAGCATTACAATCACTAGATCCAAGGATTAAAATTTCACTTGTGATATAAATAAGACATATTGGTGAGACAGGGATATGTCTCAGAGGAGCCCCATTCACTGGAACAGGCTCCCTATCCATGTGAAGCAGTGTCAGTCCCTAACCCTATTTAAGCATAACCTTGACCAACGGATAAGAAATCAGAAAATTACCTCATGTCTGGCTGCATGTCCTGATAGACAGAGGCAGACATTAATGCCCAAACTAATATAGCCCCCATAACCTCCAGCTAATAAATGACCATGATACATAGGTACCCAAATGGGTTGTATTGCGTGGCTAGGCTTATAAAGGCCATGGTAGTTACTAGCATAGCCAAACCAAAAAGAACTGTAGATACTCCACCAAAGGCTGCCTCCCCACAAAGATTCCGAAGGAAAGAAGAAAAAAGCAGGTACTGGCTACCATGCTGAACAGCTTCAAAACTTTTATTTAAAACATAATTAAAAACACAGGAACGAGCACTTTTGGGACCAAGCCTTTCCTCAGATACAAAACTCAAATGAAACTGCAGTTTTTATATAGCTCTTCAGTTAGCATTCAGTACTGCACCCTCCTTTTCTTTATTGCAGGTCGTAAAGGTATAACCCCATTTAAACCTGGGGTTTTGTATGCTGCTAGCTCAATGATCCATTTAGTTTCATTCAGCTCTGTCTCATTAATCAAATCACACCCCCTTTCATTTTTATTTATACATTGTATAATCATAAACTTAAACTTATGATTTTCATACTTAGAAATGTGCTGGAAAAGTCCTTTATGTTCATGTTTTAATCTTACAGAGGACAAATGGTTCAAAATTCTGTTTTTCAGCATGCAGTTAGTTTTTCCTACATAGAATGAGCTGCAGTCCTGACAGACATCCAGGTAAACAACATTCTTTGTTCTACAATCAGCATACAAATCAAATCAATATTGTTTTCCTGATACAGGGTGTACATAGGATTCTGCCTCCACAATGTACTCACATGCTTTGCAATTTATGTACTTTCGTGTACCTGCATGTTGTGTAAAATTGTTCCTACTTTTTTCTGTCTTCCCTTCATGACATAATAAATCATTCAGATTTTTATTTCTTCTAAAGCCAAAAACTGTTTTTCTCCCACTACCTTGGCTATTTTTTCATCTGTCAGCAAAACATTCCAATTCTGTTTTATTATATCACATATTCCCCCTATGTTATTACTATATGTTAACAATAGCCTCACATTATTCATCTGTGAGGATCTAGACTGAACAGGTGTTCCATCCTATTGTCTATGGGAGAACCAAGACCTAGACCTATTAGTTCTGTATTGTTTACTCCTAGTAATAGCATCTTTTACTCTATTTTCATTGTATCCCCTTTGACAGAGGTTACTCCTAACATCTCTATTTCTTGTTCAAAATGTGTATTCTGCGTACATATACGTGAAATTCTATTAACCTGTCCTCTTATTATATCATTGAACATATACCTTGGATGCATGCTGTCATAAGATAGCATGCTATTCTTCCAACAGTTTTTTTCTGAATAAGGTCGTGTCCAAAACTCCCTTCTCATCCTTCAGCAATTTTACATCCAAAAAGTCCAAAGCTCTACTGGAATACTGCATGGTGAATCTAAGGAAAGTGGTCGTAGATTCCAAATATTCAACAATTGTTTGTAAATCCAAGACCCCCTCATAACAAAAAAAGTCATCCGCAAAACACACATAGAAAATTAACTTGTCCTTCCATGGATGTTGTCCTCCATATATAATGTCATTCTCTCAGTAAGCCAACCCTAAATTTGCGTAAGTGTTAGCATAGGGGGTGCCCATGGCCACCCCCTGCTTCTGACGATAATATGCATCTTGACACATAAATATGTTATTTTCTAACACTATTTTAAGCAGCTCACTTATCAGCCTAATGTTATCAAGCCCAAAGTTAGCTACTTGTGATAGTATGTGTTCTATAGCTGATATGGCATAGGTATTGCTGATGACAGTAAATAAATTCTTACATCTAGTGTAACCATAATATAGCTCTATCCTTCATTCCCTATAATACACTCATGCAACAATGTTAGGAAGTGCCCTGTATCCCTTAGTATACTAGGAAATTTATCTAAAACTTTTTTCAATGTACATTCTATCCATATGGATGCATTTTTTTGTGATCCAACCTCTGCCTGAGACAATAGATCTCAGTGGGGGAAGTGGTCAACCAGATCTTTATGTATCTTAGGCAGCGCCTTGAATATAGGCACCATTGGATGTTCTATCCATGAAAATGTGTGTAAGTTCTCTGACATTAGCCCCAATTGTTTAATTCTGTAAACCTTTGCTTTACCTTGTCAGCTGTCTGATTAACCATTATAGGGAATATACAAATAAAAGCGTGTTCATCCTGTAGCAGTTGTAAGACTTTTCTCTGATAGAAACTCTTATTCATTACTACTACAGCTCTCCCTTATCCGCTGGTTTTATCACAATATTTGCATTGTTTTTCAATTAATTCAATGCTTGCCTCTGTGAAATGGACAGATTAAAAAACTTGCTATTGCCCTTATCTTCTAGGTAACTCTTTATATCTGATTCACACAGTCTCAAAAAAGTATTAACAGTAGAGTTACCAGGTGGAGTAAAAGTGCTGGGCTGCCACAACTCCTTATTCTGTGGCAGGTTTAAACTACCAGGTCTATATTAAGTGATCAAACAGTGAAACGTTTGAACATGTAATAATCGACCACTAAATGTTGAACCGGTGGAATGTCGAACGGTTCAATGGAGGTCTCTGTACAATGCGGACATGGAAGTTTTCCATTGTCTGCACTGTAGTGCAATCTCATAGTTGGTATATTTAAGTAGCGGGGGTGTGGAGGGTGCAGGAGGGCCCCCCCCCCCCACACCGCTTAGAGCATTTTTATAGTTCGTTTGGGTGTTTTTATTTTTTATTTTTTTGCCATTCAACATTATGGCGTTTCAGCATTTAGTGGTCAATTATTACATGTTTGAACATTTCACTATTCGATCACGTAATATAGATGGGAATTACCATATAAATTTTTAAGTGACACGTTCCTACCATATAACATCAAGTCAAGAATAACCTGAGACTATACAGTTCCTGTACTCTGTACAAATGTTAAGCCTTTGTTTAGAAAATATTGTTAATCAGATATATTATAAACAATGCAGTTAGTATCACCAGTCAAGTGGATATTTGACACTTCTTTGCCTCTCTCTGCTTCATGTGGCACTGTCCCCACTCACCTTTCTTCTTGACTGGTACAGCCAGTGACAGACAAAAAGCCTTTCCCATCTCAAAAACTTTCAGCCATCCTCCTAGCCATGCCAACTCATTTTCCATGCTGGAAGTCAAAGGTTGTCCTCCCATGGTGTCAGCAGTGGACTCCTGTCCTGATCAATTAATCAGTTTGGAGGTTGCCATGTTGGTCTCCTACCCGCAAGCATGGTCATCCATCCACATTCATGTCATCTCTACTGGTGCTGCAGTTGGACACTGAACAGTGGATCTGAGCTATGTACTGCTCAACTCCTCCCTTGTAGTCATGCAGACATTACAATTACGTACATGAGAATGAGGGTGCCTGCCCTGGTGGATATCTAATTATGAAAATCATAAGTTTAAGTTTATGGTTATACAATATGTAAATAAAAACAAAAGGGAAGGTGATTTGATTAATGAAACAGAGTTGAATGAAACTAAATGGATCATTGAGTTAGCAGCATACAAAACCCCAGGTTTAAATGGGGTTATACCTTTAAGACCTGCACTAAAGAAAAGGAGGGTGCAGTACTGAATGTTAACTGAAGAGCTATATAAAAACTGCAGTTTCATTTGAGTTTTGTATCAAAAGAAGGGCTTGGTCCCGAAAGCGCTCATGCCTGTGTTTTTAATTGTGTTTTAAATAAATGTTTTGAAGCTGTTCAGCGTGGTGGCTAGTACCTGCTTTTTTCTTCTTTTCTTTTGATTATTAGCATACTATATAAATATGAGCCTATGAGCCTATGTTCCTCACCCTCAGAGCCCTTAAGCATAATCAGAGGATATCCATACTGATAGACAATAAGGGTTATTAGAAGATGACTGAAATTATTACTGAACTAAAGGAGCTGGTGAAGCCATGCTAATAATAGGCCTGGATAGGGGATGTCAATAGGGATCAAGACTTGTAAATATGAACGTGTTTTGAAAGAGATTGAAATAAAGAGATATTCATTGTTGATTGTGCACAAATATACTGCACTTTGTAAATAGAAACTGTTTTATTTAAAGTACTGTATTTACTGACGTAAGAGTTCTTATGAAACTGGTGTATGCCAAAGAAGACAATACATTCTGTGGCTGTTCTACCAAGTTGCCAGAGTACTAGTGCTAGTCAATTAATACACTGCATGTATAGTGTCAGTGGCACAAGAGGTAGCACATTCAGCTTTGGTGTAGAAGGCTGTAGGTTTCTATTCCTCAGCCAGGTTGATTGACTGCTGACACTGCTGTACAATAAAAAGGGAGAACTAAATTCCTGATTTTGCTTTTCTTCAGATGAGACATTAAAACCAAGGTCGCTTGCATTGCTTGAGTTGGTGGTAGCTTAGTGGGTCTATAAGATCCCACAGAACCTATCTAAAAGAGTAGCAGAAGTTCTCTGATGCCCTGGCCAAATTTTTCCTAGTGGTATAAATATCACCTCTTAACTTCTTAGAGCCAGAAATCCGGACAAAACCATAAATAAAAGTGGAACCAAGGCCCAAAAATAGGGACAGTTTTTAAATATTGCTTTTACAAGCTTACAAAATTGATAGAGTAACAGGTTTAGCAACAGCATTGATTTTCTTAAGGGAATGAAGTCTGAAAATGAAATGTCTGTCATTATTTTCTAACTTCAATCTTTAATGATTTACAATTAAATTGCCAGCAAACCACAATTTTATGAAAAACAGACCTAAAATATGAGGCAAAAATCTGGACATTCTGAGAAAATCTGTACTGTTGAGAATATGCCTTGGGTATCCACTGAAAAGAGGCTACAAGCCTAGGGGTACTAAACCAGTCAACAAAGTATAAATAAAAAAAAATAATTTGCAGTCATGGCTCAGTTATAAACTGCAGCAAGGAGAAAGTGTAGCTATTTAATACAGTTCAGTAAATGTGTCTGTCACAGTTTAGCAATGACTGAGGTATTATGTAGAAACATTATAGGTATTTTCCTGTCCTGAAGTTTATAAAAAGAGAGGAGTATTTTATATATGTATTTAGTTATGTATTTATTTTTTATTGATTTTGGTCTTAAAGTCTGTAATGACTCTCTTTGGTCCTCAACTCTGAAATAATCTTTATTTATTTCTTGTGGTCCTCAATTCCTCATCTTCTGAAAGAACCTCATTTTTTATGAGCACTGAGAACAAAGTTGGTGATGCAAAATCGGGGCATTGCTCAGGGCATTAAATGACCTTGTTACAGCACTGCCTTAGTGAATTACATTCCATTAATACAAGAGGAAATGTGGTCTCATAACTGAAAGAAAAACTCTGTTACAAATTAAACACGCTTAATATCAGAGCTTTGATGGGCTAACATCTACCTGAAATCAGCTGGACGTATAAGTGAATTTAAGTACACGTTTATCTGCTCTTTTGCATATAGTATTGTATTTAATTTACTTATTTGTGTTTTTCACTGAGTATTAACTCAACTGAAGTTGTGGCTATCTCTCTACAGAGTACTTTTTAGAATTTCTGTGTAGCCATTGATAGCAGTGGGGGTAGTTTCAGCTAATCACTAACATCCTGTCTTGCCTTATATAAGTGGTACATTTTGAGTTATCTCTGCTTAATATCAGCGCTTTGGCCGGCTAACATCTACCTGAAATCAACTGGACATATAAGTGAATTTAAGTACACTTTTATCCGCTCTTTTGCATATAGTATTGTATTTAATTTATTTATTTGTGTTTTTCACTGAATATTAACTCAACTGAAGTTGTGGCTGTCTCTCTACAGTCAGTTTCACACCCACCCTCCCTGTTCTTGTTTTGGTATTAATGTTGGTGGCTTTGAAGCTGCCTGCCCCTCTTGTAGATTTGTATTTGGATACTCCTTCTGGACCCATCTCATTTGCTCACTCAACTGAGTGCAGTGAGATCATATTCTGATTTCAGGCACTCCTACTGTGTACAAAGATAGCATTTGGGAAGGAGAACATGTGTAGCCTCTTAATCCTCCTCTGTTCCTTCCCTCAAAAAAAAAAAAAAAAAAATATATATATATATATATATATATATATATATATATATATATATATGTATATATCTTATTCATCTGCTCTTACTGTAACTGTCTTAGTTGCTCTTCTGTGTGCTGTTATCTGTTCAGTCGCTCTTACTCTGCACTTATTACTGCTTGTTAGTAGCCCTCTAATTTACTGCCTTCTACACTTGTTTTCTAGTCATTTGTTAATTTAATTGCATTTATTTGAACTGTATTTGTCGTAGGGTTGCTACACACTTGGGTGTGCTGACCTGCACTACAATTTGAATTGTATTTACTGCTGTTTTAGCTGATTTTCTGTAACAAAAAAAAATTCTAAGCTTGTATCTTGCCTTTCCTGTAACTAGTCAAGTCCAGTTAGAGACTTGCTGTATCCAGGACTGTTGGTAAGCTTCTGAGCCCCCCAAGCCTTTCTGTGTTGGTGGGAAGCCTTCTAGCTTATCAGTGGGAATGGTAAGCACTAGGTAGCCTATCTACCATGGGAAGAGTGGGTTTTGGCCTGAAATTGTAGTTCATTGGCCGTTTGGGCAGTATTTCCATCTCTTTCTACTTTCTGGTTAAAAGCTTGTTTTGAGTTTGGTCCCCACCTTTCTTATAACTAGTGTAATCCAGATACAGATTTGCTGTATCCAGGACTGTTGGTAAGCTTCTGAGCCCCCCAAGCCCTTCTGTGTTGGAGAGAAGCCTTCTAGCATATTAGTGGGAGTGGTAAGCACTAAGTAACCTATCTAGCACAGGAGGAGTGGTTTCTGGCTCAGAAATTATAGTTCATAGGTTCATAGGTTCATAGGTTCATACTAGGCAATCTGCCCTAGGGCATTTATAAGCCTAGCCAGAGTGTTTTTGGCTTTCGCCACCCATTTTAAATTAATTTTGCTATGCCCTTTTTTGAGGTTAGTATACTGTGTCTCTGTCTAACAGTGACACAGAAGTGATACCCGGGGTAAACCTACGATCTCCCATCCACTCATCAAGATTCCTCTTGAAGAGAGTCAATGAGGGACTCTGCCTAACCTGGACTGGGATTTTATTCCAGAGTGAAGGGAGCCTCCGGGTTATGAATCTGTCCCTCCAGCATGTCCTATTTATTTCAGTGCTGAGGTTCAAGTCTCTCGAGCGTGTAGCTCGATGGGATTTGGATTTTCTGAGGTGCAGCATGTCCATTAATTCCAGGTTGGACATGGCTTTATACGTCAGGCATAGATCGCCTCTGAGCAGGTGGTATGCCACTGAGTAGAGCTGGAGTTTCTTTAACCGGGCAGCCTATGGCATCTGTTTGAGCCCTTTGATCCTCTTGGTGAGGTACTTTTGGGGTCTTTCCAGTTGCTGCAGGTGTCTGGTAAGGTACATCCCAAAAGGGGCATTGTACTCAATTATGGGCCTGATGAGGGATGAGTAAAGAGGCACGATGACCTCCCCTGATCTAGATGTGAATCCCTTCATGATTAGGTGGGCTATATAAAATGTTTTTCTAACCACTTTGGGCACGTGGTTGTCAAATGCTCAACTTGGGTCCCCAGGTCCCTTCTTCTGTACTTAATGGATTACCACCTATGTGGTAATTTGGGGGCACTTTGTTTTTGCCAAAGGGGATGACTATACACTTTTTGGCGTTTAGCTTGAGGTCATGTCTCTGGCACCAGTTGTCTGTTTCTATGAGGCCCTTTTGGAGGATGCTTGTGTTGGCTGGAGAGTCGATTATGACGCCCAGTTTGCAGTCATCTGCGAACTTGGTCAGCCACAGTCCTTCCATGTTGGCCTGTACCTCTGAGAAATATATACCGAACAAGAGAGGTCCCAGGACTGAGCCTTGTGGGATGCCACTTGTAACTGGTTTGGAGTCTGACATGGCTCCAGCAATTCTAACCATGTGGGTTCTGTCCTTGAGCCAGTTTGCAACCCATCTAGTGACATAGGGGTTTATATTTAAGCTGGTGAGCTTATCTATAATGCCCAAGTGGGGTATTGTATTGAAGGCTTTTGCAAGATCCAGGTAGGCTGTGTGGACCCCCTTCCCCTCATCAATGGCCTTGGTGACTGTTTCAAAGAAATTGACCAGGTTTAAGAGGCAAGATCTGCCCTTAACAAAGCCGAACTGGGTAGAATCCAGTGTGTGTAGGTCCCCAATATCTTTATTTATGAGGTCCATGATGATCCTTTCCATAGCTTTGCAGACCAAGCTAGTCAGGCTTATGGGGTGATAGTTTCCAGGATATGTTGAGGCACCACCTTTGTGGAGAGGGACCACTGTTGCTGTACGCCACTCTTTGGGCACATATCCTGTAGTAAGGCTGAGATTGAACAGTAGTTTTATGTTTGGGTTTAGCTCTTCTTGGAGTTCATGCAGGATGCAGCCCGGGACATCGTCTGGTCCCATTGATGCTGTGTTTTTTGCTTTGGAGAGGGTGGCTCTTATCTGAGCATCTGAGATGTCAGGGGGGGGCAGCACTCTGCTGGGATAGATATTTGCTCTTTTGGTGGGGAGATGGGGGAGAAGTTTGCGCTGAACCTGTCAGCTAGGATGTTGGCAATGTCTGTGGGGTTGATGTATTTTTTGTCATTTTGGACTAATTCTGAGCATATCTGGGAATTCCCACACAGATTCCTAACATAACTAAAGAAAGCCTTGTGATTATCCTTAGTGTCCTGTGCAATTTTTCTCTCGAAGCTGGCCTTAGATGATTTTATGAGTGCCCATAGTTTTTTTGCTAATACTGATCAGAGATGCCTTCCCTTTTTGGGATTTTGCTCTGTCATGTAGTAGCTTCCTCCTTCTATTGTAAAGTTTGTTTATGACTGGGGTCCAGCAGACACAACGTCTGCCTTTGGAGGATTGGGTCTTGGTTTTATTTGTGATTGCATGATCCATGCATTCCTGAAGGTGTTCATAGAATGCATTTATAAAGGATTCTGTGGTCTGGGCCGTATTTTCCACAGGCTCGGGGGCTTTGAAGGATACCACCTTGGTTTTGAGGAGTGTGAAATTTGCTTTAGAGAAGTTTTTCACTGTGGTTTTCTGGGCAGGTGGTGGGGTCGGGATGTGAATATCCAGTGAGATTAGTTTATGGTCTGATCTTACCAGTGAGGGATACACTTCTGGTATGGAGCATAGAGTCCCCATGTTGGTGATGATCAGGTCCAGTATGTTTTCCCCTCTTGTGGGAGTGGTAATAATTTGTTTCATAGCATTTGAGTTTATAAATTCTAGGAACCTTTGGGCTAGGGTGTTGGAGCTAGAGTAATGCTCCCAGTCTATGTTTGGGTAGTTGAAGTCGCCCAATATAATGGTGTTTGGAGAGACCTTCATATTTTCCATTGTTCTCAGGAAGGCCTAGTGGGGTTCCTGGGTTTGGGAGGGTGGTCTATAGCAGGCTATAAACTGGAAGGCAGTTTTACCCACTGTTAGTTGCACATGGATAGTCTCTGATGTTTCGTGCTGTGCCACCAACCTGGAGGTGTGGGTATCTTTGAAGAATATTGATACTCCCCCTCCTTTTGTGGTTTGGTCCAAGTTTTGGGGCCGAAAAGCATGGTATGAGATATAACCTGGTAGTGCTGGGGTGCTCTCAGGAGCCTTGAATCAGGTTTCTGTTACTGCACAGATATCGAAGTTCTCCATGCTAAGGAGAGTTTTGAGTGCGTGCATCTTGAGGTTTAGACTTCTGGCATTGAGTAGCATTACTCTTAGTTTCTTATCCCTTGTGATACCTATGGAAGTGGGTTTGTCTTTTGAGCCTTGCCTAAAAAAGGCACTATGGGGGAAGCAAGAGCCTTTGCCAATATCCAAAAGCCTAGGGGTGGCAGGTGCAAGCCGTCCCTAGCGAAGCAATCGTGGCTTGTCGAGCATGTCATCCTAGGCTGACAGGCATTGGATCCCCTTTGAATGACACCAATACTTAAGCCAATTGTTGAAATTGATCATCTTGTCTTCATATTGTGGCATCACTCTTGGTGAGGGTAAGATGCTACTCAAGGTCAGGGTCATACCGACCTGGGCTACATGCTCAGAGAGCTCCTCTATGTCTCTTTTCATGTAGTCCAGGGAGGTACATCTCTGGTAATTCACACCAGCATGGACAATGACTGAGTCATATTTGTACTTGCCTTGGGGTGACCTGAGTGCTTGTGTTATGTGGCGGATCCTAGCGCCCGACAGGCAGCTTACCGTGACCTTCTCCTTGTTCAGCCTGGTGAGCGGGATGTCAGTGTGCCTGACAATAGAGTCACCTATTACAAGTGTATCAGGTGTGTTGTTTAGCCTTAAGGGCTGTGACTGTTTGGCACACTGGCTTTTTGAGCTATGTGTTGCACGTGTTTTGTTTTGGGGTAGCGGTTGGCTGTTTATTGGCCGTTTGGGAAGCTTTTCCACCTCTTTCAATCTTCTGATTTAAAAGCCTGTGTTTGCACTTGTGTCCTGCCTTTGCTGTTACTAGTCTAGTCCATGTACAGATTTGCTGTATCCAGGACTCTTTGTAAGCTTCTGAGCCCCCCAAGAATTTCTGTGTTGGAGGGAAGCCTTCTAGCTTATCAGTAGGAGTGGGAAGCATCAGGTAGCTATCTACCACAAGAGGGGTGGTCCCTGGCCTAGAAATTGTAGCTATTGGCTGTTTGAGCATTTTTTTCCATCTCTTTCAACTTTCTGGTTTGAAAGCTGCACTTGTGCCTGTTTCCCACCTTTCCTATAACTAGCCTAGTCCAGTAACAGAGTTGCTGTATCCAGGATTGTTAGTAAGCTTCTGAGCCTCCAAGCCTTTCTGTGTTGGAGGAAAGCCTTCTAGCTTATCAGTGGGAGTGGTAAGCACTAGGTAGTCTATCCTCCACAGAAAGAGTGAGTTTTGGCCCAGAAATTGTAGTTTATTTGACCGTTTGTGCAGTTTTCCATCTCTTTCAACTTGCTGGCTTAAAGGCCTACATTTATACTTGTTCCCCACCTTTCCTGTAACTAGTCTAGTCCAGGTACAGATTTTCTGTATTCCAGGACTCTTTGTAAGCTTCTGAGCCCCCCAAGCCTTTCTGTGTTGGAGGGAAGCCTTCTAGCTTATCAGTGGGAGTGGTAAGCATTAGGTAGCCTATCTACCACAAGAGGTGTATTTCCTGGCCCAGAAATTGTAGGTATTGGCCATTTGGGCAGTTTTTTTTTTCCATCTCTTTCAATGTTCTGGTTTAAAAGCCACACTTGCGCTTGTTTCCCACCTTCCTGTAACTAGCCTAGTCCAGATACAGAGTTACTGTATCCAGGACTGTTGGTAAGCTTCTGAGCCCCGCAAGCCTTTCTGTGTTGGAGGAAAGCCTTCCGGCTTATCAGTGGGAGTGGTAAACACTAGGTAGCCTGTCTACCATGATAGGAGAGGTTCTTGGCCCAGAAATTGTAGTTTATTGACCATTTGGACAGTTTGTCTGTCTCTTTCAACTTTCTGGTTTAAAAGACCACATCTGCGCTTGTTTCCCATCTTTCCTGTAACTAACCTACTGGAAGCACTAGAAAGCCTTAAACTGATACAAGCCTTCTAGCTTAGGAGAGAGACTTTGGAGTGATTAAGTATCAGTTTTCTGTACTTTCTTGCTGTACTTAACTGTTTTCTGCCTAAACGCAGATTTTCCAGTGTTTATTGTGATTTAAAACCTTGTTTTTTTCACATATTGTACTTATTTGACTGCCTGCACTTTTAAAAAGTTGTTTTTTGTTTAAACAATTTGTTTAACTGTTGTAGGCTACACACTAAAATGCGATAGCCTTTTCTGATCATTTGTAGTCATTTAAATTTGTTTTAAGTGTATTTTTTAGTGTTTTTGCCTTATCTTTTCAAAAAAAAAAAAACAAAACAAAAAAAAATATCCTTGTTTCCCACCTTTCTAAGCTAATATAGTCTGGTTTTCAGGCTAGTGCTGAATTCAGGGCTGTGGTACTAGTTTCTGAGTTGCCCATACCTTACTTGGATAGAAGGATGTTTCCCAGTTCACCTGTGAGAGAGGGGAGCTTTGAGCAACTTATCTGTCCCTGGAGGAGTAGTTCCAGCCCAGAAGTTAGTAGTTTATTGGCCATTTGGGGCTAATTTCCCTCTCTTTCATTTCCCTGCTTTAAAAACTGCGTTTGCACGGTTTTGTGCATGGGCAGTGCCGGTTAGCTACTGTTAAATTATTCCCAGCTCCACTAAGTCTCCTCTTCAGTTTTTCCCTTGAAACTAGTCTAACTCTCAACCTAAGCACTCAAAAAGCATCTTACAGCCCAGCAGTTGTTCAGACCTAATAGCAAGCACTAATATACCCTGACACTGATTGCCCAGCAGGACAAGGCTCTTTATTCACCCCTCACCAACCAAGCGATTAAGCAGCTCACCCTACTATTCAGGCATGACTAAAGGGCAACTTCAGGTGACCTCTCCAGTCCAGCTGGTGAATCTGGGTATCTTGAGGCAATGTTACAATTGCCTCATGTACACAGACAACCCTCTCCTCCTACCACAAAACACTAACATATGCGAGAGATGCAGTTATTTGGCCAAACTGGAAGCTAAGCTGTCTCCACCCAAGACTAGAACAGACAGTCAAGAGGAGAAGGTTAACATTTGCACCACAACTCCAGCTGCACACAGACCTACTAAAACAGCACTGGTAAAAAATACACATAAACACACAAAATCATACACGGAGGCTCTAAATAAAAACCTGAAAAAGCATCAGAGACCTCCAAAGCAGACACCCAAACAACCTGCACTTCCCATCACAAACCAGACAACACATAAAACACAAAATCAGTGTGCCGCACAATCACAGCCCTTAAGGCGAAATAACATACCTAACACATTAGTAATAGGTGACTTTATAGTCAGGCACACTGATGTCCCACTTACTAGGCTGGACAAGCAGAAGGTTACTGTTTGCTGCCTGTCGGGAGCCAGAATCTGCCACATAACACAAGCACTCAGGTCACTCCAGAACAAGTACAAATATGACTCTGTCATTGTTCATGTTGGTGTGAATGACCTGAGACGTACCTCCCTGGACTACATGAAAAGAGATGGAAGAGCTCTCTGATCATGTAGCCCAGGCTGGTATGACCCTGACCCTGAGTAGCATCCTGCCCTCACCAAGAATGATACCTCAGTATAAAGAAAAAATGATCAATTTCAACAATTGGCTAAGCTTCTGGTGTCATCCAAAGGGGATCCAGTGTCTGTCAGCCTGGGATGACATGCTCGACAAGCCGAGTTGCTTCGCAAGAGATGGCTTGCACCTGTCACCCCTAGGCTTTCGAATACTGGCCAAGGTTCTTGCGGCCCCCCCATAGTGCCTTCTTAGGCAAGGCTCAAAAGTCAAACCCACCTCCATAAACAACACAATTAACAAAAAACTGAGGGTTATGCTACTCAACGCCAGGAGTATAAATCTCAAAATGCATGCGCTCAAAGCACTCCTCAGTATGGAGAACGTCGACATCTGTGCAGTAACTGAAACCTGGTTCAAGGCTCCAGAGAGCACCCCAGCATTACTGGGCTAAAACTCATACCACATGTTTTGGCCACAGAACGCAGACCGAAACACAAAAGGAGGGGGGTGTATCCATATTAATCAAGGATACCTACACCTCCAGGTTAGTGGTGCAGCATGATACCTCTGAGGTCATCCATGTGTAACTAACATCGGGCAAATCTGCAATGCAAATTGTGGCCTGCTACAGATCACCCTCAGTGACCCAGGACCACCACTCCACCTTTCTGGAGACACTGGTAAACATAAAGGTCCTACCAAACACCCTGATATTGGGTGATTTCAATTACCCTACCATTCACTGGGAAAACTACTCAAGTACAAATTCTCAGGGGCAGCGCTTCCTGGAATTCATCAACTCAAATGCCCTGGATCAGCTGGTAAACTCCCCTACCAGAGGTGAAAACATATTGGACCTAGTCTTCACCAACATAGGCGACAGGTGTTCCACACTAGAGATCAAACCATCATTGGTTAGATCAGACCATAAGCTAATCACTCTGGATGTCCACACCCTACCACCACCTCCAACTAAGGAAACCACAGTAAAAAACCTTTCTAAAGCAAACTTCACCTTACTTAAGACAGAGGTAGTAAGTTTCACAGCCCCCACACTAAAGGATAATGCTGCCCAAGATGCAGAAACCTTTACAAATGCACTCTTTGAGCACCTATATCCCTAGCAAAACCAAGACTCACACCTCTAAGAGAAGGAAACCAGTTTGGTAGACCCCTGCAATAAACATGCTATACAACAGAAGGAGGAAAGTAGTACAGAAAAAAAGCAAATCTAAAGAAGGTAAGACATCCCTGATCAGTATCACTAAGAGACTGAGGTCCCTCATGAAATCATCCAAGGCTAACTTCGAAAGAAAAATAGCCAAGGATTCAAAAGATAACCACAAAGCCTTCTTTAACTATGTTAAGAATCTAAGTGGCAACTCACAGATATGCACTGAACTAGTGCAAAATAGCACAAAATATACTGAACCTACTGATACTGCCAACATCCTGGCAGATAGATTCAGTGCAAACTTCACCTCCCTCTCACCTCCAAAATGGCCCACAACAATACTGGAAAAGTGTAGTGTCCCAAAAATCACAGACGCACAGGTGAAAACAGCCCTTTCAAAAGCCAAAAACACAGTGTCAATGGGACCAGATGGTGTCCCAGGCTGCGTCTTGCATGAACTACAAAATGAACTGATCCCTCACCTATACATGCTGTTCAACCTCAGCCTCTCTACAGGCTACATGTCCATAGAATGATGCACAGCAACGGTTATTCCTCTCCACAAAGGAGAGGCCACAACTGACCCTGGTAACTATCGCCCCATAACCTGACTAGCCTGGTCTGCAAGGCTATGGAGTGCATCATCATGGAACTCATTAACAAAGACATTGGGAACCTCCAAACACTTGACCTGACCCAGTTCAGCTTTGTTAAGGGCAGATCATGCCTACTAAACCTGGTTGACTTCTTCGAGACAGTCACCGAGGCCTTAGATGAGGGAAAGGTGGTTCACACAGCCTACCTTGACCTTGCCAAGACGTTCGACACTATTCCTCACTCGGGTATTACAGACAAACTCACCAGCCTGAACATAAACCCCTACATCACAAGATTGGTTGCCATCTGGCTTACAGACAGAACTTACAAGGAAAGAATAGCTGGCTCCAGGTCTGACTCTAAACCAGTCACAAGTGGTGTCCCGCAAGGTTCTGTCCTGGGACCCTTGTTTGGCATATACTTCTCAGAAGTACAGGCAAACACAGGAGGACTATGGCTAACCAAGTTCGCCAATGACTGCAAACTGGAAGCCATAATTGACTCTCCAACTGACACAGGCATCCTCCAAAAGGGCCTTACTGAGATGGACACCTGGTGTCAAAGTCATGGCCTCAATCCAAATGCCAAAAAATGCATAGTCATCCCGTTTGGGAAAAACAAAACACTGACAAATTACCACATAGGTGGCAGCCCCCTTAATACAGAAGAGGTAATAAGAGATCTGGGGACCCAGGTAGATAGTAATCTCTCCTTTGACAATCATATTGCCAAAGTAGTTAGGAAATCCTTCTATGTGGCCCATCTAATTACTAAAGGGTTCGCATCTAGAAATAAAGAGTTTATAGTTCCCCTCTACTCGTCACTCATTAGACCCATCATAGAGTACAATGCCCCATTTGGGATGTACCTCACAAGACACTTCCAACAGTTGGAGAGACCACAAAAGTACCTCACCAATAGGATTACTGGTCTCAAACATATGTCCTATGTAGCCCGACTGAAAAAACTCCGGCTGTACTCAGTGGCATATCGCTTACTCAGAGGTGATCTCTGTCTGACATACAAAGCCATGTCCAACTCAGAACTGATGGACATGCTCCACCTAAAGAAATCCAAGTCACTGAGAGTCACGTGTTCTAGTGAACTAAACCTTGCCACAACAATAAATAGAACATGCGGGAGGGATAGATTCCTGTCACAGAGACTCCTCATGCTTTGGAACTAAATTCCTAACTACATTAGGCAAAGCCCCTCACTAACACTCTTCAAGAGAAACCTTGACGAGTGGATGGGATCACTTCATTGGCTGTGCTTGACAGAGGATCAGTTAATTAATCAATGGGGTGGCGAAAGCCGACACACTCTGGCTAGGCTTATAAATGCTCTCGGGCAGATAGCCTAGTACCTACCTATGAACCTATGAACCTATGTAAATCACGTGTGTGTGCACTCATAGGATATTGCCTTCCTCATTCATGTGCTTTGGTTTCTGCATGCCTTTGTGTACAGATTAGTTGCAGCTATATGCAGTGCTAAGTTTCTCACCTTTTGAATCTTAAGCAGCAAGTTATGTTTTAAAATAAAAGCAACACAGTGTGACTACATGAATTGGACTGTCATTTAATGCAGTCTAAATAAAGGACTGCACAGTTCTCTTTGATGCATAGCAAATTATTCCTGAACTTGGAACATTCTTCAGAAGTTGCTGCAATGTATTCAGAAATCTGACAGCATAAATGTATTCTTGTTAATTTGGAATTTCAGAAACACAAGTCTTGTCAATTTCAATACCCAGTAATTAGTGTTGGTACTAAATCCCTGCTGTTCGGTCACAGAAACATGCATTGTACAGGAGACAAAGAAAGCTGCTCAGAAAAAGAATAATGGAAATTGCTGAAAAAGCATTATATAAGGCATTCAAAGCATAGTTGTGCCATCACTATAGAAGACTTCATGTTGTACATTTCTTTCTTTCTGATATTCCTCATGTATATGCAGTCCCAACACCTGTTATGGCATGTCAGCCTGCAGACACAGTACTGCTTCATGTACAAGTGCTTTGAAGGATTAAGACAAAACAGAATGTTCTGCAGTTTGCTCTGTCCACACAGAGGTAAGGAAGTACTTGGTCAGATGCTCTAAGTTAAGCACAGGCAGTATGACCTTTACTGAATAGGGAAAAGAAAACAGGGCATCATAGCTGCTCCTCTGCAACTCATAATACTTTGCACTGACAAAAATATTGACAGGGTATGCACATAGTGGGAAATGACCAGTTTCTTCTATTTTAGTTTCTTTGTCTGCAAATCTAATAGATACTATTTGTGTAATAGAATCTTCTTCATGAATAGTTCTCCGATAAAACCCAAATGACATATTGAGTCATGCCTAAGAATACCATTTGGCTTCTAGTGACATAGGCGTATAAAGACCAGACTACAGCTCAGGGATTTGGGAGCAGTCAGTAACCCAAGCAAATGAAGGAATGGCAAACAGGATGAGTATATCTATTCTGGGATCAGGAGCTCTGATGCAGTAGGTGGATAACTCATTTGGCACTGTTTGAGGTGAGGGCTTAGCATTGTTGATGAACTGGGCATACAGGATAGCCAAGTAGGCAGGTCTTCTGTGGGGCCCAGGGCAGTTGCATCTTCACAAACAAAGCCTTATTACCTGCACAACCTCGTACTGTAATATCACTGCATTAAAGGATTAGGGATTAAAAAATGCCCTGGCATGCAGGACAGCATATATGATTTTGCCAGCTGCTAAATCTGCACCAAGTTTCCTCTTCCCCTCACCACAGGGTAGAAGCAGGCCTGACATCAAAGCATAATACAATGAACACAAGCATCTGATGGTCAGCTGTAGAAACTTCTGATACTACATCTGATATCTACAACCTTGCAATATATTTACAGGTCAGGTTTAGTTTCTGCTTTCCTGCTGATACCTAACTGCACCTATTAAATGTATGCTGGGTCATTTGTCAGCATGGTTGGTCTTTTGCTCTTTGTACTTTGCCTGTTCATGGTGTATATAAGATTAGTTACAGACTTAGATCAACATTACCATCATCACTGGTGCTGATTACCTGACAAAAAAAGTGTCACATGATCAGGTAGATTACCACCAGTTGCATAACAAAGTACAGCCATTTTTGTTTTGGTTTACATTTTCTTGAAAGATTTTCTATCTATATGTCTATTCTATCTTTCTATCTATCTATCTATCTATCTATCTATCTATCTATCTATCTATCTATCTATCTATCTATCTATCTATCTATCTGTCTATCTATCTATATGTCTATCTATCTATCTGTCTATCTGCTTACTTAAGTTTCTTTACTAGGGTAGTATATAGATCATAACAGACTATTTGCAGGCACAACCAGCCCAGATAAAGAAATTCACAAAAAATAAAACAGAGCTAATTCTAAATTGAAACAATGAACAAGAATTATTTATTGAGAAAAAAAAAACAGAAAACAAAAGTGGATTAATTTTAGTAGCAAATATGGGAGATAAGCAGTCTATGGATTAGCAGAGTAGGCAGGATTACCACAGTTGCTAATGGTTAAAGTTTTTGCTTCCCATGCACATGGTATAAGATTTGAGCATGACCTCCAGCCAATGCCTGTGTGGAGTTTGCATGCTCTATTTGTATCTCTGTAGGGTTCCAACAATCTCCCAAAAACACGCTGAGTGTTTCTACCTCAAACTCACTCAAGAATAGCTGTGTGAGTAGCAGCGCAGACTCAAGATGGAGCCGATTGGAGGAAGAATTGTATAGACCAACCAATTTGGGTATCAGCTGTGTTGTGCAGTATAGCCTAGATAGGAGAATATGGATCACAGACTGTGTGCAGTGTCAGGGCTAGCCAATCAATAATGTAAAATTGGCTCTATTAGATGATTTGATCTCACTGACTAATATTGACAAAGTGATATTTGTAGGTAATGATTTGTTTGAGAACCTGGCTCTGACCTAAGTCAGGGACTCATGTGGGAGAGAGACCCTTACTATGTCAGTGTCCCTGCTACACACTCCTGAATCAATAAACTACTGGCCAGTATCCAGTTGCCCAGGCTGGGGTACCTAGGCGAAAACTGAATGTAAATCAATCAACTTGGAAAACATGAACAAAGGATTGTTGCACTTAATAAAGCTTTGCTGACAGGATGCAGCTTAGAAATGAATGACAAGATGTAAAGAGTAGGCTGGATATCCTCTGCATCCAGAAGACTAGATGGATGGACAATGCAGCAAAGACACTTGGCTTGGGATTCAGAGTCTATTACTCAGGGGGAGAGAAGAAAAGACTAGAAACGATGTGTGAGTTGTGGACAGGAAGAGGCTTCAGAAGACAGTAAGGGATGTCATCAGAGTTAATGACAGATTCAGATGTAAGAATAGGTCAGTATTCATCATCTCACCACCACCACCACCCCATACAGCAGGCTTTGGTAGCAAGGAAAAGAGTGCATTCAGGCAGAAGTTTCAGGACCTATTAGATAAATCATGAAAAACATGAGTTGGTGTTTATAATGGAGGGACCTAAATGCACAACTCAGGACAGACAAAGCGGGATGTGTGGACTGCCTAGGTCCATGTGGGTAGGGCAACAGGAATATAGAAGGAGATACCATTCTAGATGTCTGCCTAGCAATTGGCTTCATGGTGGCGAACACAACACATGGTTCAACAAGAGAGAGAGAGAGATCAGGATAGAGAGTCACAAAATCATGTTAAGCAACTCAGATAGACTTCCTCTTTGTGAGGAAAAGGAATCAGTGGTAGATCCACTAATTGCAAATTCATTCCAATGAAATATTTGGCCCACAGCATAAAACAATGGTTGCTCCAATCAGCTGCAAGTACTGGTCCAAGTAAACTCTAAGGTCATTACAGACCAGGCTGAAGACATGGAGGTTAACTGGATAAAAAGTTCAAAGAAAATATTCAGAGCTCTAGTCCCTCGGGAATAAGTGGAAAAAGGTGGAACTGAAGAAGAATGACAGTGCCTAAAAACAGCACATTTGAGGATTTGGTGACTTAAGGGATGAGCTGATAAAGGGCAGGCTTGTGTGTAGCATAAAAGATGACACTGAGTAAGATTTTGCTTTGTGACAGTGAAAAAATATGTCAGTGTCAAATATCAAATTTTTTTCTGGTATTTATCAGTAAATAAACTGCATATTTAGACTATGATATAATATATATATATATATATATATATATATATATATATATATATATATATATATATATATATTTTTTTTTTTTTGCCGAACATGCCTTCAATATATGTCACGTTGAACAAACACCTGAGCATCTGAGCATGTTTTTTTTTCCACAGTTGTTAAATTCTCACCTGAAATGTTGAAGAAGTATGTAAGGAATATCTCTCTATTTTATTTCAATGACTATGATGTCATATGAAAAGAATCATGATGTAGGGGATAAGCATATTTCTAATTATTTGGATAATGTTTTTTTCCCCAAGTGTGAGAATTATACGGGAGGGATACACTAATGAATCTTTATTTGAAAAGACCTGGACAGTTCATGCTGCTTTAAATCTTTACAGTTTTTATTGTGGTAAAAAGAATAAAGTTTTATTTTTTCTTTCTGATGTTATCGTTTCTTTGATGTGCAGATTACATTTTTCGTTTCTATGTTTATGTATTTATGTATAATACCCACACATGTGCAAAGGTTTTTGTTTTGTAGACTTAATGCACTTACACTCTTTTTGAAAAGTGTGATGGAGTCTTTTGCATCCATATGAGAAACTTCCAACTTAGGCAGATAGGATGTCAGTTAAACATCCTTTCAGAAGGATAGCAGTACAACACCCCACTTATTCCGCACTGCAGTGTCAGTACTAAAAAATCAATCCAAAATCCTAGTTTGAGACTAGAACTCAATCTTCTTACATGCAAAATAAATGCTTTACTGGTATAATTAGAAATTAGCTGGTCTTTCCAGAAAATTGAAAGTTCAAAGCCTCAGTTTTTCCATCTACTACGGTTTCTTCTATTTGTTCCTCTAGTCCTAAACAGATAACTTTTAAACCTACATTCAATGCGCGGTTTAGAATGCTACACTTCATTTGTATATTGGATATCTGAGTCTGATCTTCAAACTTGAATGTGTTCAGCATTTCCCCTGAAAATATTTAGGATTCTTGTTCCATCCTCCATAATGTATTGGCTGCAACCTAATATTTGCACTTCTATCTGCTTTTACTCCTGCATCAGCACCTGGAATACCACTTTGTGACTGATTGAAACCTCCTAGGTCATGATGGTTCATGACCTGACTTTTCCTATTCTACTTGTCTTCAGATTGACACTGAAAATGTCTGTAACATGTTATAATTGTCATATAATCTGCACTCTTAAACAGCTTTTACAACTATCATATGGTTTGGCTTCAGATTGGATTCCAGGATTGCTCAACAAGTATTATTGGGGTTGCTGCCCCTCATCTACTTTTCTTTTTCTCGTCAGAGTTAATATCAGATTCAGATTTAAGGATAGGGCAGTATTCATAATCCCCCCACCACCACCACCCCTACAGCAGGGCTGTGATAGCGAGGAAAATACTGCATTCAGGCAGTAGTTTCAGGACCTATTAAATAAAGCATGAAAAACATGAGTTGGTGTTTATAATGGAGGGACCTAAATGCACAAATCAGGGCAGACAGAGAGGCATGTATGGACTGCCTGGGTCCATGTGGGTAGGGCAAAAAGAATAAAGAAGGAGATGCCATTCCAGACTTCTGTCTAGCAAATGGCTTGATGGTGGCTAACACAATGCATGGTTCAACAAGACAGACAGAGGGAGAGAGAGAGAGAGATAGAGATACTGGGAGGGAGAGTACAAAACCACGTTAAGAAACTCAGGCAGACTTCCTCTTTGTATGGAAAGAGAATCAGTGGAAGAACCACTAATTGCAAATTCATTCCCAGTGAAACATTTGGCCCACAACATAAACCAACGTTTGCCCCAGTCAGCTGCAAGCACTGGTCCATGTAGGCTCTAAGCTCATCACAGACCAGGCTGAAGACCTGGAGGTTAGCTGGATAAAAAGTTCAAGGACATATTCTGAGCTCTAGTCCCTCGGGAATAAGTGGAAAAAGGTGGAACTGAAGAAGAATGAAAGTGCCACAATACATCAAGTTTGAGGATTTGGTGACTTAAGGGATGGGTTGATAAAGGACAGGCTTGTGTGTAGCATAAAAGATGATGCTGTGAGTAAGATTTTGCTTTGTGACAGTGCTTTAACTTTGAATAAGGCCATTGAGATTTGTCAGATATACCAGGTCACAGAAAGGCAAACAAGTATGCTTACAAATGAGAGCAGCCCTAGAAGGCATGGTCAAGTACCTAGATAAGTTCATTCCAGACTGGAGCCAACTATCAGCACCACCCAGAGAGCTGGCATGTAAAGATGGATCTTAGTCTTGGTTAGAGCAACACCAAAAAGCATCTGATATCCTGAAACAGAGAAGTGCAAGTCCACCAACTCTCAGATACTATGATGGTCACAAACAAGTTACACTTTCCTGTGATGCTAGGAAATTTGGTCTTGGTGCAGTCATTCTACAAGAGGATCAATATGATGGCTATGCATAGAGAACTCTTACCCAAACTGAGATGCAACTTGCCCAAATTGAGAAAGAGTTTTTGGCAACTGTGTTTGCATGCTAGAAGTTCCATGATTACGTTTATGGGAGGCCTATCCAGATTGAAACAGACCACCAACTATTAGTCACTATCTTAAGCAAACCAATGCATTCAGCTCCAGCCAGACTGCAATGTATAATGCTGAGATTGCATAAGTACAATTTCAATCTTGTCTACAAAAAAGGCAAACTTCTTTATCTTGCTGGTACATTATCCAGATTTTCCAGAAACACTACAGAACAGCATGAGAATGAGAACCTTTATTTTGAAGTCATGGTAGTGAGAAATATTTCTTCCACACATCTTAATGAGCTGATTGATCACACCCCCACATATCCCATTTTACAAAGGCTCAACCACTTTATCAATCACTGATGGCCATCAAAGCCATCTAATTCACCTCAAAAAGTGCAACCTTATTTTTATAGTTTCATAGTTTCATAGTTTAGTACTAGGCTATCTGCCCTGGGGCATTTATAAGCCTAGCCATAGTGATGTGGCTTTCGCCACCCCATGTAATGGTACAAAAGTGTACATAATAGAATTAGTTTACTGTGCCTCTGTCTAGTAGTGACACAGAGATGACCCTGGGGTAAACCTACGATCTCCCATCCACTCGTCAAGATTTCTCTTGAAGAGAGTCAGTGAGGGGCTCTGCCTAACATGAACTGGATTCTGTTCCAGAGTATGGGAAGCCTCTGAGTTATGAATCTGTCCCTCCAGCATGTCCTATTCATATTTGTGCTGAGGTTTAAATCTTTAGCTCTTGTGGTTCTGATGGATTTGGATTTTTTGAGGTGGAGCATGTCCATCAATTCCTGATTGGACATGGCCTTGTACTTCAGGCACAGATCACCTCTGAGCAGGCAGTATGCTACTGAATAGAGATTAAGTTTCTTTAGTCTGGCAGCATATGACATATGTTGGAGACCCTTGATCCTCTTGGTGAGGTACTTTTGGGGTCTCTCTAGCTGTTGCAAGTGCCGGGTGAGGTACATATCAAATGGGGCATTGTACTCAATCATGGGCCTGATAAGGGAGGAGTATAGGGGTACAATGACCTCGTTTGATCTGGATGTGAATCCCTTCATGATAAGGTGGGCAAGGTAGAAAGTCTTTCTAACCACTTTGGCAATGTGGGTGTCAAATGAGAGGTCACTATCGACTTGGGTCCCCAGGTCTCTGAATACTTTTTCCGTACTCAGTGGGTTACTGTCTATGTGATAATTTGTGGGTACTTTGTTTTTCCCAAAGTGGATGACTAACATTTTTTGGCATTTAGTTTAAGGCCATGACTCCGGCACCAGTTGTCCATTTCAGTGAGGCCTTTCTGTAGGATGTATGTGTCAGCTGGTGTATCGACTATGCCGTCTAGTTTGCAGACATCTGCGAACTTTGTCAGCAACAACTCTCCCATGTTTGCTTTCACATCTGAGAAATAAATGCCAAACAAGAGGGGTCCCAGGACAGAGCCCTGTGGGACACCAGTTGTGACTGGCTTTGAGTCTGACATGGCTCCAGCGATTTTGACTTTATGGGTTCTATCCTTTAGCCAGTTTGCCACCCATCTTGTGACATATGGATTTACATTTAAGCTATTGAGCTTGTCTATGATGCCAGAGTGGGGTATTGTGTCAAAAGCTTTAGCCAAGTCCAGGTAGGCTGTATGGACTGCTTTGCCCTCGTCAATGGCTCTAGTGACTGTTTTGAAAAAGTCAACCAGGTTCAAAAGGCAGGATCTGCCCTTTACAAAGCCGAACTGGGTGGGATCAAGTGTCTGTAAGTCCCCAATGTCTCTGTTTACGAGTTCCATAATGATTCTTTCCATAGCTTTGCAGACCAGGCTGGTTAAGCTTATGGGGCGGTAGTTACCAGGGTCTGTAGAGGTGCCCCCTTTCTGGAGTGGGACTACTGTTGCTGTACGCCAGTGTTCAGTTACATATCCTGTAGTAAGGTTAAGGTTAAATAGCATTTTTATGTGTGGGTTTAGCTCCTTTTGGAGTTCACGTAGCACGCAACCCGGGATACCGTCAGGTCCCATTGATGCTGTGTTTTTAGCTTTGCTGAGGGCGGTTCTCACCTGGACATCTGAGATGACAGGGAGGTTACATTCAGCTGGAATAAGTATTTCTTCTTTTGGGGGTGAGGGAGGGGAGAAATTTGCACTGAACCTGTCTGCCAGAATGTTGGCAATATCTGTGAGTTCAGTGTATTTTTTGTCATTGTGAACTAACTCTGAACATATCTGAGGGTTTCCGCCCAGGTTTCTAACATTGCTGAAGAAGGCCTTGTGGTTATCTTTAGTGTCCATAGCAATTTTTCTCTCAAAGTTGGCCTTGGATGTTTTTATGAGAGAATGTAGCTTTCTACTAGTGCTGATCAGAGATGCCTTCTCTTTATGGGATTTTGCTCTGTCTTGCAGTAGCTTCCTTCTTTTGTTATACAATTTGTTTATGGCTGGGGTCCACCAGACAGGACGCCTGCCCTTGGTGGAGAGGGTCTTGGTTTTATTTGGGATTGCATGATCCATGCATTCTTGGAGATGTCCATAGAAAGTATTTGTGAAGGATTCTGCATTGTGGGATGTGGTTTCCACTGGCCCAGTGGGCTTAAAGGATACCATCTCAGTTTTAAGAAGTGTAAATTTGGCTTTTGAGAAGTTTTTCACTGTAGTCTTTTGTGTTGGGGGTGGAGGTGGGATATGTATATCCAGGGTGATTAGTTTGTGGTCAGATCTCACTAGTGAGGGGTATACTTCCGGTGTGGAGCACTTTGTCCCCATGTTTGTGATTCAGGTCTAGTATATTATCTCCCCTTGTGGGAGAGGTGACTAGCTGTTCCATTGCATTTGAATTTATGAATTCCAGGAACCTTTGGGCTAGGGTGTTTGGGCTAGAATAATGCACCCAGTCTATGTTAGGGTAGTTGAAGTCTCCCAATATGATGGTGTTTGGTGAGACATTCATATCCTCCAATGTCTTCAGGAAGGCTGAATGGGGTTCCTGAGATTGGGAGGGTGGTCTGTAACATGCTACCAGTTGTATAGCAGTTTTGCCTATGGTTAGTTGAACCTGGATGGTCTCTGATGCTTCATGTGTTGCCACATACCTGGAGGTGTGGGTGTCCTTGATGAATACGGACACTCCCCCTCCCTTTTTGGTTTGGCCCGAGTTTTGGGGCTGAAAAGCATGATACGAGGTATAGCCTGGTAGCTCTCAGGAGCCTTGAACCAGGTTTCAGTTACTACACAGACATCGATGTTCTCCATACTGAGGAGTGCTTCGAGAGCCTGCATCTTGAGATTTAGACTTCTGGCATTGAGCAGCATTACCCTTCATTTTTTTCCATTTTTGTTTTCTAAGGAGGTGGGTTTGTCTTTTGAGCCTTGCCTAAAAAAGGCACTATGGGGGAGGCAAGAGCCTTAGCCAATATCCGGAAGACCAGTGGTGACAGATGCAAGCCATCCCTTGCGAAGCAGCATGGCTTGTCCAGCATGTCATCCCAAGCAGACAGACATTGGATCCCCCTAGAATGACACCAGTATTTGAGCCAATTATTAAAGCTGATCATCTTGTCTTTGTATTGTGGCATCATTCTTGGTGAGGGCAAGATGCTGCTCAGGGTCAGGGTCATACCAGCCTGGGCTACATAATCAGAGAGCTCCTCTATGTCTCTTTTCATGTAGTCCAGGGAGGTACATCTCAGGTCATTCACGCCGGCATGGATAATGATGGAGTCATATTTGTACTTGCTTTGGAGTGACCTGAGTGCGTGTGTTATGTGGCAGATCCTAGCTCCCGATAGACAGCTCACCGTTATCCTCTCCTTGTTCAGCCTGGTAAGTGGAACGTCAGTGTGTCTGACTATAGAGTCACGTATTACTAGTGTATCAGGCATGGTGTTTGGCCTTAAGGGCTGTGATTGTTTGACACACTGATTTATTGAAGTATGTGTTGCATGTGTTATATTTTGAGGTGGTGGATTTTTGGGTGTCTGCTTTGGGAGCCTCTGTTGTTTTGGTAAGTTTTTTGTTAGAGCCTCCGAGTATGTCTTTGTGTTATTATGTGTTTGGTTTGCAGTTGTGGTAGGTCTATGTGGGACTGAGTTTGGTGTGTGTGTGGTTACCTTCTCCTCCTGTCTGGTCTTGCCAGTCCTGAGTTGAGAGAGTTCAGCCTCCAGTTTGGCTATATAGTTGCATCTCTCACATGTATTTGTGTTTGTTGGGAGGAGGAGAGGGTTGTCTGTGTACATGAGACAATTGTAGCATTGTCTCAAGATTCCCAGATTAACCAGCTGAACCAGAGAGGATGCTAGTAATCTACCACTCGACATGCTAGAATATTATAAGGGAGTGCTGTGCCTTTAAGGGAAGTGGGTACTCACAGGGAAGGTAGGTGGATGTGAGATTCAAGAGATTCAGGAAAACATCACTATTGTCTTGTTTGGCTTCTCAAGTAACAGTTTTGCACTTTGAACTATTTTGTCTGACAATGGTATCATAATGAAAGGTCTGAAAGTAATTGTTTCAAAGTCCTTGCAACCAGAGTACATTACTATCTTGCATCGTGGTCAGCTAGGAGTTGATTCTACTAAAAGAAGAAAAAGATACCTAATATTCTGGCATTCTATGTCACAAGACATTGAGATAGCACTTTTATCTTGTTCAGTTGATAATAATACAAAGTGTCATCAGCAGAAGAAATGACTTCAGCTTAATCAGATTCTGGAACTACCTTGGTCAACAGTAGCCACTGATATCTTTGAGTGGAACGGTCAATATTATTTGGTGTTAGTAGACTCTTACTCTAATTGGTTTGAGATTGACTTAACTCCCAACCTAGCATCCAGTACACTCATTACTAAGATGAAGCATCATTTTGCTATACGTGGAAGTCCTCACAAAGTTATTTCTGAAAATGGCACGCAGTTTACAAGCCAACAGTTCAAATGATTTGCTGAAGAATGTGATTTTACTCATATCACAAGTAGCCAAGAGCACCCGCATACAGTTTGGCAGAACAGCACGTTCTAGTTCAAAGTGCAAAACTGTTACTTGAGAAGTCAAAACAAGACAATAGTGATGTTTTCCTGAATCTCTTGAATCTCAGAAATATTCCTCTTGTTAAACATCTTGGTTCACCTGCTCAGAGACTTCTGTAAAGACAAACCAGAACCACAATACCAATCAGTAGTCAGTAGTTGGTTCCAAGTGTCAAGAACAACAGATCAGTGAAAGTCAATCTGTTGAAGAAGTGCCTATCCTAGAAGACCTATTATGATAAGACCAGTAAACCACACAATCCATTATGAGAGGGAGAAGTGGTTAGGATGCAAACATCCAACGGTTATGATCGGATTGGTGTCATGAAGAATATTGGTCCAGAGCAAAGATCGTCCATTGTGGAATCAGAAGAGCAACGTTTAGGTGAAATTCGAAGCATTTGAGACCAGTGTCCTAGCCTATACCACTGGAGATAGCCTGTGAGAAAGACTCTTTATCTCAGAGTGAGCTGTCTGGTGTTCCAATTCCAGAGGAAGTTCCAGAGGACATTCCTGTTCTTATGAGGAATCTAGAAGTTCCTGGTACAGGTTGTGCACAGCAGACTGTCTCTATTGGTAAATTTGGTCCTAACTGTTATATTATGAGATATGGTCGAATCTCTAAACTCTGTAGCAGATATGAAGCAACTTGGACATGAACATTGTGTTTTGTTTCCAATGTATGCAGTAATGCATGTCTATCTCTGATTTTGTTTTGCAAAAAGGGCAATCTTTTTAAGAGGGAGGATGTAAATCAATATGTGTGTATATACCTTTAAGAAGCTATCTAATGACTTTCACAAGTGTATATATACAGAGCATGTGGCAGGCTGACTGACATTTTGTAGTTAGTTTTTGAGATGTAAGCATGTATGTGTGTAAGCTTTGCTTGTTAACTAGTTTGTTCATATTTAAAGATGCTGCTATCCATCCTGATGTGTTTGTATGTATTAAAGCATCAGAATGAAACCACAATCTTTCTTGTTTTATGTGTCGGAGACAAACAAGCGATACTAAACTCCAAATTTATCCTTACATAGTTAGATGGATAGCAAACCAGATGAGTAATAGAACGCATATAGTGATGGTGTCATTTGTGTCCTCAGTAAATATGAAGGTGACTACTGGTACTCCTCAGTGCTTCTTTCCTGGATTCTTACTGTTTGACAATGACTTTGCTGATCTCCAAATCATAAATGAGGATCCCTAGTAATCCATTTTTGCGGATGACGGTAAATTTGATGTCATCCTCAAGTCCTCCGCTGATACACAAATACTCCAATTGGAACTCATACACATTAACATCTGGTACTTAAAAATGGATGAAAACTAAATGTTAAAAGCTGTACTATCTTCACAACTGGTAAAAACTTTCTTCATCCCTTTTATAGTATTGACAACAACTCACTTCAAAATGAAAGTACGGTGAGAAACCTGGAACATGGGTAGATACTTTCCTTGCCTCTGACCGTCACATTGCAACAGTGGTTAAGACATATTTTTTACCTGCTGCAGCTGATTGCAAAAGGTATTTCATCCAGATATAAGGAAGTTCTTAACCCCATATATTCAGCATTTTGACACCTATTATCAAACTGAATTCCTCTTTTGGGATGTACCTTACTATGTATATTAAGCAACTGGAAAGATCCCAAGGGTTTCTAACTAAAAAGATAACAGGTTTAAAAGACAAGAGTAACCAGGATTGTCTGGAAATATTGTCCTTTTATTCAACTTCGTATGAACTTCTTAGGGATAACTTTGTTTTGCTTTTCAGGCCATTAGTGATCCAGTTGTCCATGTCCTCTTATATCTCCAGAAAACAAACAATCCCACTAACAGCAGAACCTGCTTCAGCAAAGGACCAAATCACGGTGGACTGACAGATTTGTCAATCAATGCTTATCCTTTCTCTGAAAACAAACTATCAAGTTAACTAAGCAATGTGATCCACATTCTTCCTTCAAAACGGAGTTAGACAACTGGATGGGTGTTCACAAATTCACCCCTAATGTGACTGGTGTGTGTCTCTCAGAGAAAAAGGAGGAAAAGCCTAAGGGGTCTATTGAGAAGCCATAATTGGCCCCTTTGCCAAGTTTTTTTGTGGTTTCTCTGATACACTGATTAGTATCCCGTCCTGCATGAAATTCCCAACCCAAGCTACTCCCCTACATTCAGCAGACCTCCAAACATCCTACTATTATTACTTAACTGCAATAAGCATCTATTGTACTCATACACCTGTATATAAACAAAATTGTATAACACTGTAATAAGCATCCAGATATCCTACTATTATTGCTTTACTCCAATAAGCATCTATTATATCCATACTCTTGTATATAAATATAATTGCATAACACTGTAATAAGCACCTATTGCAACCAACAGACTTTGCACCTAAATGAAATTGTTTAATCACTGTATTTTCTTCGTAATATATGCATATTTTTTGTAATTTTCCCATTTTGGATATTACTACATTATATATTGTTATAATTGCTTTGTAATTAATTTCTAATTGTTTTGATTCATGTACTTGGAGCTTTTCTCCCCAGGACTCCATTGAAAACGGGCTCCTAGTGGCCCAATGGATGATCCTGGCAACAAACTGCAAATAAATAAAATAATAAAATAATAAAATAGTATTTTTGCAGCTATACCTGTAGTTTTGTATCCAATAATTAATCATAATTTTTTCTTTCGCAGTTCAGCACATTGACTTTATAACAATTTCTCCCTCTCTCTCCCCACCTTTATTCATTGCTATCCTTTATTAATGAAATAAATTGTTATATTTGGTAAGCTAATTCACTCCCTTTATTTTTCAATGATGTTCAGTAGCTGCCATGGCATTAGCAGTGGAAAGGGCTGGTTCAAACATCCCCCAAGTATGTACAGCCATCTCCTGCATCTACCCGAGAAACATATTGGGCTTTCAATGAGAGGGAAGTGACTTTCGAGACTGAATCCTGTTAAAAGTGCCATGTTTTGTAAATTTCCAGGATAAAGATAGTTTGCAGACAGTCTACCATGTAGTATATTTAGATTTTTTGAATTTATTTTTAGTACTTCAGACTCTTAAATAATGGAAAGTCTTCACTAGTTAGCCATTTATTACAGATATTTTAGATTTTCGTAGGATATTATTATGGCAGGTAAAAGACTTGTAAATGTTGCGGACACTGAAGCTAATGGTTAATCTACACAAAATGAAGCTGTAGAAATTAAAGTTAAATGGCATTGCTGAAATGGTATGATACCATGCTGCAAAAATTTTACCTCGCTATCTGGAATTCTTTATCTTCTGAAGTGGAGCCAGCTATAAATAAATCAGGTCATTTAAAAAAAATATGTAAATGTCAAATATCATAATTTTTTCTGGTATTTATCAGCAAAGACTTTGATGTAACATATATATATATATATATATATATATATATATATATATATATATATATATATATATATATATATATATATATATATATATATATATATATATATATATATATATATATATATATTTATAGGGTCTATATTAGAACATCCAAGTTTCAAAATGTTGAATGTTCTAATATCGACCCCTATTCAGTGAATGCTGAAAATAGCGAAGCGACAAAAAACCTAATTTTTCCTAGGGAAAGAATTCACTTGTCCATTTCTGTCACGTTTCTATTTTCAGCGCTGTGGTGGAAAATTATGGGTCAGGTTCAGGTAAGTGTGTGATTGTGTGGACGTGAGGGTTAGGGCGTGTTAGGTGAGTTAGGGTTAGGGCATGGGTCATGTAAGTGTGCAATTGTGTGGGCATGAGGGTTAGGGCGGGGTAGGTGAGTTAGGGTTAGGGCGCGGGTGAGGTGACTGTGCGATAGTGACAGACCTTAGGGATAGGGTTTGGATTAAGGTAAGTGGATAGTTAGTGGTGTTTGTATAGTTAAGTGCAGGGTCAGATGTAAGATTTTAGGTGTATGTGTGTGGATTGCTGTTTGTTTGGTGTGCTTGTGTTGTGTGTATGTGTTTCGAAACAGCAAATTTTTTCCCAATGAAAAAAATTTGCTGTTCTGCATGTTCGATGTTGTCAGCGTTTGCTGAATAGGGGTTGATATTAAAACATCCGAAGTTTTGAACACACGGGAAATGTACATACACAGAACAAGAGACCGCAGAACTCAACACTCTTCTTTATTTAACAAGTTAAGTGCTTTCATCCAGGAATCTCCCAAGGTTCATCAGAACAAGTACAAAATAAATTACATTCCCTTATAAATAGTCCAATAAACTTTAAAACCAATGAAATGTTTCACTTCATTAAAAAGAGAACACCCATTTAGCTCTTCTTTATCCTTAAACTTTCGTCCCCCATTGGTATAAACTATCACACTCTCAAGAACTTGTTAGTTAAATATTTCCCCTTAAAAATTGTGTGGTAACCATTTTTTAAAACCAGTTCAAGACCACATAAAATCAAAAACTACACAATATAAATAAAAGTGAATAAAAGTAATGAATTAAAAAAAATGTAAATATCAAATATCAAATTTTTTTCTGGTATTTCGCCCTAACCTGGAAAAGCCGAAATAAGAAGAAGAAGATCAGTAAATAAACTGACTATTAAGACTTTATACATATATGTATTTTATATATATATATATATATATATAGGCAGATGGGACGTCAGTTAAACATCCTCTCAGATGGATAGCACACTCAGGAAGTACAGCACCCCACTTATTCTGCACTGCAATGTCAGTACTGAAAAATCAATCCAAGTCTCTTGTTTGAGAATCTAACTCACAGTCTTCTTACATGTAAAATAAATGTTTTACTGGCATAATTAGAAATTTTACAGGCCTCTATATATATATATATATATATATATATATATATATATATATATATATATTTTTTTTTTTTTTTGTACTGAACATGCCTTCAATATATGCCACATTGAAGAAATACCTAATCATCTGAGCATGTTTTTTTTTCCACAGTTGTTAAACTCTCACCTGAAATTTTAAAGAAGTATGGAAGGAATATCTCTCTATTTTATTTCAATGACTATGATGTTATATGAAAAGAATCATGATGTAGGGGATAAGCATATTTCTAATTATTTGGATTATGATTTATCCCAAGTGTGTGAACTATATGGAAGGGATATACAAATCACTCTTTATTTGAGAAGACCTGGACAGTTCATGCTGCTTTGAAATCTTTACAGTTTTTATTGTGGTAAAAAAAGAATGAAGTTTTATTTTTTCTTTCTGATGTTATTGTTTCTTTGATGTGCAGATTACATTTTTCTTTTCTATATTTATGTATTTATGTATAATTCCCACACATGTGCAAAAGTTTTTGTTTTGTATAATTAATGGACCTACACACTTTCTGAAAAGTGTGATGGAATCTTTTACATCCATATGAGATACTTCCAACTTAGGCAGATGGGACGTCAGTTAAACATCCTCTCAGATGGATAGCACACTCAGGAAGTACAACACCCCACTTATTCTGCACTGCAATGTCAGTACTGAAAAATCAATCCAAGTCTCTTGTTTGAGAATCTAACTCACAGTCTTCTTACATGTAAAATAAATGTTTTACTGGCATAATTAGAAATTTTACAGGCCTTTCCAGAAAAGGGAAAGTTCAAGGCCTCAGTTTTTCCATCTACTACAGTTTCTTCTATTTGTTCCTCTAGTCCTAAATAGATAACTTTTAAACCTACATTCAATGCGCTGTTTAGAATGCTTCACTTCATTTGTATATTGGATATCTGGGTCTGATCTTCAAACTTGAATGTGTTCAGCATTTCCTCTGAAAATATTTAGGATTCTTGTTCCATCCTCCATAATGTATTGGCTGCAGCTTAATATTTGCACTTCTAAGTATCTGCTTTTGCTCCTGCATCAGCTCCTGGAATACCACTTTGTGACTAACAACTTCTAGGTCATGATGGGTCATAACCTGACTTTTGCTATTCTACTTGTCTTCAGATTGACACTGAAAATGTCTGTAACATGTTCTAATTGTCATATAATCAGCAGTCTTAAACAGCTTTTACGACTATCATATGGTTTAGCTTCAATTGGATTCCAGGATTGCTCAACAAGTATTATTGGGGTTGCTGCCCCTCATCTACTTTTTTTTTCTCGTCAGAGTTAATATAAGATTCAGATTTAAGGACAGGGCAGCATTCATAATCCCCACCACCACCACCACCACCACCACCCCTACAGCAGGACTGTGATATTGAGGAAAATAGTGCATTCAGGCAGTAGTTTCAGGACCTATTAAATAAAGCATGAAAAACATGAGTTGGTGTTTATAATGGAAGGACCTAAATGCACAAATCAGGACAAACAGAGCGGGATGTATGGACTGCCTGGGTCCATGTGGGTAGGGCAACAGGAATAAAGAAGGAGATGCCATTCTAGACTTCTGTATAGCAAATGGCTTGAATGTGGCGAACACAACACATAGATCAACAAGATAGACAGAGAGAGGGAGAGAGATATTGGGAGAGAGAGTCACAAAATCACATTAAGAAACTCAGGTAGACTTCCTTTTTGTAAGGAAAGGGAATCAGTGGTAGGACCACTAATTGCAAATTCATTCCCAGTGAAACATTTGGCCCACAACATAAACAAATGGTTGCCCCAATAAGCTGGAAGCACTTGTCCAAGTAGGATCTAAGATCATCACAGACCAGGCTGAAGACCTGGAGGTTAACTGGATAAAAGGTTCAAGGAAATATTCAGAGATCTAGTCCCTCAGGAACGGAAGAAGAATGACAGTGGCTCAAAAGAGCAAGTTTGAGGATTTGGTGACTTAATGGATGGGTTAATAAAGGACAGGCTTGTGTGTAGCATAAAAGATGATGCTGTGAGTAAGATTTTGCTTTGTGACAGTGATTTAACTTTGAATAAGGCCATTGAGATTTGTCTGATATACCAGGCCACAGAAAAGCAAACAAGTATGCTTACAAATGAGAGCAGCCCTAGAAGGCATGGTCAAGTACCTAGACAAGTTCATTCCAGACTGGAGCCAACTATCAGCACCACCCAGAGAGCTGGCATGTAAAGATGTATCTTAGTCTTGGTTAGAGCAGCACCAAAAAGCATTTGATGTCCTGAAACAGAGAAATGCAATTCTACCAACTCTCAGATACTATGATGGTCACAAACCAGTTACACTTTCCTGTGATGCTAGGAAATTTGGTCTTGGTGCAGTCATTCTACAAGGGGATCAACCTGATGGCTTTGCATGGAGAACTCTTACCCAAACTGAAATGCAACTTGCCCAAATTGAGAAATAGCTTTTGGCAACTGTGTTTGCATGCTTGAAGTTCCATAATTATGTTTATGGGAGGCCTATCCAGATTGAAACAGACCACCAACTATTAGTCACTATCTTAAGCAAACCAATGCATTCAGCTCCAGCCAGACTGCAATGTATGATGCTGAGATTGCATGAGTACAATTTCAATCTTGTCTACAAAAAAGCCAAACTTCTTTTGCTGGTACATTATCCAGGTTTTCCAGAACAGCATGAGAATGAGAACCTTGATTTTGAAGTCATGGAGGTGAGAAATATTTCTTCCACTCTTCTTGATGAGCTGAGATATCACACAACCACAGATCCTATTTTACAAAGGCTCAACCACTTTATCAATCACAGATGGCCATCAAAGCCATCTAGTTTACCTCAAGAAGTGTAACCTTATTTTCCATACAGAGATGAGATTTTGTCTGACAAAGGTACCATAATGAAAGGTCTGAAAGTAATTATTCAAAAGTCCTTGCAACCAGAGTACATTACTATCTTGCATCGTGGGCAGCCAGGAGTTGATTATAATAATACAAATACTCATCAGCAGCAGGAACGACTTCAGCTTAATCAGATTCCAGAACTACCTTGGTCAACAGTAGCCACTGATATCTTCGAGTAGAATGGTCAACATTATTTGGTGTTAGTAGACTCTTACTTTAATTGGTTTGAGATTGACTTGCTTCACAACCTAGCATCCAGTACAGTCTTTACTAAGATGAAGCATAATTTTGCTATACATGGAAGTCCTCACAAAGTTATTTCTGAAAATGGCACACAGTTTACAAGCCAACAGTTCAAAAGATTTGCTGAAGAATGTGACTTTACTCATGTCACAAGTAGCCCAGAGTACCCGCAAATGGTTTGGCAGAACAGCATGTTCTAGTTCAAAGTGCAAAACTGTTACCTGAGAAGCCAAAACAAGACAATAGTGATGTTTTCCTGAATCTCTTGAATCTCAGAAATATTCCTCATGATAAACATCTTGGTTCACCTGCACAGAGACTTCTGTCAATACAAACCAGAACCACAATATCAATCAGCAGTCAGTAGTTGGTTCCAAGTTTCAAGAACAACAGATCTGTGAAAGCCAATCTGTTGAAGAAGTGCCTATCCTAGAAGTCCTACTATGATAAGACCAATAAACCACACAATCCATTACGAGAGGGAGAACTGGTAAGGATGCAAACATCCAAAGGTTATGTTCGGATTGGTGTCATGAAGAATATTGGTCCAGAGCAGAGGTCATACATTCTGGAATCAGAAGAGCAACTTTTAGGTGAAATTGGAAACATTTGAAACCAGTGTCTGAGCCTATACCACTGGAGATAGCCTGTGAGAAAGACACTTTATCTCAGAGTGAGTTGCCTGGTGTTCCAATTCCAGAGGAAGTTCCAGAGGACATTCCTGTTCCTATGAGGAATCTAGAAGTTCCTGGTACAGGTTGTGCAAAGCAGACAGTCCCTATTGGTAAATTTGGACTTAACTGTTATATTATGAGATAGGGTTGAATCTCTAAACTCTGTAGCAGATATGAAGCAACTTGGACATGAACATTGTGTTTTATTTCCAATGTATGCAGTAATGCATGTCTATCTCTGATTTTGTTTTGCAAAAAGGGCAATCTTTTTAAGAGGGAGGATGTAAATCAATATGTGTGTATATACCTTTAAGACGTTATCTAATGGCTTTCACAAGTGTATAAATACAGAGCATGTGCCAGCCTGACATTTTGTAGTTAGTTTTTGAGATGTAACCATTTTTGTGTGTAAGCTTTGCTTGTTAACAAGTTTGTTTACATTTAAAGATGCGGCTATCCTTCCTGATGTGTTTGTATGCATTAAAGCATCAGAACGAAACCACAAGCCTTCTTGTTTTATGTGTTGGAGACAAACAAGCGATACTAAACAAACTGAATGAGCTCCAAATTTATCCTTACATAGTTAGATGGATAGCAAACCAGATGAGCAATAGAAACCATATAGTGAGGGTGCTATTTGTGTCATCAGTAAACATGAATGTGACTACTGGTACTCATCAGTGCTTCTTTCCTGGATTCTTACTGTTTGGCATTGACTTTGCTGATCTCCAAATCATAAATAAGGATCCCTGGTAACCCACATTTGTGGATGACGGTAAATTTGATGTCATCCTCAAGTCCTCCGCCTATACACAAATACTCCAATGGAACTCACACACATTAACATCTGCTACTCAAAAATAGATGAAGACTAAACGTTAAAAGCTGTACTATCTTCACAACTGGTAAAAAATCACTTCATCCCTCTTATAGTATTGACAACAACTCACTTCAAAATGAAAGTACGGTGAGAAACTTGGAACATGGGTAGATACTTTCCTTGCCTCTGACCATCACATTGCAACAGTTGTTAAGACATCTTTTTTACCTGCTGCAGCTGATTGCAAACAGTATTTCATCCAGATATTAGGAAGTTCTTAACCCCATATATTCAGCATTTTGACACCTATCATCAAATTTAATTCCTCTTTTGGGATGTACCTTACTATGTATACGAAGCCACTGGAAAGCCCCCAAGGGTTCCTAACTAAAAAGATAACAGGTTTAAAAGACAAGAGTAACCAAGAGTGTCTGGAAGTACTGTCCCTTTATTCAACTTCCTATGAACTTCTTAGGGATAACTTTGTTTTGCTTTTCAGGCCATTAGTGATCCAGTAGTCCATGTCCTCTTATATCTCCAGAAACCAAACAGTCCCACTAACAGCAGAACCAAGGACTTAAACCTGCTTCAGCAAAGATCCAAATCACGGTGGACTGACAGATTTGTCAGTCAATGCTCATCCTTTCTCTGAAACAAACTATCAAGTTAACTAAGCAATGTTTTACACATTCTTCCTTGAAAACGGAGTTAGACAACTGGATGGGTGTCCACAAATTCACCCCTAATGAGACTGGTGCGTCGCTCAGAGAAAAAGAAGGGAAAGTCGAAGGAGTCTATTGAGAAGCCATAATTGGCCCCTTTGCCAAGTTTTCTTGTGGTTTCGCTGATTCTCTCATACAATCATTAGTATTTTTGCAGCTATACCTGTAGTTTTGTATCCAATAATTAATCATAATTTTTTCTTTCGCAGTTCAGCACATTGACTTTATAACAATTTCTCCCTCTCTCTCCCCACCTTTATTCATTGCTATCCTTTATTAATGAAATAAATTGTTATATTTGGCAAGCTAATTCACTCCCTTTATTTTTCAATGATGTTCAGTAGCTGCCATGGCATTAGCAGTGGATAGGGCTGGTTCAAACATCCCCCGAGTATGTACAGCCATCTCCTGCATCTACCCGAGAAACATATCGGGCTTTCACTGAGAAGGAAGTGACTTTCTAGACTGAATCCTGTTAAAAGTGGCATGCTTTGTAAATTTCCAGGAAAAAGATAGTTTGCAGATAGTCTACCATGTAGTATATTTAGATTATTTGAATTTATTTTTAGTACTTCAGACTCTTAAATAATGGAAAGTCTTCACTAGTTAGCCATTTATTACAGATATTTTAGATTTTCGTAGGATATTATTATGGCAGGGAAAAGACTTGTAAATGTTGCGGACACTGAAGCTAATGGTTAATCTACAGAAAATGAAGCTGTAGAAATTAAAGTTAGATGGCATCCCTGAAATGGTATGATACCGTGCTGCAAAAATATTACCTTGCTATCTGGAATTCTTTATCTTCTGAAGTGGAGACAGCTATTAAAAAACATCAGGTCATTTAAAACAATATGTAAATGTCAAATGTTATATTTTTTTCTGGTATTTATGAGTAAATAAACTGCCTATTAAGACTTTGATGTAAGATATATATATATATATATATATATATATATATATATATATATATATATATATATATATATATATCTATATATATATATAGATAGATAGATATAGAAATAAACAGTTAACTGAACACACGTGAAATGTAGATACACAGAACTAGAGACTGCGGACCTCAACACTCTTCTTTATTTAACAAGTTAACGCTTTCATCCTGGAATCTCCCAAGGTTCATCAGAACAAGTAAAAAATTAATTACATTCCCTTTTAAATAGTCCAATAAACTTTACAATCAATCAAATGTTACACTTCATTAAAAAGAGAACATCCATTTAACTCTTCTTTATCTGAAAACTTTCCTCCCCCATTGGTATATGCTATCACAATCACAAGAACTTGTTAGTTTAATATTTCCCCTGAAAAATTGTGTAATAACCATTTTTAAAACCAGTTCAAGACCACATAAAATCAAAAACTACACATTATAAATAAAAGTGTATAAAAGTAATAAATTAAAAAAAAATGTAATTGTCAAATATAAAAATTTATCTGGTATTTATCAGTAAATAAACTGCCTATTAAGGACTTGTGTATATATATATATATATATATATATATATATATATATATATATAGGGTCTATATTAGAAAACCGAACTTTCAGAATTTCGAGTGTTCTAATATCGAACCCTATTAATCAAAAAATTAAAACATCGAACATACAGAACAGCAAATTTTTTCCTTGGGAAAAAATTTGCTGTTCCGAAACACATACACACAACAGAAGCACACCAAACAAACAGCAATCCACACACATACACCTAAACTCTTACACCTAACCCTACACTTAACTATACATACACCAATAACTATCCACTTACCTTAACCCAAACCCTAACCCTATGGTCCCTCACTATCGCACAGTCACCTCACCCGCGCTCTAACCCTAACTCACCTACCCTGCCCTAATCCTCACATCCACACAGTCGCACACTTACCTGACCCACGCCCTAACCCTAACTCACCTAAACTGCCCTAACCCTCACGTCCACACAATCGCACACTTACCTGAACCTGACCCATAACTTTCCACCACAGTGCTGAAAATACCGAAGCAACAGAAAAGGACAACGGAATTCTTTCTCTAGGAAAAAATTTGGTTTTCTGTTTCTTCGATATTTTCAGCATTCAGTGAAACTGGGTCGATATTAGAACACTCGAAATTTTGAAAGTTTGGTGTTCTAATATAGACCCTATATATATATATATATATATATATATATATATATATATATATATATATATATATATATTTATGTATACATATATATATATATATATATATATATATATATAGTATATATATATTTTTTTTGCTGAACATGCCTTCAATATATGACACATTGAAGAAACACCTAAGCATCTGAGCATGTTTTTTTTCCACAGTTGTTAAACTATCACCTGAAATTTTGTAGAAGTATGTAAGGAATATCTCTGTCTTATTTCAAAGACTATGATGTTATATGAAAAGAATCATGATGCAGGGGATAAGCGCATTTCTAATTATTTGGATAATGTTTTTTTCCCCAAGTGTGTGAATTATATGGAAGGGATACACTAATGAATCTTTATTTGAGAAGACCAGGACAGTTCATGCTGCTTTGAAATCTTTACAGTTTTTATTGTGGTAAAAAGAATGAAGTTTTATTTTTTCTTTCTGACGTTATTGTTTCTTTGATGTGCAGATTACATTTTTCTTTTCTATGTTTATGTATTTATGTATAATACCCACACATGTGCAAAGGTTTTTGATTTGTATAATTAATGCACCTACACTCTTTTTGAAAAGTGTGATGGAATCTTTTACAACCATATGAGAAACTTCCAACTTAGGCAGATGGGGCATCAATAAACATCCTTTCAGAAGGATAGTACACTCAGGAAGTACAACACCCCACTTATTCTGCACTGGACTGTCAGTACTGAAAAATCAATCCAAGTCCCTAGTTTGAGAATAGAACTCACAGTCTTCTTAAATGTAAAATAAATGTTTTACTGGTATAATTAGAAATTTTACAGGCCTTTCCAGAAAAGGGAAAGTTCAAGGCCTCAGTTTTTCCATCTACTACAGTTTCTTCTATTTGTTCCTCTAGTCCTAAATAGGTAACTTTTAAACTTACATTCAATGCACTGTTTAGAATGCTGCACTTCATTTGTATATTGGATATCTGGGTCTGATCTTCAAACTTGAATGTGTTCAGCATTTCCCCTGAAAATATTTAGGATTCTTGTTCCATCCTCCATAATGTATTGGCTTCAGCTTAATATTTGCACTTCTAAGTATCTGCTTTTGCTCCTGCATCAGCACCTGGAATACCACTTTGTGACTAACAACTTCTAGGTCATGATGGGTCATAACCTGACTTTTGCTATTCTACTTGTCTTCAGATTGACACTTAAAATGTCTGTAACATGTTATAAGTGTCATATAATCTTCAATCTTAAACAGCTTTTACAACTAACATTTGGTTTGGCTTCAGATTGGATTCCAGGATTGCTCAACAGGGATTACTGGGGTTGCTGCTCCCATCTATTTTTTTCCATGGTAATTTTAATTCAGCCATCAGTCGCTGGTCCTTGTGTTAATTCTTGTTTCTTAGGTATATCTGCACTTTACTTACTCCTAATAGTCTAATAATTTGACTCACCCTATTGTTGTTACTTTATTTTCCAACTCTATTATTGACATTTGTCCTATTCTGTTTTTCTCTTACAGCAGGACAAACTATTGCATACTGTGCTTTTCATTGGCTAACCAAACTAACTTCATTACTAATTTTAATATTCTTATATCACTGGTCAACTTACATTTTTACCCTTAGCATTGATTATTTTTACATATATTAAACTGGCTATAGATTTAATCATTGCTTGACATGTTGATGACTGAGCACAGGCTGGGATGTTAATATGATTTCTTTCCTTCCTTTTTTTTTCCCACTTACAGCAGAGACCTGTTATCAGCCCTGTTTCCTTTTATCCAAGGTGTCTGTTCCAATAGTGCAATTATATTATCAGTGGGAATGATAAAAAATATCAGGCTTGGTGTGCGTGTGTCTCCCTTGTCGGGGACCCCTCTAACCTGCATCTTGGTCATAATATTTGTTCTCTATAGGAGCACTGATGGGATCATGCACCTATTCATGTGCCAATGGATCCTATATTATTCCAGGAACAGTTAGGAGGGACTGCTCTTCTCTGGTTTTGGCCTTGCTGCTATCTTAATGACAGCAAAAAAAAAAATATATATATATATATATATACATATATATATATATATATATATTAACTTTACTGTGAAATTCTGACCTGTCATTTATCAATAATATCTTACTTGGTGACAGCTTTTTATCCTTGTGACTGAAATCCCTTAAATGACAAAAAAAATGTTGTTTATAGGAAGGGAGAACAAACAGGACCAAGTACTGATCTCTGTTGACACCTATTGAGCTAAAGTCATTGCCAACTTGTGTTTGCACCTGTGATACATGAATGTTCTTTTTGATAAATAACTAATAAAGGAGATTAGCAGAACAATTGTAAATCCTTTGGTAGAAAGTCATTTCAGAAGGAAAGAATTGTCAGTATATTCAAAAACACTCAAGGCCTGTAAAAAAGGTGCTTGCAAGAACGCTTCATTTCATGTTCATATAAATGAAGTCTATAACCAGACAAAGCATGACAGAGTGCTAAAACCACTCCTGAAATCATGCTGAACATGGCTGATGATGTCATAATATGTGATGTAATCAAGCATACAGGGAAAAAATCTTCACCAATATTTCACCTGATGCAGAATGTTGGAGATAAAGGAACTGAAAGAGAGGGATTTATAGGTAGGAGGATGGCTCAGTATGTTTCTAGCAGTCTGGGAAAAAAGAAATATGGTATACATTTGAAGAAACAGTTCAGCAATATAATGGGGCTATGAGATAGTCTCAAGAAGGTAAAATGAAAATCACTCTGAAAGTAATATATATATATATATATATATATATATATATATATATATATATATTGTAAATTACTAGTAATTACTACTTTGAATGTTTGCAAACTGGATGTGTTAACTTAAAAATGATAATGCACATATCAGTGAGGTACTACCAGCAGTTTCTGTTTTTTTCAAGTCTTTTTTATTGACTAGTATTCAAATTATTGTTGCTGTGAGGTTTTAATGCTTGGGTAAATTAAAATGTATTTCTGCATGCTAAGAATTTAGGTGAGAAATGGTTAAGTGAAACATAACATACAGTACTTCCTGTACTAGCTATAAATAGAAGATACCAGGTATTTGTTTTATATAATTCATCAGGATGCATGAGTTGTCTGTTTGATTCATTTATTTATTTGTTCATAGGTTCATAGGTAGGTACTAGGCTATCGGCCCTGGGGCCTATACAAGCCCAGCCAAAAAGGTACCCTGGCTTTTGCCACCCAAGAAAATGATTTTCCTGTGCCACTGTCAAGCAGAGCCACAGAGGTAATCCCCGGGGTGAATTTCCTATTTCCCATCCAATCATCAAGATTTTTCTTGAAGGGTGCTAATGAGGAGCTTTGCTTGATATAGATAGGTAGTTTATTCCAGAGTATGGGAAGTCTCTGCGACAGGAATCTATCCCTCTGCATGTTCTGTTTATTGTGGTGACAAGGTTTGGGTCCCTAGAGCATGTAGCTCGGAGGGATTGGGATTTCTTTAAGTGGAGCATGTCCAACAGCTCTGGGTTTGACATAGCTTTGTATGTTAGGCAGAGATCACCTCTGAGTAGGCGATATGCGACAGAGTAACTCTGGAGTTCTTTGAGACGGTCTGCGTAGGGCATCTGTTTGAGGCCGGTAATCCTCTTTGTGAGGTATTTCTGCGGCCTTTCCAGTTATTGTAGATGTCTTGTGAGATACATACCAAAAGGGGCGTTGTACTCTATAATGGGTCTAATGAGTGATGAGTAGAGGGGAACAATGACCTCATTTTTTTCTGGATGAGAAACCTTTTTTGATGAGGTGTGCCATGTAGAAGGATTTCCTGACTACTGTGGCGATGTGATTATCAAAGGAGAGACTACTGTCCACCTGTGTCCCAAGGTCTCTTATCACACTTTCGATATGTTCTACTATGTTGTAATTCATGGGTACAGAGTATTTGTTTACCAGAGTAGAGCCTTGATTTCCATGGACCTTTTCATTCTCAGCCTGGGAGTGATGTCTAATTAATTCACTCAAGCCTATAAAACCTATTTATATGCTTCCAGTTCACACCCATACAATTTTGTGGTGTCTAGAACTTTTTTGTATCTGGATTCATTAACTAAGTGACTTACCAGCTACTAATAGCCGGTATTAGAAAGTTCAAAGAGGTATTAACAAAATGACACTAAAATTGTTAGTCTAGGATGTCCTGCAATGAAGAAATGAATCTTTGTTTGCCACCTACTACTCATATTTTGATATTTATGTTCAGATTTTAATAACTGAGAAACCTACATTTTAATGAGGTGTATGATCTGAGAGACTGATGTGAGAGCCAGGAAAATTCAATGTTAATGCTGGTTTATATCACAGTATACTGGAAATATTGATAGCTGTTTCTTAGTAATTATGAAAATAAGCAATATTTCCACATGTACTTTATACTTTCTAAAAAACTCTTGCAACCATTACATGACATTAGGTGAAACCTTAGATGTTCTTGAAGAAAACTGTTTTTGATATTTACACTGTAAGTTGCACATATTAAGAGAAATTCATTATTATTATTGCATTATTAATTATACAACAAAACATATATTTTCATATCTCTGTAACTATCTCAGTAAACATGCATTTAGGAATATCTTGTCATATGGTTAATAAAAATGAAAATTGTTCTACAATATATATCTATGATGTACAATTTTCAAGACATGAAAATTTACTAGTGAAAGTTTGGAAAAGGTATCATTTGGGACTTGTGTAAATTATATTACAGCATTTAAAGAAAAGCCTATGAATGCAATGACCATATCACCATATATTTCTTTCAGATAACATTGTAATTCTTCCCAGTTTTAATAGCTTTATTGTTCATAAAAATATTTACATTTGTTGATCGGATGATTTTTTATTTTTCAGAAAATGCTCTGGAATGAAAAATGTGTACAGACTGCTAGAGGAATAAAATTCCACACCACGTAAGTCTTAATGAGTTAAGTGACTTGCTCAGAGTTTCCCAGTTAGGCAATAGAAGCTGAGAGAATCAAACCTTACACCACTAGACCAAAAAGAAACAGTTTACTAACAGCTCCTTAGTCCTCTAAACAAATTGGTATACATTCATCCATTATGTCATGAGATTCTTCCTTAAAAGACAATGCATGAGATCCGTCACTGTGGATAGTATTCACATATGTTTATTATGGTATTGAACTCAGGGGATTTCATGGCAGAAGAGCAGTATTAGTTTATTTTTTGTTGTTGTTTTTCCAGGTGTATTTTTTGCTCATGGCCTGACAACCATTAAGTCTGCCCCAATAGAACTCTCACTGTACATTTCCGCATATTAGGGAATTGTCCCAGTATTGTAGTTGGTAAAGAGCCATGCAGAACAGCTATCATCCAGGCAGCCATACAAGCTGCATGTGCCCTTGCCAGCATTCTGGCAATGAGGGTATTTGTATGACCCAATCCTACCCCAATGATATGTCATCCCCCACCAAAATGGGTTGTGTTTGTATAGCCTAATCCCACTCCATTGGTGGGGGTGACATATCTGCATCACCAAAAGGGCTCACAATGCCTTCACATGTGAAAGCACAGTCCCATAATGATGGCTACCATCAAGTTATGGTTGAGTGAATAATAAGTCTGCCCCATCCCCCACCCAGTTGCACATTGCAACTCATCCTTCTCCAAAGGATTGTGGCTGCATGCATCTTGCATCACCTCCCCCTCCCCCTAGAATGGGTATGCACATCTTCCTCTGCCAGTTCTGTTGAGCGGCTAAGCCACTAATCAATGTTAGGTCATCTAGGCCAAAGTCACAGCTTTACCATCTATACCATTGGAACTGGTTCCATCATTTATACCTTCTCCAGCTACAGAAGGCTCAATACTTACACATTGATCAGAATTGCAGTTGCCTAAACTGTTTGGATATTACCCCATGCGTCAGACAGATAGCCAAGATTTGAGCATTTTCCATGAGCTCCAACTGCCATGAGCACTTGCAGCACTACCTGTAAAAGGCAATTGAAGCAGAAAAATACTTCATAGCCTTTTTTGCCAGAGAAGAGAGAACTTCATCATCTGACCCTGTGATTCTGTCAGCTAGCAATCCTTGTACAGCTGGGCAGATAAGTCACAGTTGTGAAAATTCTTCCAATTTTATCACTTATCTCACTAATAAATGAACTTTTCTTGTCAGTGTTTTTCCTTTTACTAAGAAACAAAGTGATATGCGCTATTATTGCACAAGGATTATGAGGAAATGTTTACTATTTCACTCAAAAGTATCACTTTTATTGAGGTTTTTGTGTTATAAAAGGATATTGTGCTTGTGAGGGACTTTCTGTGGTTTACTTTCCTAAGAACCATTTCTTCTCTTCATTTTTCTATACATAATCCTCTGTGCTTCATTACCCACTCTTCAGACCTCTTTTTCAGATTACTGATGGAGCAGCAATCAATCTCCATGCTTTTCCCTTCCCCAACGAACAAAAAGAAAAAAAATTGTTAAGGAATTTTCAGTGGTTAGCTCAGCTCCTAGCTTGCCTCGGTCATTGATGGCTGACTTTGCTGTGGCCAATCACCCATCTTGTTGCTCTAGTCTTCTTGATGTAGCCTTCCATGCTGCTAAAGACTAGAATAGACTAAGTCCTCTGTGGCTGTAGGGATGCCCTTAGCAGGCAAGGTTGAGCTGCATGTTTTGTTATCTGGGAACAGACAAGTGAAGGGTCTTCATTTTGCACGGAGGGAGTTTTGGCTGCATGGACATGGTGTGCTTAAGGTCCATACACTGTAAAGGGAGAATGTGCTTAGTAAGGAAAACTTCTAGTCATCTGCTTCTATTTCCATGGATAGGCAGATTTAATAGAATTTCCCAAGGAACAGACAACTGATCTTTCTTCTTCTTATCAATTTGCTTTGAGAAAAAAGGGAAAGAGTTTCCTACCATTCAGGGCAGAAGAGCAGTCCATGGGGGTATATCTCCAGAGTTTATTGTCAGTCTGAACATTCTAATTGTGAGGACAGTATACTTTCAGAATTCCATGTTGAACAAATGTTTTTCACTTGCATTTTATCTAACATATAAGTGCTTCTGTGATATCAAAATAAAATTCCTGATTTTTAACAGATATAGGTGCCTAAATCTGCACCTATTCCTCCTGCATTGCTTCCTTTAGAGAACATTTTTCTTACCACTCCAAGCCTCCTTGATGAGCAACCTTTATTCCCAAAGAGATATGGCAGGTTAGATAAGGTGGCCCAGACAATAAGTACTTGTTTTCGACTCCTAAATTAGACCCAGCAGTTTTTACTCTAACCAAATTTTCTGCTACTAATCGCATTCCTGCTAACAAAGATGGGAAAGTAATGGATACGTTCAGAAAGACATCCTATACTTCTAGTACTTTAACTTTCAGAATTTTGAACTGTCACAAACATATGTTAAAGTCTTTGCTTTTGTCTTTTGAGAATATGCAGAAGTTAATGGTTAACCTTCCTTAAGGTAATGAACACATTAGATGCATCTGCTACACCTGACAAAGCATAGCCTAAAATGTGATGATGGTGATGTCTCTGACTCTTCCTCTTTGGCTTCTACACTGGGATTAGATTTGAGGAGATTTGCTTGGCTTCTTAATTAATAACCTTCCTGAAGATATTAAATCTGAGATTTTACTCTCACCTTTAGGTAAAAAGACTCTGTTTGGCTCTTAGGCATCTGAGGTACTGAAAAAGAGGAATGGTGTTAGTAGGGGGGGTTTGGACTGATACAATGAGTGACTTAGATTTCCCAAGCCTCCTTTTTTAAAACAAATAATAGCTTTCCCTCCAACTAAGCCTCATTGTTTCAAAAACAGTTTAAGAAGAAAGGAGTCAACATTCACAGCTTTTAACAGCAGTGGAAGGGAAGATCAAAAAAGAAAGAAAAAACTTAAAAACCTCAAGAACCTTCCCAACAGTCAGCATAACTATCCACCTGTTTATAATCCCCCGCCTTCCCTCTTACCCTAGAAATCTCTTCCCTAACTCTCACCCTGCTAATCTTTCTCTCTTATGGCATATGATAGTCTCAGACAGTTGCATTCTCACCATAATCCAAAAAGAATATTATTGTCAATGTGAATCTCTTCATCCCTTTCAAAAGATTCTGCCTTTATCACACTGGCATCAACTGATAATCAAAGTTCATTTTTATATCTAGGAGAAAGGGTATTTGGATCATAATAGCAGTAGTCACATGCATTTCACTCTAATCTTTCTTACCTGAATATCAGTGATTCTATCTTTAATGTCCTTAAACAATAATGAACTAAATAATCCAAGGAAGAGGTCAAACTTACTAAAATATCTGAATACTAATAAAGCCCAGGTAGTTTTCCTGCAAGAAACACATTTTAAGCTTTCTGAAAAAGAAATCTGGACCCTCAGTAATTATATCACTCTTGCTCATGTCCCATATAAGACAAAAAAGAGAGGTAATGATCTTATGGAGGAATAGTGTCATTCTCCTCCAAATCCTATATAAATATGAAGATCCAGAAGGGCATTTAATCATACTGACCCTAAAATTTAATAACAGAATCTGGACCCTAGTCAATATTTACTGGATCCCTGGAATGGGAGTAAAAACTGCAAGAAAACATCTCAATCACATTACAAATATATATAAAGGTAACCTCATTATAGGTGGTAACTTTAACTGTATACTAGACAAAACTAACACTAAGGGTAACCTCATTATAGGTGGTGACTGTAACTGTATACTAGACAATACTGACACTACTAATAAGCACCCATTGAGGCTCACACCTATTGCAAGACTTTTTTAAAAAATGAGTTGAGACAATTTACTTAACACATTCACTATTAAAGATTCTACCTTTTTAAAATTTTCTCATACTGACTACTGATTTAACTAGAATAGATAGAATTTTAGTCTCTAATGATCTAAGGATAAATATATCATTTTTTGCAATTCTCCCATGCCCCATCTCAGATCATGATACTCTCTGCCTAGAATCTTGTGTTAACCAGAATCCTAGCCTATGTAGCACAAATTAAAGAATTTAAGCCCTGGTTCACATCAGAGGTACAATTTCTTTTTGGGGACCAATCTCACCCCAGAATCCAACATGATCATGGTATGGGATGAATTAAAAGCCTGTCTTTATGGTAAAATAATAACATGGTTCAAAAATAAACAAAAAATGGGACTTGGATGTGCAAAATATTCAAGCTCAACTCTTAAACATTAAATTTGATCCCTCCCAACTTATCTCTGATAAGATGAAAATAATTGAGGAGTTTAATAAGCAGTATTCAGATATCCTATCCCATAAAACTAATTTGACATTGGAAAGACTAAAATTAAACTCCTATGCATCATCACCTAAACAAATGCACAATCTGTCAATGAGAGCCAAGATACATTCTAAATCAAATAATATAACTAAACTACTACATGGAGGTTCTAATAGAACTGTTTCTGACTTAGGAGATATTTTAGATGCCTTCAGGTTTCATTATTCCAAACACTTTGGGTCCAATCATTCAATTAATGAATATATAAAATTAGATACTCCTTCACTTAATCAGTTAAGGGCCCCTGAGAATCTTGATACAGTTCTTGAAGCACAAATCTCACTAGAGGAAATTAAACAAAAAGTCAAAAAATTTAAGCCCAATAAAGCCCCCAGGATGGATAGTATAATCATTGAAATTTATAAATTGTTCCCCTCATCTGTACTATACTTCTTTCACAATACCCTAGTAGAAGTTCAATCACATGGCACTATACCACCTTCATGGAGATACTCTTTGCTCTCACCTATCATAAAATCCAGTAAAGACCCACAATTTTGTAGTTCTTACAGACTGATATCATTATTAAATAATGATTATAAAATCTTTATATCCATCTTTGCAGATAGATTAAAAGTCCCACTAATGCAAATTATAAATGATCACTCAGGCTTCATACATGAACATCTAAAGGATCTTAACACTTATTGAATATTTGAACAAGGGAAATAAAGAAGCATTTGTGATTAGTTTAGACATAGAAAAGGCATTTGATTCCATTAACTGGGAAAATATGCTTGAAGTGTTACGTTATTTTCACTTTCCGTTGTCCTTTATTTCTCTAATAAAAATATATACCAAAACAATGTAGCTTATGTTAAATTAGGCCCCTTCACATCTGAATCTATTCAAATAACCAAAGACACTAAGCAGGGATGTCCTGTATCCCCTATTTTATTCCAATTAGCCATTGAAATATTTGCTGCCCTTTTTCAGGACAATCCAAAGATCATTGGTATAAATATTTACAATCAGTATAATTTCAAGATAATGCTTTATGCAGATTATTTCTTGCTCATGTTAAGTAATTCACAATCAGTTCTATTAGAATTAGATTCTGTGATGAACCATTTCCAGAAAAATCTCGGGTTTACATTTTAATAGATCTAAATCTAAACATACGCTTTTAAATAAGAAGGAAAATGTACAATCGGATAATTATCACATTATTGGTGCAAGCTCAGATTCTCTTGATTATCTAGGAATAACACTAAGTAAATCCACAGAAAACACAATTAAATATAATTATAAAAATATTATAAATTTAATAAATAAGCATACAACTAGCTGGAAAAAAATTCTCATCACCTTTGAAGACAGGTTACAATTAATAAAAATAATACTTTTACCAAAAATACTCTACATAGCTCTAGTTCGTAACTTTTCTTATAAATATCAATACATTAAAGATATAAATAGATTACTAATGAAATTCCTTTGGTTCCCCAAAAGAAACAGAATAGCTTTTCTGCATCACATTAGATCTTGGGAGCGAGGAAGAATCAGATTCCCGGATATTAAAACATATATTAATGCATCCATGTTTAAGATTATATTAAACTGGTATAATCCAAATTATACAATGATCCCCATTAATATTTCAAAACGTGCATGCTGATTCACCAGCGTGCCTGTTGTAAATCCCACAATATATCAACAAAAAAAGGTCTGGTCACTTGGACTTTTTTCAGTTGGTAAAAACTGCTAAAAACATTTTTTTTAACAAATAAAAAAGAAAAAAAAATGGAGCAACTGTGACTTTCCTTTTTCTGTTGCTTCCTTTTCAAAGCATTGATGTACTGGGTATGTGTGGGATGCAAGTCCCATAAGCATGCTCAGTACATCAAAACAAGGAAGCAGTGTACCACAACCAGTAGAAGAGCAGTAATGTGTCATTATATAAAGACATTATTTAAGAAAAGCAAGTATTTTTTTCTTAAATAATGTCATTGTATAATAGCAATAACCGACTCCGTGGTTGTGGTATATTGAAATTTACCCACGGTTGGCTTTATTTAATCACTCAGGCTTTGCTCTCATGATTAAACCACACCAACCATGGGTAAATCTTCAATGTACCATACCACAACATCGGTTATTGCTTAATTATCAATCTAGTTGGAAACTATTGCATCTAACCTTACTAATTAATGAAAATGCCCTGATAGCCAAACTTCCATTGAATAATTCTTCTAATAAGTTCTCGTACTTCTTATGTCATATTACCCAACACAATATTGCCAAACCCACAACATTAAATTCATTAAATCACTATTTTAATTTCTTCAGAAAATTTTTTAACTCTAATGCTGATATTAAGACCTGGTTTGAACTGTTAACCCCCTTTAAAATTACAAGGAATTTTCCTGATAAAATACATCTCAGTGTTCTAGACAGCTGGGAATCCAAGAACTTTATATGTTGGTATCAATGCATAAATGACACTAAAGTTTTAAACTCTCAGTTTCTTATAAAAGAGCATGATTTACTTCATCAAAACTGGTTAATTCTACAAAGTATCTTAACTTATTCTCAAGATTTATGCATAATACTTGAAAACTCATCTTATCAAGAAACACAAAAGATGATAACTTTCATGTATGAAATTTTACATAATAGCTTCAATACAAATAACATTATTTCAAAATTATATATCATGTTAATTGATTATAAGTCTAGTATAAATCAAAGTTAATGGAACTTTATATTCAAAGGCTGTTCTTTTAATTTCTCACATGATGAAAAACAAAAAATTCTGTTATCCATCAAGCATACTTCATGGTCTCATTACTGGAGTATTTTTGCTTGGCAATATCTCCATAGGGCATTTCAGACAACAGATAAGATAGTTAAAATCAATAATAGCTCCAGTGCATGCTGCTGGAGATGTACAGACCATACCAAAGCCAAGTGGGCACATATTTTTATGATTGTGCTAAATTAAAGTGTTATTATAACAGTATAGAAGATTTTCTCAGAGCATTATTCACTGATTTCTTCTTATTGTCCAAATCATTAGTTCTTTTCAACGTGAATGAAGGTTACTTTTTGAATAAGAATTATTTGTATTTACCATGGTCAGTACTTGCTGTCGCCAGAAAATGCATCACCAGAAGATGGAAAACTAGCTGCCCACCCACTGTTGTGGATTTCTTGTCCAGTGAAAGACCTAGCAATCAAAGAAACTAAGAGGAAAGAAGTTAGAATCTATCCAAAGACATTTGTTAATAATCCTTGGACAAAAGTTTTAGCACTTATTGAAACTTTACAAATGGACCATAACTCTTTCTAAATTGATACTTATACTAAAGAACTTGTGTATTTTAACCATGATCTGCAGTTTTACTTCAGGTCTATGTATATATTGTAAATAGTTTTTACTTTGTTTGTTAATAATTTGTCTTAGAATGAGAATACTATTTGTCATTTGTTGTCTTTTACTTTTCGTAGAAAACTTAATATTTTGAAAAAGAAGCAAAAAAAGATTCCGCCTTGTGCAAGGAATCAGATTTCTCTTTTTCCTCTGATTCTGCACAGTGTGCTGTCTTAGGGAGTCATAGAACCAGTGTCACACAATTTTCTAGGCAAAGATTATTACTATTCAAAGACATTTCTAGTACCCAAACCAGAAGGGATACTGGAGGTCAGTGCTGGAACTTTCTGCTCATAACTTCTTTTTTCAAGATCCTGATGCTCAAGATATTATCCCTTCAAAACCTTGTACCTTTGATTCCTCATCTAGCGTTTATGTTAAAGCTGAATCTAAAGGACACCTAACATCACATTCCTATTAACAAATATATCAGGCATTTATTAAGATTTGCTGTGTCTGGCTCACACAATCAGTTGTCTGTTTTAACATTTGCACTATTTACTGCACCAAGTGCATCCACAAAACACCTAGCTCCAGTCAGTGCTTATTGCAGACTCCAGGGCATTAATATATTTCCATGTTTGTATGATTACCTTATAGTTGCAGAATCTTTTGCAAGCTGTCAAGAATCTTTAGCAAGTGTTAGAACTTCTAGTAAGTCTGGGCTTTCAAATTAATCTACAGAAGTTTTCTCTTATCCCATCCATACTGCTCAACTGTCCAAATTTCCACTGAATGTCCAGAGTTTTGCCTCATATTTTTGGTCTGTTCCTCATAAATTTTGTGGCCTTCTGACATATCACTGTGAAATGAAGTCACTAATAATGATGGAATTTGTGTTTCAGACTTCATATCCTTCAGTCATACATGCTAAAGGAATACGTGTTATTCTAGCAACGTTTATACAAGTAATATTTAAAAGCTGCCCCTACTTTTGGTCCTTTGTACACCCATTATTTTTGGCTTTGTCCACATTTCCTGTGCTAAGAGGTTGAGAGGTATAATCCTACGTGAAATTGTTTACCCAACTAGGTGGGATGAGTCCTTAAATGAAGAAATCAAGAAGGCAGTGGAAAGCATTTTGTTTTGCCTAGGTCCTTAAGGACATGCTCATTTTATTCTTGATGCAATTGAACCTGAGTATATCATACTAAATGAGGTTTGGAACAAACCAATCTGTTCAGGGACACCAACAGTTTTGAAGGTTAAGGTTGAGGAGGGGAGAGGGGGATAGAAGAGCTGGGATGGTAATGAAGGAAGTTAGAGTGGTGGGGATATAAGGATTAATATTTGGATGGTGGAGGGTCAGGGATAAAGTGAGGCAGGAGTGAAGAGGGGTTTAGGTGACTTTATGAGAGTGCAACTGGGTGAGGGAGCTGATTTTGGAGTGAACTTGCTAGAAGCAGACTTATGTCCAAGGCAACCTGTAGGTATTGCAGTGGTCAGGTAAGCCTTGGACTAATAATAGTGGGCATGGTAGTGGTTACTGCTTGAGGTTTTGTGGTGACTTTTCCTTTTTTTTCACATGTTGTTGCTATGGGGGTCATGAAGGTGATTTTATAGGTGCGGTGTTGGTGTTTGGCATGGCGAGTTGTATTTTGTGGTGGGAATGCAGGCTGAAGGAGTAATTGGTGGGTAGTGGTGCTAAGTTCTTTGGGGATGGTGGTATAACATCCTTCAGTTATATTGGGGCTGGTAGGCTTCCAGCCAACTAGTAAGTGGTATCTGGCAGGCTGAAATGCCCCTGGAGTGGCTATAGGACCAGGCAAATGGTTTGCATTTAACTCCCTCACTTCTTGGCCAGTGAGGATACTGTGAGGAGTGCAGAGCTTAAATGTTTAGGAGTAAACTTCATTGGGGTGGTGGTATGTGGTTTTGCAGCTGGTGTGCTTTCCACAGAGCCACAAGTGTGAGGCAATCAGAGAAATGGTCACTTGTTGCACAGTGAAGCTTTTAATTGTTATGGAGGGAGGTGGGTCAGTTACAAATGTGGATGATCAGTCCACTGTGGAAGCCCGCACTGCCTGGCCAAGGAAGATCCAATAAGGTCACAAGAGGAGAAAACAAAAACAATGACAACAACAAAAAAGGCAAAACAAGAATAAATATGGAGCAAGGGAGATCTGAGCTCTGTGGGTGTGTGGGTGGAGCAGATTAGGTCAGTCAGCATATGTCTGAGTACAGATCTTCATATGACATTTGAGTTTCAAAGTTCATGTCCTGCAAAAAGTTCATGCTAATGCAAAACCTTTTATTCTATGAGCTAGCTGTCCCTCTTACTATTTCCTACAACTGGTACCCATTGTAGGAGAGGGTGTTGAAGTGCAGTTGGGGCCTAAGAATAAGAGTGAAGTTGGGGCTTATGTTAATTTTTATTTAAGTTTCAGTTCTGTCCCTCTTAGTTCACCTTACAACTGTAACTGCTGTAGGGAAGGGTGGGGTAGTGCAGTTAATGCATACAGATGGGAATAGATGTGAGCTTCTTTTATGCCAGGGATTGTAAATCAGTGGGTATTCTCTTTTACAGTCCAGGCTTCCAGTTAACAGTATCTATATGTATTGCAGGCATACCTGACTGCATCTAACCATTTTTTGTGTCCCTGATTCTGTTGTGATTGGTCCCTGATTGGCAGAGAGATCTGGGTGGTGGTGTCCTCATCTGAGTATCAGTTAGCTGTACAGTCAGTTCATGGTGAGTTGTTCTCAGGTGCAGGCCCTTACCTCAAACTATCAAAGGACTTTCCATGTGGCATAATTCTCAAGGGTACAGGTTTCACAGCATGTTCAGGATTAGGTTTTCTATTTTGTGCAGTTTCATATTTGGGTGGTTTCTGGGAAGGGGCAGTAGTTCATTAAAGAAGGAGTTAGTAAAATAATGTCAGACATGTGAGAGGCAGGCATTGTATCTGGTAGAAAGTCATGCAAACCCAGACACGGTTATTGTATCATCTGGCTGAGTTGTAAGAGTGACATTTTAAGATTGTCCTTATTTATGGGTTAGGTGGGTATCTGGTCCCACTTCGTTATAGTTGGTCTGTAAGCTCATATTTTTGTGTGTGTCTTTCTCTCTCAGAAGCATTTACAGTGTTTTTTTCTTTTGCTGATGGTGGAAGCACAGAATTTGCCACTGAGATGGGTGGCCATCATCTGACAGGTGCAGCACTATTCCAGGAATTGCCACCTAGTGAGTCCTCAGCGACAGAAGAGACAGATGAGCACAATCAGAAAATGCAAAGGCAGATGGTGGCCAATAATCCAGTGGCACAAGGAACAAGGACTTGACAGGTGATGGATGCTGTTGTGGTGGAGGTTCCGGCCACTGGAATGGTGCACAATGAGGTCACAGGTAATGACACATTCCTGGGTGCTAACTTAGGCATGTCTGAGTAGGTGCAGTTTGGGAGTAGTGTGGGAACAGGTGGGGATGAGGTATGTCAGGAGCAATGTGAAGCAGTTAGAGCAGTTGAAGAGAAGCAGGGATTTAGTGGAGGTGGACAGGCTCATGAGGAGGCTTTTGGCGATGGAGGGTTTAGATTTCATTATAGGGAATTTAGAATCATCCAAAGGAGGAGTGGAATCACAGCAACAGGAGATCAGGTCGGATTTTGGCATCCATCTGGGTGATTGGTTAGCTATGCAGGCCCTGGGGCAAGGGAGAGAGGGTGTATTTTTGACCCCTCATATACTGCTTTAAGTTAAAGAAAAGATCTGGAAGGAGGCGTACATTGATATTTTCGAATTAATTGATGAGGCTGGGGTACAATGTTTGATGGAATGGAAACCGCAAACAATAAAGACCTTTTGGTGGCTTTAGTGACCTTTGGGTGGAGAAGGGTAGTCAACTTTGGCCAAGAACATGAGACGACTGGGTGTTAGGCTTCATTTATTACATGACGATTTGATTGGAAAAGGATACCTCCATGGCCTTACTACTCTTGACTTATTTTCTCACGATCCATAATGAACAGTGCTTGTGGCCAAGATATGCCTGGTTGTGGTATGATCAGACGTTTCAGAAGCAGTAGGCGGTAGATCATTGACTGTGTTGGGAAGTTAGACATCCTGACATTGGGTTAGTCATTATGGTAGATAGTAGGAGTTATTAATAGTGGGATTACGTCAGGAGGGGATGGGATGGGGGTATGCTGGGCCTTTAATCTGGGATGTTTCTTGTGGGTGGCATGTACATTTTCATACACTTGTTCAAAGTGTGAGGGAAGGCATTCAATGGTGCAGTGTGGCAGATGGCGGGAAGGCATATTGCTTAATATGAGTTTACAGCAGCCTGAAAATGGGGGGGGGGTAACTACATCTTTTTCTGGATTTCACAGTAGTCAGGGTGGGGAGAATTTTCAGGGGCAGAGGGGTAGTGTTCTTTCATGGGTCAAGGGAAAGACAGGGGATGCATTCTCCTGTTAACATATAGATGTTGAGGAGGATGCTCATGCAATTTCCCAATTTGGCAGTTGTGGATGAATTAATAGATGGGTTTTCTAAGGGATTTTCTATTAAGTCGAGGGTGGGAGGGATTGGTCAATTTGTAGGAATTTGCATTCCATACAAGAGAAAGTAGACATTTTGGAAGGTTTGGTTGCAAAGGAATGGTGGGTGGGTAGGTTGTTTGGCCCGAATGATATTCTTCCCTTGAATAGTTTTTTAAGGTTTTGCCATTAGATTTGGTTCCTAAGAGGTTGGCAGGTGAATTTTGTTTGATTCACCATTTATCTTATCCTGAGGGGAATTGGGTGAAGGATTTCATTTTGGGAGATGAAGCAAACATTAGTTATGTATCGCTGGATAATGCAGTGCAGGTCATTCAGGAGTTTATGGACCCATGGTTAGTGAAGGTGGCTACTGAATCCACTTTTCATTTATTACCAGTTTGAGAAGAAGAGCGGCTGTTGTTGGGCATAGTGGTTGGGTCTAAGTTTAACTCTGATAAGACTATGCTGATGGGATGCTCAGTGGCCCATGCTACTTTTGCTAAGTTTATTACTTCTCTCCACTGGATTTGGCAGCAGCAGATGTGCAGTCAGAAGGTAGTGCATTACTTGGATGACTTCTTAGTAGTAGGTGAAGGGTTTGAAGGAGCAATGGAAGGTATGCATGCTTTTGCAGGGATGTGTGGCAAACCGGTAGGTGAAATCTAAGGATAAGGTGCAGATTAAGAATATCATGGAGCTCTTAGGACTCATGAAATTTGCATGTTGGGCAGTTTACCTGGGTCATACCTTTTGTAGGTCCGTGGCCCTCTTGCTGAAAGGGGGGAAAGCAAACAGCAGTGGGTGCAGGTTAATAAGTTGGTGCGTGCTGATTTAGCATTGTGGTGTATTTTTTGGAGTAGTTTAATGGTATGGCTTTTTGACAAGTAGATTGGGTCTTTCAAGGGGATTTGAATTGTTTACACATGCAGCAGAAGGTATTGGAATGGGGGCATATTTTGGTGGGGAGTGGTTTGCAGCTCACTGGCGGCAGGTTGCAAAGATGAGTGTAAGAGGGATGTTGCCTTTTTGGAGTTAGTTCCAATTTGGGTGGCATTGAAAGTCTGGCAGGAGAGGTTGTGGGTAAAGATAGTTATGTTTCATTAGGACAATATGACAATGCTTTGAGTGTTACAAACAAAGCAAGGTCTGAATTACTTTTGTGTGCATTACACTAGTTGCTTTTTCAGGGTTTGATGATTCATTTTTCTTTTACAGGTATGCATGTGGTGGGTGTTAGGAATGGGATTCCTGATAGCTTGTCACATTTTCAGCTTTCTAGGTTTTGTCAGTTAACTCCAGAGGCAGAGGATGAGCTGATGGTGTTGCCTGATTAGGTGTGGCAGTTTGGCCTGGAATAATCAGATGTCTGGTACAGGAATCATGGGCAGCTTCTAAAAAGAAGCCATATGGTAGGGTATTGCAAGAGTTTGATAAATTTGTGTTGCAGTTGCCTGAGGAGGAAGGTGTTTGGTCAGAAGGATTGTTATTGAAATACTTGGCGCAGGCCTGAGAACAAGGTAAGGCAGTTCATTCGTTCAAGGTGGGCTTGGCTGCGATTAGTATATTTGCATGGGTGGTAGGGCTATGTGACTTTATCAAATCTTGGACTGTTGGTCATATGTTGAAGGACTGTGGTAGGCTTGATGGTGTGAAGACTGACAGACAATGGTGATTGACCTGACAGATATTGAAGGCTTTGTTGCAGGGATTAGTGTTGGTAAATATAGATTCATTGGAGTATAAAACTTATGGGTGACATTGGCTTTGTGGATGTATTACAGAGCTTTTAGTGTGTCACAGTTGTTAGGCTCGCTAATTTGGCAGGATATTTTGGTGTTTTCTGCCTCCAAGCACATTTGGTTGTGTAGATCTAAAGTGGATCAGTTGGAGAAAGGTAGGCAGATAATACTATGAAAGGGCAGGCATGACTAGTTGTGTTAGGTGGGTTGGGCTAAGAGATTGCTTTGGTCTCATGCTGGGAATCTCCAGGACTTTGTTTTTTGATCAGTAGGGTGCAAGATGACAATGAATAATCAGTTTGTATACGTGATGAGGAGAGATTTTCGGTGTGTTGGTTTTCTGGGAGAGAGGTTTTCCACTCATTCTTTTTGCATTGGAATGGCATCAGATTTACAAAGGGGGCAGATCAATTGAAGAGGGTTGGTCATTTGTCATCAAATGCTTTCTTGTCTTATATTAGATAATTTGATAAGATGACTGGCGTACTATAAATTTTTTTTTTGCTTCTAGGAAAAGAAATTTTCATTTTCAGTCATTCATATTTCCAATGAGTGGCAAAGAGGGCTGCAGTTAGGCTGGCTGGCTCACAACTGAGATTTCATTGTTCTGGGTGGAGAGTCACATGGCATGGAGTCAGTAGTCTTAGGTGGCATCAGCTCATGGTGGAGTTTCCTTCTGTATAGCAGCAAATTGTTTTTTTATAGAGTCTGAAGAGACAGCTGGTAGTTAGGATAAGGGAGAATTTGGTTATGTTAAAGAGGTTATACCTGGGTATATGTATTGTGTGGTCTGAAGTAGTACTACATTTATTTTAGAGAAATCCTGGCAGTTTTATAGCTTTGGAGAGGGCCCGTTAGTTTGTTAATTTTTTTAAGTTGTCAAGGCAGCTGGATGCTTTGGGTTTTTATATGATTGAGTATAGGGATTTTGACAACGGGGACTAGGTTTGGTTTAGAGGGGATGGTGTACAGCTGAGAGATTTTGATTTGGATTTGTTTAACTTAAATTTACATTTGTTTTTGGATGGTTGGGTGAAGATTTTGGAGTGAATGAGGGGGGGGGGGGCAGCCTGAGTCAGGCTGTTTGGCAGAGAAGAGTGGCAGGGTTGTCTCTCTCCTATTCCACCTCTGGTGTTGGCTGTTTGATTCAATAAGTTCAATGAGTTGAGGGATGATAGTGAGTGGTGGGAAACTGCTTGAAGTAAGAGTAAACAAGCAGTGATGCTGTTTATTTTAGTCCGTGTGAGCTGGGATACACTACCCTAGTAAATGGTTACATGGATGTTCATGTTGTGTTTAATAAACTAAATTTTGTTCAGTGAAGTTATGTTTACCAAAATGTAATAAAGGTTGTCAAATGTAATTTGATGTGGTGTGTTTATTGGAGGGGACCAGGGCAAATGAGGTTTATAGCAAAACAATTTGCTCAGGGCTACCCACAGTATCGAGGGTTAAGACTGGGGATGGACGAGGGGGATAGTAGGGCTGCGATGGTAATGAAGGAAGTTAGAGTGGTGAGGATAGAATGGTTAATATTTGGAAGGAGGATGGTCAACAGTTTGAAATGCTGGCTCTCAAGGTAAATGGATAAAGAAGACAGAATGCTGCTGTAATAAACTGAGAGGCTGCCAGCCCAGCTAGATAGAATTTTGTAAATAATTATATGTCCTTGCAAATATTAATATGATCCACAGGCTTGTTTGACAAATGTAAGAAAACTGTGTATTTCTGAGCTTCAAATATGTTACCACAGTGCACCTTGCTGGAAGAAAGCTGATAAGAAAAGGATTTTATGACTGTGTTTGATCTCAAGTTCGGAGACCGGATGTCTGCAGCTAGAAATTCTTTTAATTGTTTTAAGACATAGATAATTACTAGGTTTGACATGTAAAGTGTCTTTAATTGCTGTGGTTTCCTGGCAGGTGCAGATCAAAAGATAAATGTTAAATTTTAAGTTCTGTGAGCCTGGTAAACTTAAGAAGAAGTAACAAGAATAATGTAATCTGAAATGACTCAGCAGTAATGTATATTATCAATTCAAGGGCTCTCTCAGAAAGTAAGTATAGCATTTTGTATTTTGTTCTAAACCTGAACACATAAGCTCACCAGCACTTTGTCTTTGCTCTGTAAGTAGTATTTAGAACAGTGCTTTCTCTTAGAGATAGATAACAATATAGCCAAATTAGTCTAGCTGCCTTCTATATGTATGCAAGTCTATCCTACAATGTTGTTTTGAAGTATTTCCTGTGATTTCTGAACTCTCTAATGCCATTGTGTTGAGTCAATAAGTATTGTCTTGCATTTTTACTATTTATTATTAAATATTTTAAACCTTTCAACTATGGCTGCTTTGTGTAGAGGTAATTTAAGCTCTCAGAGGACTTGCATGTATTTGGTGATATTGTATAAGTCACTCCAATAGCCTTAGCCCTGGGTTACACTTACTATTTGGATAACAGTAACATTGCACAGTAGAACTGGACACCCTTTGGTAAGAGCCTTTGTAGTAGCTGATAAGAGTAGTTGGTGGCAGTGGATTACTACCTTATAGCCTGGGCAGAAGGAGGCATAGCTAGTGGACCTGTGCCAGCCTTCCCCAGGAGTGTCTGCATGTTTGTATATCAACCAAATCTCAAAGGTTGTGTGTGTCAGCTACTTCGGCAGGGACACAAAGCACTGGTTGGACAGAGAGGGTACTTGAGGTTCTGGCTTGACTACTCAGCTGAGATTCTTTCTTTCCTTTGTGTACTTAGGATTCTCATCATCTGGGAAGGGAGCATGCTGTACCAGTGGGAGTCTTATTGGGGACCTGGTGAGAAAGGGAGAAACCAGCTCCAGACTGACTGTGATCTCTATGTGCTCTTAAGGGAAATTGCACTTTACCATATGTGTACTTGTTATCCTTCCAATGTGGATGCCCCTCACTGGTGCTAGTGGTGAGGAGTGAGGCTCCTTGATTACTGGGCCAGTGCATCACAGCTGCTATGAGTTTTTAGGAACAAAAGCCTGCCAACTGGTTCACTGGCATGACTGTGTAAAGCACTCAGGCAGAAAAAATACGTGTGACAGTCTTTATGTGGAATCTGCCTACTACACTGACATGCTCCCTTCCCAGATGATGAGAATCCTAAGTACACAAAGGAAAGAAAGAATCTCAACAGGGCACTTAACTGTAAATAGCTTCTTATAAAGCAGCTCAGCAAATGGCCTTCAGACCAATTTTCAGCTGTCGCATTCAGACTAACAGCAAAAGGTCTGAGTACTTGTATGCCCTATGCCCTATGCCTGTGGAAAGAGCGTACTCTTCCTGTACGACACTAGAAGGATGTAAAGGCTTTGGACTATCCTTGTAAGGAGATCCCGCATGTGATGAACACATTAACAGTTATAAGGAGAGACATCAAAAGTCTCTGCATATCTCCTACTTTCACTAATATGTACTGCCCCCATCTACCACAATGCTCAGCAATCCCTACAAACAAAAACTGAACAATGCTCTAAAGGGATAGCTAAATTTACCACTGACTAACTGTGAAATCCAACAATTACTTGGACTTAAAACAATTAGGCTGGCTTGGACTTCCACACTGTCTCTTTCTAACTCCCACTTAGCAACTATTCATTATATAATCTACAGACCTCAAAACTGTACTGGACTCCGAGCCTTAGTGGAACCTTAAACCTATGGACAATCACTATGCTCCAAAGACAAGTCCCTATTAAACATAACTAAAACCCACAACTCTGCTGATTTGTCCTTGTACTCAAATTAAGTCTCCAAAATCTGGAATTTTATCCCTAACATTATATGACAACAAATTAACCTATTCAGATTCAAAACCTTGCTAAAAACAACACATAAAAACACCTGTCTCTGCTCTTGTACCTCCTCAAGCTAAACTACCTTGGCTCATACACTCCTACCTTACCTATATATACCTCAACAAAGAAAATTATCAATGTAAATTTCCTAACTTCTTGTAACCCTTTGTATTAACTGCCACTTTGTTTCTCTGTACTTACCTCTGGCACGTTTTTCCCTCCAGCAAAATTCCAACTCTTACTTATTACATTCATGTACCTCAATATCACTATAATTTTTTTTCTCTATTATCACCTAACAAATAAACACACTACTCACTTTTTATCACCTGTTGTCTCCTTTCTCTATTCTTAATCACCTCCTCTCTGTTTTTTATTTGTATCTCCCATACCTCCTCTCTCATATTTCTCCTATCCATGAATGTAAAATTGTAGCTTGACATTTTAAACCTCACTGTATATGCCAATTCATCATGTATTAATATGTAATGTCCTATATTTTACTGACTGCAGATTTTCTGTAGTATAGCTTCTTTTCAGTTAGTTTATGTCCATACTATACCTTTAAACTTTCCATTTTCCTGATCAAAACTGCACAATGTGTAACTAAAGCTTTTTTCTCCCCAGGCCTCCACTGAAAAGTGCCTAACACAGCCAAGTTGGACTACCCCAGTCAGCAAACACAATAAATAAATACATAAAATTAGGCAGAAAATTGACTTTGCTGATATTAGCTACCAGATTTCAGTTTGACATTTTCATTGAATTCTGCAATGGTGAACTGATTGTCAGTATACAAATTCTGCTCAAGTTGGACATCATATATCTGATCCTGCTTCTGTCACACACTTTCTTAACTATATAACCTAGAATATCACAATACAAACTGGAGAAACCACATCTTCACTTCTTGGTCTGTTAAATAACTAGCATTACTTTATAACTGGCAACTGGCATTACTTAATTATAAGTCATCATGTCAGTTATCTGTATGTCATCGACCTCTTACTTATTGAGAGCACAGCAGAAGAAGTAAATATTGTACCTCTGAAAGCCATGAACCACCATCTTGGTACTCTCAGTCCAGGAGACTGCAGAATACCCCTTTACTTCAACAACTGCTGTCTTTTCTATGTCAATAAACTTGTACTAAACACTGCCTTTTATGTATATGTTGTCTGTCTTTCATGACTCCTCACTTTTAAATACCCAACTGAAACATAAAAAACAAATTACAGTTAACTCCAATCCCATGTCATCCTAAGCATAAGTAATGCAAATAGAATAGATTTTGTAAATAACTGATCTGTTTCATGCTTTTTCCTTATGTTAGACATCTCCTAAAAACAAGAGTTTCTATGATGGTTTTAAATTAATTTTGCTTATTGTATGAGAGACAATGATAAAATTGCAGGGCTATTCTTTTCCTAAGCTAATGTCATGTGCAGTCTAAGTTTAATGTTCATGTTAATTCATTATGTATATAGCAGAAGTTATTGTTACTAAGCATTAACTTGATATGATTTTTTTGTAAAGCTTTTCTATCAGGTTCCCCTCTGTAAGTAGGCTTTAGCCTATTAGCAGCTTACCTGAAAGGAAAGAGTAAAAACAAAATAAACAAATACATAAATCAATCACAAAATGATTCAGTAATGATACCTCTATAGGTGCTGCCCTGGCACAAGGTTCAGAATGTGTGGCAGTGGCGCTATTATTATTATCTCACACACTGCTTGACAAGCCAATATATCTGCTTCCTGGCACATTCTGTGTCTCTTTTTATCACTTTTCTTTGAATTTTAAAACATTTTTTGGAAGGTGATATTTTAAATTTAGCTGAATGTGTTTCTTTGTCCTCACAGATGCTTTTTTTGTAGAGTAAGGTCATTAGACTACCAGCTTGCCAGTTGCAGGGCTAGTTTTCCATTAAAATTAGGATTAGAACAATGGTTATGCTGATATTAAGGCTATAGTTACTTTTCTTTGGGGAAGATTGAGCAAGTGATTGTCTGCTGTCTTATCTCATGTTGAAGGAACAAGACCATACCCTGATACAGGCAAAACGACTAGACCTATGTACAGAAGTGACTGGATGAGTCTGAGGGGACAGATCTAATTGAAAGATTACTCTCACACTGCATCTTCTACATTTCAGAACAGCCTAGAGCATTAGGGACAATAAATAAAACTAAAATAAAATAAAATAAAATAATCGTCAGCTACAGTTGATGGTCACATGGCGTCTGTTTCTCATTTCCCACTACTCTGTTGGTGAGTGAGAAGTGAAATGTCTAAATAGTTCCTAGCTTTGCTTGTTGTTGGATTTTATTTTTAATGCCAGTATTTGAGTTTGGGTAACACACTATGGATTTTGTTACATTTTTGAAAGGACTTCTGTTGCATCAGGTTGATGTGGATTTTTTGTTGGATATAAACCTAATGCCACAAATATGACTTCTGCATCAAGTACTGGGTGAAGTTCTTTTTCATATTGTGATTTTTTTTTTAACAATCTAACATAGACTTCTAAAAACTGGGTCTATATTAAATTCTCGAAGGCCGACAATGTCGAATCTGCTATTGCCGACATGAGAATAGTGAAACTGCAGAACATCAAAGAGGTAAGCGGAAATCTCTGAAAGGGGAGATTTCCATTTACTTCAATGTAGTGCAGTCTCAGAGTTGTTAGCTATTTATTTATTTATTTTTTTGTAGTTAATTATTTATTTTTGTTGTTGTTTTTATTTTTTTTTCCGTACATTCTATGTTTTAACAGTTCGATCACTAAGGGTCGACCTTTAGTGATTCGAACTGTTAAATATTTGATGTTCTAATATAGACCTCGAAAAACTGTGTATTAGTATTTGGCATTTAAAATTACTCAAAACTTATCAAACATATTGTATCACACTGTGGTAATTATAAGTGGCTATATAACCTTCTGTCCCAGAACCCGATGATATTTTAAATAAGGAATGGCAACAGATACAGCAAGCAACTTTCATGCTGTTTTTTTTCACATTTTGGCTGATTTTTATGGCGCATGTATTGAGAAACAACAAAAAGAAGCACTGAGGATATGTACTGTGGTGACTATGAGTCAAAATGATTCTAATTATCCACAGTCTTGCAACAACTGACTGATTACCTCACTTCCACAGAAGTTGATTTAAAGGAGAAGAAGCTTAAAAAGTGTCAAAGGGATTGTGATGATTTTGCTCATAATCATCAGTTTTCTTGGAAGGATTATAAAAAGGTAATGAGATTTATGTCAGGGGGTGACAAGAGTAGTCGTTGTAAGATATAACCTAAATGACTTAAATGAAAAAGACCTTACAAACAGGGTTTTGTTTCAGACAAAGATTCTATTGAATTCACAGCCACTGAAGGATCTACTGTAACCAAGTTCTCACTCTTCCCACTCTTATCCACCAACCAGAAACAAATCCCTGCCCTTCAGAATCTAGAGCAACCTTATAGTACCACTCACCCTCTACTCTCTAGTAACAAAGCCCTCTTAACAGTTAACAAAGTAAAGAACATAGCTGAACAGTCACTCTTTTCATCAAGTACAGGCCTTGGAACACCCTACCCCCTGATATATGATCAGTTACTGATAAACACCACTTTTAAAAAGAACTTAACTCATTCTTACTTAACTCTAGGCTCTGTAACTGTCCTATTCCCCAATAGCATTTCACACTCTCTCCTTTCTCAATATAGTTTTACTGCTTCTTAGGGTGATACTCAACTATCTTCTGCTGTAAATACCTTACCAGATAATTGCTACACCATGGAGATGTAATGCAGAAAATTGTGTGTTATCATAGGGTTATAATTTTGCTGTGCTATACTTGTTGATGCACTATGCGATTGCCGTCTTGTTAACTTTTTTCTCATCGTGTATAAATGACATGCTAAAATCTTATACTATGTGGATGCCTCTGGTAATCTCTATTGTCTAATGTGGAGATTTTCTCCCCTGGCCTCTGCTGAAAAAGGACCGGACCTGTGTCCAGTCAGACTTTCCAAGTAAACAAATGTTAAATAAAATAAATAAATAAAATCCTTCTCCTTTTAACACTGCTGTAGATGTTTTACAGGTTTTACCTGTTATGAAGAGATCTAATTTCCCTTTAGCAGATTCAAATGAGCAGGGATGAAGAATAAAAAACCGCAATGATGTTTACAATGTCTACAACATATGCTCAATCAGAAGTAGATTGTGACAATGAGCAATATGACTTGAGTCATAATCTTTCATTTTTTTCCTTATCTTTACAGGGCAAACAATTGAATAAAGATGTAAATTGAATTCCTATTGCTCGAATATGTGAAATACAGTTGGTTAATGATGTTAGAGCTTTTGGCAGGAAGCTTGATCTGAAATTGTTCTTTAAAGACCATGATATAGAACTATCTTCTAAGTTAGGTTTAAGCCATCTAAGTTTTCACCTCCCATGAACAAATATGTGGCAGATTTTGAAAGATCTATTCTTAAGAATCTTCATTTTCATTTTGATTACAAGCTGTATGGGTTCTGTAATTTGAATTCATCACAAAGAATAGCTTTAAAGGAATTGTCTTCTAGGAAAGCCATGATTATTAATACTGTTGACAAGGGATGGGCTATTGTTGTTTGGGATGTGGTGCAATGCAAAACAGAAGCTTTAACACAATTAACTGATGCAAGATATTCCAAAAATTATATTTAATTCCATCTTTGGATTTAAGAAAGAGATTGATACTTTTTTAAAGTTAGCAGTCCAAGAAGGAATTATTTCAAGAAACTGGGTTATGAATTAACAGCGAGGGATCCTCAAATGCAATATTTTTATTTGCTTCCTAAGGTACATAAAAATGGTGATAATGCTTTAGGCAGACCTAGAGTTACATATCATAGTTCTTTAACTGAGCCGTTATCGGAGTTTTAAACATTCAGTTTTAAACCTTTACTCAATCTGATTAGATTAGGAATCAAGGACACTACTCATTTTTTAAATATCCTGGCTGATGTACAGATGCAGCAAGTTTGGTATATGTGTAGACTGGATGTCCAAGCATTGTATATAAATATTCCTCATTGGGCAGGTCTATTGGCATTAGAACATTGGCTTGGTAAAGAGAATTTATATAGTTCTGGTTTCAATACTTTTCTTTTGAGTATAACTAAGCATGTGCTTAACAAAAATGTTTTTTTATTTTGATTTGCAACATTTCTTATAACTGAAAGGGACAGCTATGGGTGCATAATTTTCACCCATTTATGCAGCTTTTTTTATGGGCTGTTTGGAAGAATAATTAATTTATGACCCTGCTCATAACTTATTTTCATATGAAATGGATAACTGGTGCTGTTATCCAGATGATTCTTGGTGTGTATGGAACTCTGATTTGAGTAATTTCATGGAATTTGTATGATATCATAATTATTATAACTGGCACCTACAATTTAGCCTCACTTACTATCAGTCACAAATTACTTTTTTGGATGTATTGGCTACTGAATAAAGTGATGGAATTATACATATGAATTTGTACAAAAACACATTCCACAACATTTTTTTTAAAGTAACAAGTAGTCAAGATTATCAGGCATATTCACAAGAGTTAGTTAAAAAGTTTATGGTAAGGGGTAATTTTAGAAAAATAGTTACGGATGTCAAATTTAAAACTGACATTAAGAGTAGATCTGGATTATTACAGTAGTCCGATAGACAAACTAAATTGACTATTTCATTGACATTAATTACTATATTTGGGTCCGAAACTAAGTTATTTCAATCTTTGATTTATAAACATTGGGACACTACTTTTGGATAAAGAATTGGCAGATATTTAATCTTAAATTTGTCTACAGAAGAGGCAGACCTTTGGATAATTTAGTCATTATAAATGAATGAATAACTATAAGTCTTACGATGGTCAACAAAAGACTTTTCTTGGCACTGAAACATTGGGGTGCTTACCTTGTGGGCATAGTTTAGATTGTAAGGTAATTGTTAAGATTATTACATTTACTTCTGCAAATGTGTCCAAGGTTTTTAATATTAATTCTTTAAAGCCATGTAATACTGAATGGTAATTTATTTGGTCACTTGTAATTGTTTAGATTTTTATGTAGGACAAACCTCTAGGCATTTTAGAACTCATATTTTGAGCATTTGAGTGACATCCACTATAAAGGGAAGACTAATGCTCTTTACGGACATGTTATGAAATATTCAGGGGCTTCCTTTATTTTTGTTGTATTTGAAAATATATTGCCTTCTTTACCAAATAATTGGGATGGAATAACATTCTATCAAATAATGAACAATACTGGATAGCTAATTTGAGTGGGTTGGGTTCTCCATGGTTGAATGAAGTACTTTAATGTATGGTTTAAATGGATGCAATATTGTGGCTGTGGTTTATGTTCAAATGATTTAGATGTAATTATTTATTATTAGGACAAGTATAAATGATTTTTAAAGGTTTATTTATACTGATTATTCTATTCCTTATTTTCCAAAGAAGGCACCAGGACAACCTATCTCTCTTGTTTTATAGAAAATATTTCCCTCCTTACCTGTCTACTTCCAGCTTTCAGAATCTAGCATCACTGAATCTCCTGCTGTCCTGCAACTTCTTGTTTCCTTCTTTATTGCTACTTCCTCACTACCTGACATCTATAAAATATAGATTCCTGCACTTAATTATGCTACTCTACAGCTTATTCTCTACTCTTCTCTTCCTACTGTGCCATCCTTCATCCTAGCATATTTCAGTAATATCTTGCAATATCTCTCCACCTCTGTTGCAACCACCTATCTCTATTTCCTCTTCACACCCTCCACACATTTCACTAAACCTATTTAATATTGCCTCTTACCTTTATTCCAAATATAGGCTAATTAATTGCACTTCAACTCAAGACAAAACAAAATTAGTGCAATAATCATCTCCAAAAGCAAGTATGCATTATTCCCCAATATACTAAAATTCTTCTAGCAGGAGATACACACCTTAATCCTGGCCCCACATCACAATGAACACAAAAATAATTCTCTCTCACACACTTCTGTAACCTAACAACAGCCAATCCACAACCCTGGTGATCTAATTTTTGCTGCAATAAATGTTAGAAGTATAACATATAAAACTGCTGAATTACATGCCCAGACTACACAACATTCTTGCTCTAACTGAAACTTGGCTTAAACCCAGCATAAATGACTCTGAAGTTATGCATCCTGGCTATAATGTCATCTGTAATAACTGTATAAAGAGGAAAGGTGGTGGTATTTCTTTAATATTTCCCAGTACCTGCCACATTTCCTCTTACAGCAAACCAATACCAAAATTCAGTTCAGTAGAGCTTCTTATTGCCTTCCTCAAAATAAGCAATTATAAACAAATATGTATTACTGTCCTTTACATCCCCCTGGTGACAATACAGCTGTACTGGAAGATATCTTTCATTGGATATCCATAACATTTCAGCAAAAAAAAATATTACTAGGTGATGTGAATGCCAATTAGCTGGACACAAAATGTAACTCTCCTACATCTACCATGAACTTATTTGGTTTTGCACAACTAATTAATAGACCCACACATGATAGCAAGACATCAAATTCCCTATTAGACTGGATCTTAGTATCAGACTATAGCAAATACTCTGTTGCAGGTACAATGCCAGACTTTGTCAGTGATCATCTCCCAATCTATACAGCTAGACATCTCACATAACCAGATAAACAGCATATTTATAAAACAGCACATAACCATTCCAAAGTTAACCCAGAAAGGTTCATTGTTACAGTACCATCTGTTAACTGGAACTTCCTAAAAATCCTTCCCTTAGACAATGCTCTAATTGAATTCAAACCAACTTTTATAAATATCATAAATAGCCTTGTACCTCCTAGAAGGAAGAGACTGGAAATAAATAATGCAATTTGGCTATCCAGGAAGAGTAGAATGCTAACGCAGGATCGAAAAAAAGTATGAAAAGAATGGCAACAATATAAGCATCTCAATATCTTGAAAACTTCAGAAATCATTGTAATCATATTAAAAAGCAAATAAATGAAGTCAAAAATATACTATAATAACTTTCAGATTAATACTAAACACATCCTTTAAAGAAATTTTACATCCCAGCCAAAAGTTCAACCCAAACTCTTCTCCCAATAACTCACTACTCAAAACTGCAATACAGTTCAACTTTTTTTTATAGATAGTATTGCATCTTTAACCAAGGATTCCTCAACATCTAATCCCAACCCTGCCCAGCAGCCACATATCACCACATCCATTTTCACCTTCAAATATGTGCCAACATCCTATGCAAAACTACTTTTAAAGAAACTTAAATTGTGTTCTTCTTCAGCTGATGACCTTCCAAACAAGTACCTAAAAATAGAAACTGATAGCATTACCTATCCTGTCTCAATCCTTATAAATAGGTCAATACAGGAATCTCATGTTCCCTCTTTATGGGAAAAATCACACAATATCCCACTAAACAAAGAAGGAAATTCAGCAGACATTAATAAAAGTTTAGACCTATAGCAATCTTATATCTCCTTGCCAAACTACTTGAAAATGTATTCAGAAACTATTTCTACACTATCTCCTGCATGAAGAGCTCCTATCCCCTACACAACATGGCTTCCATCCTTCCCATAGTACTAACACTGCTCTTCTAACCTATATAGATACTGTCAATAAAGCTAGAGATAAAGACAGACGAGTCTGTTCCTTATTTCTATACTTGTCTAAAGCCTTTGACAGTTTGTCACAGCAAACTTCTCTCTTTCCTTACTATGTGATGGTTCCTACCTCTCACCCCATGATAGTTACAACAATAATCACTTCTTAGTTAATCATTACTTCAAGAAAAGCAAACACCAAATTCAAGTATGTGCATGTGTCTTTTGCACAGCAAAGTTACAGAGAAGTGCTAAAGTACTATTTTTGAAACACAGTGCTCAAGTTTGTCTGATTTGAGCACTCACATTTTATTAGTAGCAACAACTCCCTTATATCCTTGTGCATGTGGTAGTGCATATTGAAAAAGTGCAATTCTGTTTCAGTTGTAAGCCATCAACGTTTTTAGACAGAAGTGTGACTGATTTGGTAGAAGCCCATTTGTTTAAAGCCCTAGAAATATGGAAAACATTGAGTGTCAGGAAGCTAGAAGTATTCTAGATTTGTTCTATTATTTATTTTATTTGGCACTTCAATATGTTTCATAGAAACTGCTACTAAAATTCAAGTGTTGGGGTGATTTGATGATTATATTCAGATATATATTTTTAGAAATATTGACAGATGAGGCACTTGAAGAGGTAATAGCTGGAAAAAGGGCTGACCATGTAATTCTAAACTCAAGTGAATCAGTGGCTGTTGACAAAAGGAATGCTTCAAAGATTTGTCCTGAGATTCTAAAAGAGTCCCAATGTGATTCAGAGACATGTTAGCTGCAATGAAAAAAGACCTTATTATCAGCTAATTTGCAGGTCTGTGACTCATGTGGTGTTACCACTGATGCTAATCAGCACTTGCCAGCTTCTGGATGCCCATATATATTGTTACAACAATCTCCACCCTCAGTCATTGTCTTTCATACGTATACACCTTCAGACACACATGTGTGTGCACACACACACACACACACACACACACACACACACACACAGACACACACACACAAAACACCATACCTCTTACTTGTCTCTTAGATTTACAGAATATCCCTGATGTAGGCCATAGGAAGTTACTAGGCTATTGGCCTAGAGGCCCTTATAAGCCTAGCCAAGAATACGGCCCATGTTCTGACAAGTCTGAATTTATTTTTCTCCATGCCTCATAAATCACAGATGATTATAATCAATCAATAATGCCCGACATCTGAGTTTCACTCTTATTACTGTTCAGAAAATACACACACACACACACACACACACACACACACACACACACACACACACACACACACACACACACACACACACACATATGTGTGTGTGTGTGTGTGTGTGTGTGTGTGTGTGTGTGTGTGTGTATGTGTGTGTGCGCGCGCGTTTGTGTGTGTATATATATATATCTACAGGAATTCATCAAAATACCCAAACCTTGACATTCACAAAGTTGACCAGAAAATGTTGACATTGTAAACATCAACACACTTCTACAAATGCACAAAGTAACAATTTCTGTGGATGTAAAACATAAATTAAAAAAAATTAAAACAAAACATAATTTTTGCATGGAGGGGCAAGCTCTCCTGCACCCTAACCCCCTGGTAATTATATATATTAACTCCTAGATTGCACAATATTGGGGAAAGGGTATATTTCCCGACACGAATATTCTGCAATCACACACAGCTGTGGACCATCTGCTTAATCGACCAGATTTTGTTGACTAAACAGACAGATGTCAACCAACTAAAGCAGTTTCAATATTCAGATATGTATACACTTTAGATTATTGTGTCATACTGTCATACACACACCTAAATGAACATAACCTGTGTCTTCTTACTTACATTGTTATATGTCAGTTATATTTGTAGACTTTTGTGGATAATGGTGAAATGCTTAGTCATTCATGGTCTATAAAGAGTTGGTGGTCATGGACAGCAATAATCATAACTGTACACGTTCACAACATGATATATAATTATTTCATATCATGCATAATTCTACAAATAATTTCAAAAACAACTGAAGTAACTACAATAGGAGTTTGAAAGGAAGCAGGTGTGGGTACTGCTTTATGCCTTAAATGTTACATGCTTTGCCTGATGAGCTAACTCTGCAGTTTGCCTAAATGAGTTCCCTGACAGAGTACTATGTGCACAATGACATATTTAATGCAATCACAAACACACACACTGATATTACATAAGTAATAGATTGTTGTGCAGTATCCCAAAGAATGCTCAAAACCAATTCTATAATTTTGCTAGGCTTCCGATACATGCGGAATGCTAAATAAACTGTGGCCCAATGGTATATTATTGATGAATATGCCATATAGCAATACAAAAACTATAATGTGGATGTCTTTTTCCTTCCAAACTCATTAAAAAAAGAGAAACACAACATTTCTGTCAATTATGACTACAGCAATATAATTATAAAAATTGGTGGAAGACATGTTGAGCAGCTAGGATAATTTTAATTATTATGATTGGAAACGTGATACAATGATAACACATTTAAAATGCAATAATTAATTTTTATTTTAATTAAAACCATAGGGAGAAGGTGTTAAGGTGTGGAACATCTCACTTACTGTAGAGATCCACTGGGATTGCACTGACTTGGGCAATCTAATCCTGAATTTTCTGCTGTTCCCTCTGGTGAAGGTTGTGATAACAGTGAAAGAACATGCATGCCTGTACTGAAGATGCCAGTTCATCCATGAAGCACCTTGGTGATCTTTTTCTAGATTTCAGTTATTGTGAAGTTCCCCTGTCTTGCTCACATTCTTACCTCAAGTCCAACACAAATAGTCAGCAGTTGCAGGGTCTGCATATATGTAGGACCCTTACATGCAATCCGTGTGTTTCAGCCTCCTCTGAGGTACCACTTAGTTTACAGATAGAAAAGGAATGATATGGAAATCCTTCACTGCCACATTATAAATCTGGAGCAATGAGGTTGGCATCAGCCTATTGGTAGATTTCAAAGACATCCTGTACACATATGTAGACATTGGCTAATATGGGGCACCTGTAATGAACTCTAACATTTATGTGAACTATTGGCTAATACAAGAAAATCCAATAATTTGAGTGGACCTATACAGATGTAATTCAGGAGCATCCCGTGCTAATAAACATTACTAATTATGTATGGCTGAAATGGAACTTAAGTCAGGTTTTGACATTTCTCCTTATTTTGTTAGGTAGAAACAAACACTTTTATGAGATGGTAGACTAATGGAAACCTCTACTAACTGCGTGCCTACATTCTGGCACTCCAGTTTATGAACTATGTAAAGACAAGTGGTACATAGGACAGATGAGCACATTTTTCATTTACAGGTACATAGGACAGATGAACACATTTTTCGTTTACAAGATATATTGACAACTTTGCATGTTTAAACTATAGCTCGCTATCATATCGTACTGTGCAGATTTCACTGTCTACTTGTGTATTCCACAGGTTTCACATACGTTGCTGGGTTTACTGTTGGGATTTACTACTTGCGGATTTTATGGGTTTCAGTTTCATTGTGGAGTTTTACTTCATGTAAGCTTCAGTCAGAGAACTGCTACACTTCCTACGCTTGTGTAGAACAGTCTTCATGTATAGCCTTCTGGCATGGCTGTCAGTCCTACAGGTGGTTTCTTGTATGTTGCAGAGCTTTTACCCTGTTTCATTACACATTGTGGATTCTTGCAAATTATGAGTGAATCCAAAAGCACTGCTCAGTTAACTGCAGTATTCTGCACTTTACTGTATTAACAAAAAAAAGCTCACCATGCTGCCATTTGTGTTATGTGCCTCACATTTGCATTTCTGATATATTGCTCTCTTTATCAGGTCAAGTTCCATGTATATCATATATCGAACATCTTTTATTTTTTTCATTTTGTGTAATGACCTCAGCAAGCTAGTTAATAAGCTTAGTTATGTTCTAATGCGTTTGCATGTTCTTCAGATTCTTCAGTTTGACTAGCAAATAATAAACACTTTGCAAACATCTGTTATATTCAGTACTCACAATGACTTTGCCCTCCACTTCTGCAAATGATTGGTATTACTGCATTAATATGTTTATTAATAATGACAGTATGTAACATATCTGTGTTTGTAGATTACCATATGCGGTGTATCTGTTAAGGCTAAGACAGATCAATTGCTTGTCTGTTATATGCAATGTCCATTAGCTAATCCTAAATTTTGTAGATATCAGGTAAGGCTCTTCAGTCTCAATGGTAAAAGCCTATAAGTTTTATAGGCCAAACAAGTGCAGCATCCCTGTAATATTGGCATAGCAGGTACTTTCACAGTCTTGTACTGTAAAGAGTGCCATGGACATGGTTGTGAAACTCACATCTTCTGATTGCATGTAAGGGATCTACAGATTTGTCTTTTTATTTGTGTGTCTGTAAACATTTGAGAGTAGTATTGATTAGGATGATATGCAGCAATAACTATCAAATGTTCAAGAAATATACTGTAGTGACATAGCAATAAATAATAAATAACTGCTGGATATGTGTACAACAAATCTGTATCCTTATATGGGCATGTTTGAGTGTTATAGATTACTTATATGTGAAAACACAACAACTCCTCTACCAGAGAAAAAAAAAATACATCAGCCTGGATGCTCTGTGTCAGCATGGTCCAAATGGGTGATACAATGTGCAGGAGATGGGTGTGCCATTACATCACTACCAGAGTGACCACTGTGGGTGGTCACAATTGGATACAAGAGACTTGTACATGGCATTGCTCTGACATGATATCCACTGATTTCAAAAGGGAAAGGAATGCCACAGGTGGAGGACTTTATGTACTTCCCATGGATGAAATGACAATATTCTTGACATCTCTTCACAAAACTTCCCTAAATAGATGCATTCCTGATGGATGAACTGAGTCTGGGGTAGCAATAACCTCATATATGTATTCTTTCCTGATACTTAACCTTAAAGTATTTAATAGATGTACTGCTTTAGACTCCTATATGTGTCATATTTTCTTAAATATTGCACAGTTCTTCACTACCTAGACAAACAAAAGTAGACTGTGAGGAGGACATGCCTGATAAGTGTGCCACAATGTGCTGCAAGAGTCTGCTGTTATGAGTGTTTGTGAGCATACATACTGATGACCTTTGTTCCTATGTAGCACTATCCTGTGGATATAGAATAACAAGACCATCAGGTACATGTTTAGGTAGCTTGTTACTGATGACTGTACTGCTATACATGTGACGTGTATGTATATAGCAGTGCTAAACACTGGGATGTGTTATAAATTCTAATATATTGCACGGTTCCATTATGACCTTAATAGATGGAGGAAGAATCTGAGGAGGACATGCTTGGTAAATGTGTCTCTAAGTGCTACTAGAGTTGGTTGTTGTATGAGTAGTTATGAGCATACATGCTTATGATCTTTTTCCCCTGTACAGGTCCATCCCACTGAAACAGAATAACAAGACCACTGGGTACATTTTTGGGTAGCTTGCTATTGATGACTACACTGCTGTTCATATGAAATAATTATGTATGCAGTAAGTGTGCCTCTCTGTGTTACAATAGTGTGCTGTTATGAGCAGCTATGGCCATGTCTACTAATGAATTTACCTCTTATACAGGGCATCACATCACCCACAGCCAAGATGACAAGGTATGTGCATAATTACATTCTGATTGATTAGGCTTTGGTATATTTCCCATGATGTTTGGTTACATCTGCTCATCTTTGCAATTATGCATTGTGTATTTTCCTATATTTATTTACATGCTTGTAGCCTGTACACTAACCAAATCTTTCCCAAGATCATCCACTGATCCTGAAGCTGGATACAATGTGGTTCATAGACACAGCACAGCCATGGACACACAGATGATTGTACTCCAGTTACATTTCTCAAGCCCAGGTCGGGTCAGTCCTGTGAGTATAATCTCCGATAGAGGGGACATTTCACCTGGCCAGTCTACAGGTTGTGGAGGATCAGATAATGGTTAAGACAATGACCTTGAGCAGGTATCCCTAATTGAATCTGACAATGGTGATGAGAGAGCTCCTCTACAGACAAGTAATGTCCATAGAACAACACATGGGCAAGTGCCAGAAATACATGTGCATGGATCTAAAGGCGTATATCTGCTATTACTGGCACATGATCATTGTCAACACTGTCATGCAATGAACTGCATACACTTGATAATGAATATGAGCTTGTAGCATACATAAGGATCAGGAACATAGGCATGAAGAGGTCATGGGAACAGTGGCTGCACAGGGAGATAGTGTAGTATCTGTTGCAGAGTCTATCAAGCAGCTTGTCACATCAGTGTTTGATCAGTGGAACCATACACATATGACAATATGTGTCCTAACCCATATGGTCAGCAAGCCACCAAATGAGTGAGGGAGACCACCTTTGACCCTTGTATATCACTGCTGTCTGTGTAGGAATGTGTAGATACAGCTGTTGTGGGTCATCTTGGTTAGACCCCAGTTGGCTCATCCTTCATACTACACGTACCACTGAACAGATCCATAGAATGACCCAAAATACACATGGCAGCCACAATAGAGCAATGGCACAGCACTGCAGGCCTTCGATTTCTTTGTATGTGTGTTTGTGTGTGTGTGTGTGTGTGTGTGTGTGTGTGTGTGTGTGTGTGTGTGTGTGTGTGTGTGTGTGTGTGTGTGCATGTGTGCGTGTGTGTGTGTGTGTGTGTGTGTGTGTGTGTGTGTGTGTGTGTGTGTGTGTGTGTGTGTGTGTGTGTGTGTGTGTGTGTGTGTGTGTTCACATTTGCACATGTTTGCGCGTGTGTGTTTCTGTATGTGTCTTGTACCACCCTGACACTGAGGCAATGATGACCACTATGCTGGCCACACCATACTGTCCATGTTAGTGGCATTTGACATATCCGGTGCCAAAGGATTTATATTTTAAAATGATTTAAATCATCATCTACCCCTTTTTTCCATTTTCAACATGGGATCAGGGTGTCATGTCAACTGACACCATCTCTCTTAATTCAGTTCTACTCTCCTACCTTCTTTGGTAGTCATGCCAGACGGTTGCAGGTGCTCTCTCACACAGTCCACCATTTCTTTGCAGTATGCCCTTGCCTCCCCTTGCCGTCTCCCTCCCTGTCTTAAATCTTCTTCATTAGATTGTCTTCCCTTTTTCTGTATATGTTCCTGAACCACTGTAACCTGTTATCTTTGACATTTTCTGCAAATGGAACTACTTTGGCTTCTGCTCTGATATCTTCATTTCATCATCTGTCCCACTGTGTGCATCCTACCACCCTTCTCAGGCACTTCATCACCACAACCTCTGGTTTCCTCAACTGCCTTCTATGCACACCCTCCACAAGCTCTCTGTCTAATCTATATTTATCAATTATTTTCTGGTCAGACAGCAGGTTTAACTGAAACCTGGCTTAGTGCTATGTTTTGTACACATTACGTTTCAGCTTCTTTGGCAATTTTCTGTCATATATTACACCTGACACTCTTTCTGAGTTGGCTGCAGTCCCTTTGATTCTAGCTTTGACCTCCTCATTCAGAATTCCATTTTCCTCAACCACTCCTCCCAAGTATTTGATGCTTTTAGCCTGTTCCACTATTTGACTTCTATCTCTATTTTCAGCTTCTTCTGATTTCCCCCATTTGCATCTATTGCAGCTATCTTAATTGTAGTCCATATTATCCCATGTGCCTTCAGTTTTGCTTTCTATTTGACTATCCTTTGTTGAAATTCTTGGTCAGAGTCTGCCTATAATGCCACATGAGCTGCATACAGTAACTTTGTTGATCTGTTTCCATCTGAACTGTTTGTTAATGTAGTCCATCACCAGTATGAACAACAGTGGGCTCAGAGGGGTACCCTGATGCACACCCATTCCAACTGGGAACCCCTCTGTGAGACTGAACACTGTTTTTACGAGTCATTGGGTCCTTGTACATAGCCTGCACTAATTCTACCAATGTCTCTGTGACTTCCAGTCACTGTAGGACTGCCCATATCTGTTCTGTAGTCCTTGCATGCTCTCGAGGTGCTGCCATTTTTATTTAACTCCACAAATTTCCTCTTCTTTCTGAGGTCTTAGAACCCTGAGTAATTCCATAATTGCTTGAATTCTTGTGCTTTCTTTGCAGTCATCCTCCAGGTATTCAGCCTAGTCTCTTTTGACCTTAGAGTCTTCTTTGATGACTGCTAGCAGCTAAATGTGCAACCGGTAATATATGCTGTGGGCTGACTGTTTCACTGGAGATCACATTGCAATCACTGATTCTACTGCAGTGCCATTTCTTTACTAGGAGGAAGTCTACCTGAGTTATTCACTCTTGTATGTGATTTTTTACTGTCTCTCTCTCTTGGTGGACCTTGTGTTGACCACCATCAAGCCATTTGCTGGACAGAAGTCTAGACTGGCTTCTCCTTTATTCCTGATGCCCCACCCATTTCAGTCAGAAACTCCTCATACCCTGTTCTGTCTGTCCCCATATGGGCATTCAGGTCACCCATTATCAACACCACCTTATAATGTCCTGCTTTATCTAGTAGGTCTTGCAACTGCTGTCTGAATGCACTATTTTCTTAACTATTACAGCACTGCTGTGAGCCATAGCCTGAGATTATGATTAGTGCCCTATCCTTACACTGGATTCTGAAGCCTTTCCCTCATCACAATTGCCACACCATTTCTTGTCTGTCCTCCTCCTCAACAGTAGACTCTGGATTCCAAGCCAAGTGGCTTTGCTGCACTGTCCTTCCATCTTGTCTTCTGGACACATAGAATGCCCACTGTAATCCTTACCATCTTGTCATCCATTTCCCAGCTGCACCCTGTCAGTGAACATATATTGCATGCAGTAATCCTTTGTTCATGTTTGGCAGGTTGACTGGTTTTACATCGAGAATTTGCTAAACACAGCTATCCCAGGTAACTCAAGCTGGGCAGCTGGACACTGGACTGTTAGTGGCTTATTGACCCAAGGCTGTTGGGATTTGTGGTGGACAAACACTAGGCAATAATTGCACATACACCATTCCTGCTATTAGTATGGGTCCCTGGAATAGGTCAGAGTAGGCTGGGACCTTAACCCACTTACACTGAAAAACATCCATGCCCATTTTTGGTGACATTAATAAACATGACCTAATAGCCTAGATCAAATTTTTATATTATTGTATGGCTAGGCCTGATACAGCATGTAATCTCCTATCTAGAGGATACTGCACACCACAATTTATGCCCCAAGCAGTTGGTCTGTGCAACTCTTCCCCCAGTAGGCACCATCTAGACTCTGTGCTGCTACAAACAACTCCATTCTTGTGGGAGCTTGAGGTTGAAACACTTAGCATGTTTCTGAAAGGTGGGAGGAACCCCAGAGGGACAAAGGGAGAATGTGTAAACTCCATACAGGCATTGCTTGGAGAGCAACAATGAAGCTTGTGTCTTGTGCATGGGAGATGAAGATCTTAACCATTATGGCATCATATTAATCAACCGTTATAAGATTTAAATGACAAAACATAAAACCATTGCACACAATGAACATCTATTCACATGTAGTTGTTATAGGCTGAGTTATTGATGGATGTCAGTTATGTTGTACAGCTGCTTTTATTTGACACGTATGTTCACAATTGTGTTGCACCAGCATATTTCTACATGTGCCATACATTTGCTGTTGAGTATGCCATGTATTATTATTAGTATACCTTTCGCTATTGGATGCAACTGCTCATTGCGCAGGTATACATGCACTGTCATACCTGTGTTACATTATTCTAGTTTCTGCCATTGCATATACTGTATTTTCAGTCTCAAATTCCATTTATCTGTACTTTACAGTCCAGGTTACTTATTATATCAACATAAGTGATATGCGGATTACATATGTGCTTCCATACATGTATGGACCTGAGTATTTTCCTGATAATTGTACCATGACTGTTGTATACATAAATGCATACATGTTAACTGTGACCTGTTATACTGCACTGCACATGTATGTGTATAACTTCAGATGTTGATTATATGTTGCCATGTATTCAAATTTACTGTAGTATTACAGGCCATAACGATCATGTTGGTATGGTACGTGTGTGTGTGTGTGTGTGTGTGTGTGTGTGTGTGTGTGTGTGTGTGTGTGTGTGTGTGTGTGTGTGTGTATGTGTGCATGTGTGTGTGTGTGCCATTTCTAACCTATAACATTACTGGTACATGTTTTGCATGATGTATGCATATTTCCAAAATTTCAAAACATAAGTTCATATGTTTATGAGACATTTAAGTGTTCAGATCAAACATTACCATCAAGGAACACTGTAGCCCTAATATCAGGATCGTATACACAATCTCCAAACCACTTATCAAGTGCAACCTTAAAATGTTCACTGTTGTTACAAAGCTTAACACTGTTATGAATTCAATTCTGTAAAAGTATTATACCAGTTGTTATATGCATATTCTTAATATTAACCCTATTATTTGATCCCTTAAAATGAAAATTATTATGTTTATGGGTTTTATCAGGCAACTGAACATTTGCATCAAATAAAATTCCGAGCACTTGTTCAAGAAACATCATGTAATTAAACAATAATCAACCATGCATGTATCAATAAAGAAATATGTGTTGTAGATTATTGTTTAATTATATGGTATTCCTTACTCAAAATACAGTATGCATTATAGCATCACATCACACACAAGAAAATATTTACATATCGTGTCTATTATATATCTGTATCAGCCATTCTACACCCCTTTGCACATTTTTGTTTAATTTGCTGCTTCTCCCATCTGCATACATTGACAGGCAGAGTCCTACATATAGTACTGAACTATATAAATACAGGACAGCTCAGTAAATCTACGCAAACAATACTCCTTTTTTGTTACAGTGCATGCATGAAATGTATTCATACATATACAAGTATGTCCATATTTGGCTGTGTACCTGTCTAGCAGTCTTCCATTTACAATTATTATGTATTTCTCAATACACATGCACATATGTTATGTTCATTTGTGCACGACATTTATTATGCAACATGTCTAATGGATTATTGCAGTTGTCACATATGGTGCTGATATGCTGACAACACTGGGTGCATGTCACTAGTTTATCTGTATACTTATCTTTATCTGGCTTGTCATGACTCAGATGTTCTGAACCAGAAATCACCATGTTGCCAGAGTTAGCATATATAGCCACAGCCTTTGTCTCTGTCATCTAGATATTGTGTACCTTGAGTCCTCCACATCATCTTTTCAATGCACCAAGGTTACATACCTAAAGGAAGATTTACCCAGTGGCATTTAAGCTATCTTATCTAATTCAAAGAGTTAATTGTTATACTTACTTTTTCTGGCCCCCTTGTTGGTATAGCCATGGCAAGGCTATTCCATAATGGCCATTGAGATTATTGTTTAAAGTAGCTTTTTTTTTAATTGTGAGACAGTTATTATAGGAAACATGACATTTTATCTATCTATCTATCTATCTATCTATCTATCTATCTATCTATCTATCTATCTATCTATCTGTCTATCCATCCATCCATCTATCTATCTGTGGGTTTCATTCAAGCGCTCAAATTCTTAGGTGTTAAAGCACTTGAATGATAGGACACAGTGTTGAAAAATGAACTCTTCAAACATTCCTGCTGTTTATGTGCAAAAGATCGCTGTACAGTGGGGAGTGGGGATATACCATATGTTCTTTGAGTTGGTATATGTAATTAGCACAGAGTGTAGGGGGACCCGAGAGGGTGGCTTATCTTCTGCAAAAAAGCAGATTTTTTTTTTCTCATTCTGTGTCATATACCCATATAGATATACATAGAGAGAGACAGACGGTGAGTTAAAATAGTAATATGTCGAAGTATGAGTCCAGAACACATATAAACTGTCTACTTTTGATTTTTTTTTTTTGAAAAAAAAAAAGCTGCTTGAACAATGGATTAAAGAGCTCTTAATTATTAATAGAAAGAGTGAAAAAACAGAGCTACACCAAGATTTAATATTAACTCTGACTAAGAGGTTCGCACATTAACATTGTATGTAACATGGGAACTGAGCCTTCACTTTAATGACATTTTATTACTACATATGTAATGATTATCAAACATGATGGTTGTTATATTGTCAATGTACGGACATGACCTGATAGCCAAAATAACACAGTTTTTTACAAAGTCTAGGGTGACTGGATAAATGCAAAGAAACACAACATGGGCTCGTCTACAGATAATAAATCAGGTATAGATAATGTTAGGTATTAGATTCACTGTTAGGATAAGAAAATAGGGTTAAAATGCTCTAGAAACTAAAGATCTTGCATTGTTATTTTAATATGTATTGTATAAGTAGGCAAACAGTATTTTTCCTTTTTATGGAGGTATTCTTGTGTTATTTTTGGGGGTGGCAAATAAATGTTTTTAATGTATTATTGACTATTGTGGAAAATGCTGTACATGAAGTACTTTGTGACAAACTTTATAATCCTTCCAGCCTTAATGTTGATTGTTATATTGAAACTTTATTGATGGTTGACAGTGGACAGCTGAAGATCCTTCTTTGTTATGTATAATAATAAAAAGAAAGATGATGTTAAAAAGTCCTGAAAGTAGAAAGTCACGGTTTGCTTCAGTGATACTTTATCAGCCACTATTCCATAAATTTTCTCCATGGAAGTGGCATATTTAGAGACACAGAAATAGTTATTAATGTCAGACCAAGCCTTCACGTGTTAGCAGCAGAAGGCTTTGTCTCTCTGTATGAAATAGTGTTTGTGTGTGTTTGTGTTTTATGAAAAGTTTTACATCTGTGTGTGGTAGATTGCTTATATGGGGTACGACTTGACAGCAGTTGCATGTTCCTCTTCTTCAGATGTGATGAGTTCACAAGTTCATGGCTTCCATTCCCACTGCTTCACTTAGATTTGTATTCCATTCCTAACATTGTAATTCAGAATGGTGAAAGAGATGATATATTTCTTTGGTATCAGTTTTCCAGTAAGGTGTTAAATGACATTTTCATCTGTTTCTTCTTCAAACAGCTAACACTATTGTTAAAATTCCTATAACAAGTGTTAGGGAGGATGGGCAGATTTAATATTCTCAAACTGTGAAACTTATACACCATAAACCATTATTCCAATCTCATTTTTTAGTTATATTGACACTTCTGTTTTTAATTTCATTCAAGTGCTCTACCAGATAATATTTTCATTTGTATGTCCTCTGCTATAAAAAAAATGTGCAACACTGCAAAATTAATATTACCAGCACTGCTATGGTTTTGATATTCGAATCAAGATTCATTGACAAGCATTACCTTGCATAAGTCTGCATTCGGGATTAAGGAGTTAGTGCCCCTGCTTGAGATTCGGTGAGAGGAACTGGTGACTGTACCAGCTTTTTTGCTACCATGAATCACAGCCACTGAAGCTTGGTAAATATGCAAACAACATTGTAGCCTTGCATAAACTGAAATGTGATATTCAAGAGCCTAACATCATGTATTAGAGAAAGCTGCATGCATATGATTACTTATACAACATGGGCTATTTTGCATATGGAAAATTGGCTGAAAAATGAAGAGGTTTGGAATTGCTTTCAGTGTATGTTGGAGCCCAATGTGATGATTCATTTACATATGAACATTGTAGTGACCAAAAATGGAGTTATGTATGTGTTTTATGCATATGTAGGTAAACAATCCAACATATCTATGTGTGCACATATTATCCACCACAAAGAACTGATAAAATGCATGCTATTCAGTTCAGCATATGCTCTGGGTGCAGAATAGTGCATTCTAGTAGAACGTTTGTTTTATAGAAGAATGTAAATAGTTGTACAAGCAATCAGCTGGCTACTGACATCAGTAGTGATGTCATACCACTTAATATGCTGCAGAGAATATTGGTGTGTGCACTAGCATACATAATAAGTCATATAAATAAGCATTTGTCTCTGAAAGTGACGTCTCTTAGTGTGGTGAAAGAGCAGAACATTAACATTGTTAGCAGTATCTGGATGCCAGTTCTGAGTATAGCACTTATGAGAATATCTGTTCACATTTTACTTTGTGGACACAATTGCTAAGAAATGTACTCATCAATAGGGCAGTAAATATGATATTTACATAGCATTGGAATGTAGGACCCCAGAGCTGTGAGTGCATCTTGTTTTTTATTGGCTGCATATAGTGACTATAACTGCCAAGCCTACATTCTGTACTTTGAGCACAGTTCTATTCATCAGTTTCCAAACCATTTGATATGGGCCTAGTGTGAACTATGGCTTATAATTTGACACTTTACAAAACACTTTATTACAGTATAGTCATAAAGTAAATCATTTATCAAACTCTTCTTAATTTGGCTGCCAATAAGGGATTGCATTCATGCCTTGCATGTTTCCTAAGTGCTGGTTTATAATGAACTCAGTGGTAAACTGTTACATAATTCCACTACCATTTAAGAGAAACAGTATAACTTCTTGAGTCTTTGTCAAATGTATGCTAAAATCCTAATATTTGACATTGTATTCATGCATTGCTGAGGGCTATCTATAGCCAGAAAACAAAGTAGCCATCCCCATTTGAACATGGTGTTTGAAATATCTATAAAAGTGTACCACATTACACACTTTGCTTATGGATAGAAATACGACTTGTCATACTGGAATGGTTTTGTTACATGTTTCCACAGTCCCACTGCTGATTAAATTCTAAGATTAAGTATGAGAGATGTTTTTCCCACTTATCATGCTACAACAGGTTTATAGTCGGTAAAAAAGGCTTTTTTTTTTTGCAGCAAGAATAATGTCCAAGCAGGTCTTTGGAGCACTACAGTCATGCCTGTTATGAAGAAATATGCAGGACATTAATACACGGACGGCAGTATGTTTTCATGTGTATTCTTTCCATATTGTGTACAAAAGAATCTCACAAAGCCTACATACAGTATGTAGTTAACCACAGCAATGTTTTCTTCTCCTTTCAAAGTTATACATACTACTTTATACAGAAGAGCAGGCAAAACTCCGAGACCTATGAATGCTACAACTGCAAGTCTCAAAGTACAGGCAGGGGGATGCTTGAGTTTTTATTATCTCAAAGTATTTCTCTTAGTCCGAGATACAGCGATTACAGAGTTACTGTTAAGTAGCAGGGGTGTTATGGTGGGGTGTGCAGGGTGTTGAATTCCCCCAGTTTAATTTCCCCATATGCTAAGGTATTTTTACATACCTTCAAGGGAATAGACCCAATTTCTAAGTCAGGGCATAATTAAAGTTTAGGAAATCAGTATTGCTTCAGTCTTTGCTGTTAGCCAAGAGTGCTCTTCGTAGCATCTACAATGAGCGTAGAATTGTCTCCTTTTTGTAGTTCATACAGGGTTACATATATTGGTGACATTTTAGTACAAATGGACATTATTCTGTATTACTCCTGCTGTTCCTCCTACTGCTGGAACTGATGAATATCTGTCTTCCATAGTACACTTGCTTCGTGTTTGCAAATCCTGGTATTTTAAGACTTTGTTTCTTTTGGGATGTAAGATACTATAATCACTGGATTTAACAATTTCAATGATGATTTTGTCTTTTTTTCGTGGACTTCCTAATCTGGTTTCTTGCATCAATTTGTTGAACTGGTGGTAATGGGTGATCTCATGTGATATAAATAACATCTAAAACATGTAAAATAAGTCCTAAACAACATGTTGTACATGGAGCAACTCAAAGCCCTATCACTCTACTCGGTATCCAACAGACTGCTAAAAGGTGACCTATGTCTGGCATCCAAGGCATCCAATGGCTTATTACTAATGGATTTACTGCACATGAACAAGTCAGTGGCATCAGAAATACTTGCTCTAGGGATCTAAACCTCTTCTGCAACATCAATAGAATGTTTTTTAGGGATAGGCATATTTCATAAAGGATACTGATGCTATGGAAGAGACTCCCCATCCATATAAAACAAAGTTTAACCCTGTCCATTTTGAAGCACAACTTAGATCTGTGGACGAAAAACAGAACATTTACACCAGGATTTCCCCCCTGTACTACTAATAGATGCAGCTTCTGAATACCTCATCCTTTTCATGGCCCCTCTCAAATTATCTATGGTATGATCCCAGTTAGTCTTATTAGGGGTAATATATAATTATAAACTATGGGATGGGAAGGCCACTCTATTACCAAATGTGATGGGTTATGCTGAGCACAAAAAGGGAAACTGACTAGGCTGAAAATGGCTCCCAAGGGCAGCGAACCTAGTACTTCCTAATACTTACCTTGAACCTATGAAGCTATAAACTTTATAATTCTCAAAGGTGCTGTGTGGTTCATGTTTCCAATGCTTCTCAGCTACTTTTGTATTGGAAAGTTTGCACAATCCTCATTGCTATAATCTCACCTCAATATTGTAGTTTTCACTACAAGTACCCTCAGCTATGACTACTGCATCATACTGTTTCATACAACCTGCATTTGTGTCTTTTTCAATTGACATTGTAAACCAACATGTACACAGCATAGTATCTTGTTTCACTATTATTGACCTTTTTGTTTAGGCTCACCTATCCTTAGCCTTTCCTGCATCAAGTCTTGGCCAACATGAGCTTATTCCAGTTGATTTCTATAATTGTCACTGTACTTGTGTACTTCTCTTCTGGTCTTTCTCATTATATTTTTTTCTGCTTTTCTTCTTTTTTTTGCACTTTTAGTAGCTGTCTGATTTTTGTCGCCTCACAGCAAGAGGTTCTCTGGTTCAATACTCAGCTGGGGTGCCTTCTGTGTGGAATCTGCATGTCATCCCTGTGGTCGCGTGGGTTTCCTCCGGGTGCTCCGGTTTCCTCCCACATCCCAAAGACATGCTGTTGGTGGAATGGACACTCTAAATTGGCCCTAGGTGTGAGTGTGTGCATGTGTGTGTGCCTTCTGTGGAAGGTTGGGCACCGGGCTGGCAATTCCACACTGTAAAACTCCACTGTCAATCATGACCGGACAGGTGATCCACTGTGGCGACCCCTAACAGGGAAAAGCCAAAAGAAGAAGAAGATGTTGCCATCTGATTTTTATCTACTTCTGGTTGGATTTCCATTCCCACTTTATTCTGAAATACTTCTGCAAAACTAATCCAAGATGTCATTTAGACTTCTTCTGTTCATGCTTTAAAATGTTCACTATATATGGATCTGATGGAGTGAGTAAATATGAATGTCATCACACAGCTGCAGATATACACATGTAGTCAGTTTTACGGAGGCTCATGTCTCTTTTAGAGTGAGGGGTATATAATCTAATATACACTGTTTTTTATATATCATTTGATAAGCATGAAACATTTTTTCTTGTTTTCATGTCCAACTGAATCAGTACTTTCTGGAGACAGTCAAGTCACACCAAAGGAGTGAGTTAGAACAGGAAGAACAAATTGACTTAAAGTGCTTACTTTATTCCTAAGTATTAAGGAAGTTTTTAAAATTAGCTTTTGTCTTCTGAAGTATTTCTTAATGAGCTTTATTCTCATTTTTTTCATGTTTTGTTGCTGACACATAATGTATTCACAAATATGTATACACTCTCTCCTCCTCAAGTTGCTTTTTATCATATTCCTGTCCCAGGTTGATACATTCTTGGTGATGCAGCGTTCCTTTTTTTATATATTGATTTTTCCATTTTATTATGTCTAAATATCATTGTTATATCATCTGAGAAAGTTTTAATCATTTGTAGTTGTGCTTTCAGCTCTCCATCCAATGAACTACACAATTTTAAGTCATAGTCAAAAAGGAGATGAGATGTCTTTAAAGAAGGTTAGTTTCTGGGAGTTAAACGAACTATACCCATAGCCTAATATGCTAATTTATTTTTTTATTTATTTAACATTTGTTTACTGGGAAAGTTCGAATGGGACAGAACCCATTTTCAACATTGGCCTGGGGAGAAATGCTCCAAATATCTTAATGGATTAGGGGCAAGACAAACAGCAGCTGTGGCAAAGAATCACCCTGAAATATCTCCCTTTGAAATTTTTATCACTGGGATAGTAATTTGTCCTTTGTTATACCTTAGTTGTAAAGTGGTTTGTCATTTTTTCATAGGCATTGCAATGCAATTGATCAACGTAGGATGGTAGGATGTACCTTATATTTGTAACCATCTCATTATCCATGAATGTAGGATGCTGTCAAATGCTTTTCTATAATTTTTCCATGCCATACTTAGAGTCTTCCCCTTTTTACAACTCTCCATTATGACATTGTTTCACAACAGGTAATCATTTGTTCCATTTAACTTTCTTCATTTTTGGTATATTGTCATAACTGATTTTTGTCTAGATAGCTTTAAACTCTATCTGCACCAGTTCCACTATATAATTTAGTAAGTTATTGGTCTATAGTTATTAGGCTGGCTTGCAAGTTCACTGTTAAGGGAAGTATCATTTTTGCTGTTGCCAATGAGATTGATGCATGTTTGGGATGCACATACTGTATAATAATTCTTACTTAGGGCTGAACCTCTCTGTAATGATGTTAGTATTTTTAGTCAGAAGTGTTACGTCTAAGCCCAGGGTTTTCCATTTAGGAGCTTTTCTTAAATTTTTTTTTTTCAATTTCAGTCACTGTTACTACTTCTCATTTCATATTCTGCAAACTAGAGCTCCAAACTATTTATTTTAAATCTTCTATCCATTTTGAATCATTGTTATGTTAAACAGGGTCTTCATAGCTACTTTTCCAAAATGTATTTCTTCTTTGTTTGGCAGTATTTCTGTTTCTTTTGTTTTGTTTCCTAATTCTCTACAAAAGATTTTTGGATCATGAATGAATTGCTTCTGTTTGTACTTTTCCTTTATATTTATTCACATACCTTCTCTGTTTGTCTGCTTGTGCTGATATTTTAGTTTATTATTGGAAATATCGTACAGTAAATGCTGGTCAGTTTTGATAGTGAGTGATTCTTTTACCACGTCTATTTTACTAAGGGGTTTTGATGACCTACTTCCTTTTCCGTATTCTTCTAATAGCGATACTTCTTGTCTTATATCGTACAGTAAATGCTGGTCAGTTTTGATAGTGAGTGATTCTTTTACCACGTCTATTTTACTAAGGGGTTTTGATGACCTACTTCCTTTTCCGTATTCTTCTAATAGCGATACTTCTTGTCTTATATCGTACAGTAAATGCTGGTTAGTTTTGATAGTGAGCGATTCTTTTACCACGTCTATTTTACTAAGGGGTTTTGATGACCTACTTCTGTTTCCGTATTCTTCTAACAGCGATACTTCTTGTCTTAGTTGTTTTATAGTCTTCTTTATTTGATGCTTCCATGATGACAGTCAACCTGCTCTCTCCATTTCCTTTGCTGCTCTTTTTGTGTAATACTTTATCCATTATTAGTTTAGCTGCATAGTTATATATTCTATTTATTTACTTTATATCACATGAATTTCTCTTAATAATTCTAATTACTGTGTTCATCTGTTTTACCAGTTGTCTAGCATGTTGGTTCTTATTTACTTCCTGTATTCTATTTTTTTTTCATATATCTTAATATATCTATCCATTTCTATAAAATCAAGCAGGTATTCAATTAGATACGTTTCATCTGCACTAAAAACATCTTTTCTGATCTCTGTTTCCTTCAAGTCTTCTACAGAAAGTTCTAGAACATCATCCTTTGAAATATCCTCATCAGATGTATATTGCTTCATCTGCTGTTTCTCCATATGGGGACCCATTGGCCCTTCACATTGCACCATTACCTCATCAGAGTTGTCACTGCTTCCTGTTTCTTCCCCTGTTATGTTCAACAGGACTTTCATGAGAGTCTTCTACAGGAGGCTCCAAAACATCACCCTGTGGAAAAATCCTCTCCGATGCATCCAGCTGCACCTGCTACTCCTCTGTCTGAGGAACCACTGGTCCATCATGTTGCAACACTGCCTGTGCTGGACTTTCCTTCACCTCATAGATGGTCTGTCACTTCAGTTTTTATTTGTTGAATTTCTACATCACTAATCTTCCTTGTTTGTTCATTCCTCCTTTGTGATTTTAATTTTTGTATTGCGAAATTTGCCATATCAGTATGCCGTTGTCTGAATTTCTCTTTAAATATCTTTTAAGCTGCTTTTTTATTGATTAGTTTGGCTTTCTTCTTTGCAAAAATATCGCACTATATCAGATCTCTTTTTCTTTCCCATGTCCTGGTATCTTTTTATACCATTCAAAACCTCCCTTTTTTTTTTTTTTTTTGCTATTTTTTTCTCACTTACTCTGCTGCTTCGGTTTCTAGGCAGCCTTCTATTTCTTTATCAGTTTACTATCAGTTGTGCAATCGCACTTTGTGCGTTATAGTATTCTGAACTAAAGAAGTGAAAAACAAAAGAACGACTGCAAAACATGTTGAACACAGAATAGGAAAATGTGGAATTCAAAATGTTTTCTAACATTCTCCACACTTCTGCAAGGTGCAGTATCCTGCAAAACACAGTAAGGAACGTTTTTGCAGGGGGCAATACTGTAGTGCATTCTCTGTTGTACATTTCAACATTTTTTTTTTCGTTCTTTTGATACTATCAAATTGGGCATTCAGGCTGATCACCCTTTTGATAGTAAACTTTCTTTATCTGCTAAAGCTTTTCCATGATATGTTGCCTAAAAAAACTTAACTTTTTATCTGTAGGTTTTGTAAGTTTTTCTTGTACAAGTATTTTTTCCTTCCCCTAACTACGTTTTTACTCTTGGAATAAATCTTTTGTCTAGAAATTATTGTCTTCTGCATATTTCCAACAATACATAATTTATTTCTTATCTTCAATAGTCCACATTATTGTCTCTATAACTCTTGGTTGGCTTGTCAGTTTTTGTGCTTCTATGGACTATTTCTTTTTTCTACCACAGGAGGGCCAGCCTCCCTCTGACCTTGGCTTAACTCTGTGTTATGATTATTTCCATGTATTAAAGAGTGTGCATTATTGTTGTTTTCCAGTCTTGGCTTCAGAGTGTACTCCTGCAGTGTTTTTTTTTTCCTGGGACCTGTGTACCCAGTTTCTTTTCTTTTTTTTTTTTTCTTTTCGACCTGTCTTTTTCATGATATGTAAAATACAGTCAACATACCAGTATCATCTTTGTGAAATTCTGAAGAAACTTACCATGATTTAAGGATGAATTCAATTCCAGTAACATTACTCTCCTTTTCATATGGATTTCCTGTCTCTATTACAGGTATCATATTTGTTTAATTTTTCCAAATCTTTTTGGGTTTCTAATAACATGATGGGAATGTACCCCATTCCTATATCATGGAATAATTAAAGTTCATGAAATTAATACTGTTTCAGTTTTTGATGTTAGTCAAAATTACTCTTCACAGCACCCCAAATGTAACCAAAATTGACTCCTTCTGAAATTCATACAGAGTTACATGTATTGACAGCATACGTAAATATGTCTGTAGACACTTTTTTTATTAGACCGATTGCTCTTATTACTATTGGAACTGTCTGGGTATCTTTCTTCCACATTGCTCTTATTTGTACCTGCAAATCATGATATTTTATGACTCTGCGTCTCTCTGCGCACGAGACACTGTAATTGCCAGGTGTAGCAATTTCAGTGATCAATGCTACTTTTCTCCTTTTTACATGGACTACTATATCTGGTTTTCTCACATCTATTTTTTGAATTGTTGCTAATGGGTGATGTACACTTTATCATTCTCTGTAATGCTTTGTCGTTCGTGTTTCCAATGCTTCCCAGTCACTTCTGTATTGTAGTGTTTGCACAATCCTCAGTGCAACAATCTTGCCACATTATTGTGCCTTTCAGTGTACAGGCCCTCTGCCATGAATTTATCACACCCAACAACAAGGTGTGCAAATGTTTCCAATTCTTTTTTACAGAGCCTTCCTTTCACTGTTTCTCCCACATGTTCAATGTGCTTTGTAATCCAACAAGTACATAGTCCATTATCTTGTGCTGCCATTTTTAATCTTTCATCCTTTGCTTTCAGCTTAGCTCTCCTAACTATTCCTATATCAAATCCTGATCAATACGAGATTGCTCCAGGAGATCTCTATACTTGCCACTATATTAATGACTTTTCCATATTTGTTTCCTTGTCATTTGATCCTTCTCAATATAGTCTTTCTTTTCTTTCTTAGCACATTTAGTTGCTGTCTGATTTTGTCTATGTCTGATTTGATTTTCATTTCTGCTTTCGACCTCAATATTTTGCTAAACTGAGCAGAGAGGTCATGATAGACTTCCTCTCCTCATGTTGCAAAACTTTCACTATGTTTGGATCTGATGAGGTCAATGGATATATATGCAGTTCCATGACTGTAGATCTATATATGTAATCAATTTCAAGGAGTCCAATACCTCCTTGAGAGTATAGATAATATAGGCTTGGTATACAGTGATTTTTATATATCATCTGACAAGCGTGAAGCATTTTTCTTGTTTTTCTGTCTAACTGATCCAATATCTTTTAGGGCCAGTCAATCATACCAAAATTGTAAGTTAAAACAGGAGGAACAAGTTGGTTTATAGCTTGGACTTTATCCCTAGATGTCAAGGCTGTTCTCAATATACGTTTTAGTCTTCTGAAGTACTTCTTAATGAGTTTTATTCACATTTGTTCATGTTTTACTGATGATCCTTCATAAATTTCCAAATATTTATATACTCATTCCTACTCAAGTTCTGCTATATCACATTTCTGTCCTAGACTGATATTTTTTGGTATTGCAACTTTCCTGATTTAAAGTCATTCACAAAAAGTAGATAAGAAATATTTAGCAAGTTTGTTTTCTGAAAGCAAAATCGTAATCATGTCCCAGCCTGTTAGAAAACAGCTTAATGGATTAATGGCAAGACAAAACAACAGCAGTGACAAAGGATCACCCTGGAATATCCCCCTTTGAAATGTTATCCCTGATTTAATAATTAACCATTTGTCAAGGCTTAATTGCAAAGTTTTTTGCCACTGTTTTTCATGGTCACTGTAAAGTAAATGATTGATATACAATGTATCTTATACATCTGTAAGCATTTCTTTATCCATGAATATAGGATGCTGTCAAATGCTTTTTTTTGTAATGTATTCGTGCCATACTTAGATTCTTTTACTTTTTACAATTCTCCATTTTGGCTATATCATCCTTTGTTTTACATGACTTTCTTTTGCTACTCTTTTGTTCTATTGCCATGATTTGAGTTTTCTTCTTAATGACTATAAATTCTGTCAGCATCCATTCCAGTCTATAGCTTGTACGTCGTCGGAAGGCAAAGTATTGGTCTATAGTTTTTAGGATGGCTTACAGGTTCTCTTTTAAGAAGGAGTATGTTTTTTCTTATTAACCAAGATAGTGTCTGTTCTGGATGCACATATAAGTAATTCTTACTCAGGGCTAAATATTTGTGTAAAGATGCTAATACTTTTAGCCAAAAGTTAAGTACTGCATCTGGCCCTGGGATTTTCGAGTTAGGAGCGTTTCTTAATTTTGTTTCAGTTTCTATGGCAGTTACTTCATTCCATTTCATATACTGTATATTTGAACTCTTTATTGTTTCTTTTAATTTTACGATCCATTCAGCATCTTTATGTTCTACAGGGCCATCATTACTATTTCTCCAAAGTGAAATGTATCTATTTTTTTTTTTTTTTGCTGGTGTTTCTGTTTTGTTTGCTTTGTTTCCCAGTTCTCTATAAAACATTTTGGCTCATCAATCAATTGCTTATTTTATGTCTTTCCTTTATCTGCATGTCTTCTAGCTTTTCTGCCTGTGCTGATAATTTATTATTTGTAATAGTGAAAGATAGATCTTGGTTTGTTCTGATATTGTGCGTTGCTTTTATCACATCTATCTTTCCAGTATCTTTGTTGAGCTATTCCCTTTTCTGTATTCTTCTAACTGTGACACTTCTTGTCTTAATTTCATGTATAGTTTTCTCCATTCAATGCTTCCATTTTATTTTGTTCCTTCCTTTCCTTATTACTCTGTATTTTTGTGGAAAGATTTTATCTGTTATTAGCTGCACAATAATATGTCCTATTTACTTCTGCTATATCACATGAGTTTCAGTTAATAGTCTTGAGTCCTGCTTTCTCAGACTTCTGACATTTTGGATCTTATTTCCTTTCTGTAATCTATTCCTTTCATCGATCTTAATATGCTTATTCATCTCTATTAAATCAAGCAGCTCTTCCCTTAGATCATTTTCTTCTAAACTGGGGGCACATTCTTTAATTACTGTTTCCTGCTGGCATTCGACAGAAAGCTCCAGAGCATCTTGCTATGACATATCCTCTTCAGCTGTATCCTGCATCACCTGTTCCTTCTTTATAAATATAAATATCCGTTATATCTGGTGCTTCCTGACCCAGTCGGCAGCCTGCTTTTATAACCTGGAAAACCGCCTCAAACTATCTAAGTAAAAGAATCTCCTGTCTGAAAGGATGCTAACATGAGAAACTGTACCCTTATACAAGTTTCTGAAGTCCGATCTACAATTGGATAAGGCAGACCTCCTCAAACTAAGTAAAAGAATCTCCTGCCTAAAAGGACTCTGCTCTGAGAAACTGTACCCTTATACAAGTTTCTGAAGTATGACCTACAATTGGATAAGGCAGACCCCCTCAAACTAAGTAAAATTAATTCTTGCCTGAAAGGATTCTACCCTGAGAAACTGTACCCTTATACAAGTTTCTGAAGTCCAATCTACAATTGGACAAGGCAGACCCCCTCAAACTAAGTAAAATTAATTCTTGCTTATTTTAAAGCTGTCTCGCTATGTTAAACCCATTTAACATAGTGAAACAGGTTTAAAAAAAAAGCAACGGAGAAAGCAAGATCTCCATTGCTTTTTACACACTGTGTCGCTATGTTAAAGGAGTTTAACATAGCGACACAGCTTTAAAAAAAGCAACGGAGATCTCTGTTGCTTTTTTTTAACCTGTGTCACTATGTTAAACTCTTTTAAAATAGCGAGACAGTGTTTTAAAAGAGACTTATACTAATGGAAAAAGTCCGGGAGACCGGACATTTTTCCATTACTATAAGTCGATTTACAACGTGCACGCTGGCCAATCAGCGTGCACGTTTTGGAATATTAATGGGGGGTCATGGTATAATAGTCAATAACCAACCCCAACTGTACACAGCTGGGACTCTCCCTGATGACCTTAGTGACCATCTACTAACCTATATCATAAAACATAAGGCAAAAACCCTCCACCAGACCAAATATAAAACATTTAGAAACAGGAAAGACTTCAACCCTGTTATTTTTCTAAACGAACTAAAAGCAGTTGTATGGTCAAAACTAAAAAATCTACCATTAGAAGAGGCTATAGCTCACTTTAACACTAAATTCCCAAGTATCCTTGATTCCCATGCTCCGGCACATAAAATAAAATCTAGATCAAACAAAGCACCATGGATCACAAAAGATACCAAATCAAAAATCAAAACTAGAAACAGAGCCTGGGCCATCTGGAGATAAACTAAAGCCCCACTTGACCATTTAAAATATCATCAACTCAGGGATGAAACAAAAAAAACTTTTCTACTAGATAAAAAAAGCTTCTACCAAAAATCTCCTACAAAAACACAAAAACAACCCTCAAATGTTCTGGGCAGGCTTAAATCAACTTCTTCATCCAGATCATTCTACCACCCCAACCTCGGCTAACCACACCCATAGTTCCTCAGACACCATAGCTGGCACTTATAATAACATTTTTCACTGAAACAATCCAATCCCTAGCAAATCAACTAACCCCCACAAACTCAAAGCCCACCTTTAATCTACCCACTACTCACCACCAATTTAACTTCCAACACATATCCACTAGTTTTATCAAAACACTTATAAAAAAAACTAAAACCTCTCTGCTGACCTCCTCCCTGCAGAGTACCTACAAATAACTGCAGATGCCATTGCATATCCCATATCTATCCTGATCAACAGAACCTTATCCAAAAGCACTATCCCCTCCCTATGGAAAATATCCCATGTCATCCCACTCCATAAAGGTGGAAGTTCTACAGAAATATCCAACTATAGAACCATTGCCATTCTTTCCCCACTAGCCAGCATAATGGAGAAATGTATGCACAAGCAACTAATGCAATACCTTGCACATAATAACTTACTATCCAACTCCCAGCATGGTTTCAGGCCACACCACAGCACCACCTCGGCTCTCCATTCCTTTACTAATGCCATAAACCAAAACAGGAATGAAAATAGGCTATCCTCTGCCCTCTTTCTAGACCTATCAAAAGCCATTGACATGGTCAAACATTAACTTCTCATTCTTTCTGTAAAGTCAATTTCCCTAAATAAGCACACAATATGTGGTTGCAGTCCTACCTGACTGGTAGACAACGGCAGTATTATGGCAGGGCAAACTGTCCAGCCAGCTACCTCTCACACTTGTTGTCCCTCAAGGCTTCATACTAGGTCCACTACTCTTCTCTATTTTCATCAACAACATTCACACTGCTATCCCTAAAGCAACCTGCATTCAATATGCAGATGATTCCACTCTGATCTGCTCAGCCACCTCCACATCCGAACTGCAAATCTTAACCCAAAATACATTTAACAGTATTGAAAACTGGCTCGCTAACCAATGCCTACTGCTGAACCCCAATAAAACTAAACTTCTACTCTTCACCCCCACTAGTAGATCTTCCACACTCTCATTCTCTGTCATGTCTAACAATGGTACCACTATCTCCCCAGATACCCAGACCAAGCCTTTAGGGTTTATCATAGATAATAATCTTAAATTTGACCTACAGGTCAACAAAACCATACAGACCATCAATAAGAACCTTGGATCACTGTATAGAAACAAGACATTTTAAACCCCACTGGCTAGAACTGCAATCGCCCGGTCACAACTACTCTCTACTCTTATATATGCCTCTCCTGTACTCACAAACCTCAATAAATCTGAACTAAGTAAGCTCTCCCATAGCTACAACCATATTGCCCAATAGAACTCATCACTGCCAGAACCTGAAACAACTAGAGGGCTAGAACTGCCCAGCTTAATTCAATCCAATCAACTCTTAATAGCACACAAAATTCTATACCACCCTGAGGATATCCCCTCACTTATAAATATTATTAAGCCATATAGCAACTTGAGATCCCTATGATCAGCCAACAAACTACTGGTCCAACCCCCCAAAGCTAATAACTCTGCTGGTGAATCCCTGTTTGCTAACTTTGTTGGCAAAACCTGGAATTCATTGCCAAACTATATAACCTTTCAATCCTCCATAAGTCTCTTCAAAAAAAAAAAAACCTCAGACAGTATTTCAAAGTGAACTGACTTTGCCCATGTACCTACCCTGATTAAGTTATAAACTGAAAGCATAATCTGTAAATATCGTAACATTTAATTAATTAACCAAGCTCTGTTTCCAATCTGATGTCGTTTTGTTTTTAATTGTGTCAGACCATGAGAATTGTGAGTCCCTATTTGGGAACATTACTAAACCATTGTACAAAACATTTTGTCTTATGTTTTCTAATGTTATCTAACTTGTTGTATAATCTATGTAATATTGTCTATTGGAGCTTTTCTCCTCGGGCCTCCACTGAAAATGAACAATTATCCAGTCGGACTATGCTGGTAAACAAATGTAAAATAAATAAATAAATTTACATGGGCAGTCATTAGCCCACCACTCTGCAACACTGCCTGCATCAGAGTTGTCCCTTTTTCCTGATCCTTTCCTTACTATACAACTCCATCTAAACGTTTGTACTGATTTCCTACTGAAGGATCCAGAACATCATTATGTGGCAAGTGATGCTTCCCATTAAACCTGTTTTTCCTTAATTTAGGGATTCATTGTTCCCATATGTTGTGGCATTTCCTGAGCAGATTTTCTACACTAAATCCTTCATGTTGCAGGTAATCCATAACTTCTATTTTTATTTCATAATCCATAACTTCCATTTCTATTTCTTTAACTTCTCTATTACTAGTTCTCTTTATTATTTCTCCTTTGTTTTCTTATTTTTTGTATTGTGAAATTTTCCATATCCAGGTACCTTTTGTATGCATTTATCTTCAAATATCTTTGGCGCTACTTTCTCTTTTGCATAAATACTGCACCTTATCAAATCTCCTTTTCTGTCCCATGCCCATATTTCTTCAGAGGTCTCCTGCTTCATCTATTCATTTGTGTACTCATTGTTCCATCGTGCTGTGACATAGCTTGTGTAAAACTTTCTACACTAAAGCCTTTACTTTGCTGGTATTGCAAAACTTCAGTTTCTATGTGTTTGACTTTTATCTTACTAATCTTCTGTTCTGCATTCTTCCTTTGTGTCTTCTTTCTTTTTTATATTATAACATTTTCCATGTCTAGGTGCCTTTGCCTGCATTTCTCTTCAAATATCTTTGGAGCCTTTTTTTATTGGTTAGTCTGGCTTTCTCCTTTGCATAAGTACTGCAGCATATCAGATCTGCTTTTCTTTCCCATGTCCATGTTTCTTTTTTATACCTTTCAAAAATAATTTTTGCACTTCCTCTGTTTTGTTTTTCCAGGCGGCCCAAAGTTTATTTGACTGTGTAATGCTTTTCATGGAACTCTTCTATTAATGAACATATATTTTTTATCTGAAGCTTTTGACAGCTATTCTTGTGCAAGTGTTTTATTTCCTCTAATTTCTTTTTAATCTTTTTGAATATCTTCTATCTGGAAATTCTGGGATTCTTGCATAATAGTAACAATACATCATTTCTTTCTTATCCTCAACAGTCCTCTCTGTCATCTTTATGGCTCATTTTTTAGCCTTTCAGTTTTTGTTTTGATTTTGGTGGACTACTACTTCTACCCCCCCCCCCCTCCCGAGCCTGCCCTATCCCTGTTGTTGGTATGTTTCCTTGTCTTGAGAATTCTACACTGCCATCCGTTCCATTTCTGGCAGCTGTGTAAGCACCAAGCTTGGGCACTTTTTCATCCTGAGACTTGTGCACCCAGATGTCTATTTTTTAGCCTACCTCCATGATAATATGCTACATAAAATAGTCTATATATCAGTGTCATCTTGGTGAGATTTTCTGAAAACAGGGTCCACCATGTGAAGGTACTCACCAAGAACTGACAATGACCTTAGTTGCAGCAACACTACTCTGCTGTTTTTGCTGATTGCATCATCTCTCCATTAAGACCCCTGTCTCTATCCCAGTGATCCTCCTGTAAAAAAATGTTAATGGCATTACAGTGTGTTTTTATATTCATTGTAATCCATTCAGTTTGTTGTTTTGTGTTTGAAGTTTTGGGTCTCACATTTATAAATTCTATACTTCTGTCATGGTACCTTTATACACAGGCTAAATACTGATTAACCTCAAAATTAAAAAAAAATAAGTAAGAACTTCAAAGCAGAAATGGTCTTTTGTTTCTTCTTGAACTAACAAAGGCTTCTTGGTATATTTTCTTCTGCATGTGTGTGTCTGTGTGTGTGTAATATATCTCTGTCTGTGTTTGTCTTCCTGCCTTTATATATACATGCACATATAGATGTAAATTCTTACAAACCATGCTGTCTCAGATCCAGCCTATCATTATACAGCCATGTTAAATGCTTTCTTCTCTGTGTGCGACAGTGTGTGTGTGTGTGTTTGTGTGTGTGTGTGTGTGTGTGTGTGTGTGTGTGTGTGTGTGTGTGTGTGTGTGTGTGTGTGTATTATGTCTCTCTCTGTGACTATCTTCCTGTCTTTGTATATACATGCACAAATAGATCCAGTCTTGCATTATACAGCAATGATACATACTTTCTTGTGTGTGTGTGTGTGTGTGTGTGTGTGTGTGTGTGTGTGTGTGTGTGTGTGTGTGTGTGTGTGTGTGTGTGTGTGTGTGTGTCTGTAAAATCATAGGATCATAGGAGATTACTAGGTTATTGACCCAGAGGTCATTTTAAGCCTAGCCATTTCATCCCAATGTAATACCATGAAAATGTTAGTCAACACCCAAGATTGCATTTAGTGATGGCTGCCCATGTACAGGAGGGTTGTGGGCACTATCCCTGCAATTATTTACAGTACCCCATCCACTTTTTCTGGTTCTATTTGAACAGTGTCAAAGAGGTCCTCTGTTTCACATGAATTGGTTGCCTGTTCCAAAAATGCAGCAGTCACTGGGAGATAAATCTGTCCCTCCAGCATATCCTATTTAAATCACAGGCCAAATTTAAGTCCCTGGAATGGGTAGCCCTAGTCCCATATGATTTACTGATATGCAGCAAGTTCATTAGGTTTGGGTCTTTGATTTCTCTGTAGGACAGGCATAAGTCTCCCCTAAGAAGTCTATAAGACACGGAGTATAGTGACAGGGACTTTAGCTAGTCTGTGTAAGTCACATGCTGCAGCCTCTTGATCTTCTTTGTTAGAAACTTTTGAGGTCTCTCCAGTTGCTGCAGATGCTTTGTACAGTACATGCCGAATGTGGCATTCTACTCAATTATGGGCTGGATTACTCCCGACTATAATGGGGTTATAACTTCTTTTGCTCATGAGGTGATGCTTTTACTAATAAATTGTGCTACATAGAAAATCATCCTTACTACAATAGACACATGGTGGTTGAAGTTAAGGTTGCAGTCAACTTGTGACCCAGGTCCCTTACCACTTTGGGGTACTTAGGGTATGGTTATTGATCTGATAGTGTGAAGGGACATTGTTTATGCTGAAGGGAATGATAATGCATTTCTTTGCATTCAGTTTGAGACAGTGACTAATACCAGTCATTGGTCTGAGTGAGGATGCAATGATTGCACCTAGTTTGCAGTTGACTTTGTCTGCCACAACCTATTAGTTGTGACCTGAACTTCTGAGAAGTATATACCAAACAGTAGGGGGCCCAGCACTGACCCCTCAGGCACCAAGCTGGAAACAGGTCTTTTGGTTGATGTAGAGTCATCCACTGTGATAGCCTGTGTCCTTTTTCTGAGCCAGTTGGCAACCCTTCTTACAATAAAGTGGTTTACATTCAGTTTGCGAAGTTTATCGGTAATGTCTGAATGTGGGATTGTCTTGAAAGCCTTTGCCAAGTACAGGTATGCTGTGTGCACAGATTTGCCCTCATCAATGGCCCTGGTCACATTTTCAAAGAAGTCCACCAGATTTAACAGGCAGGCTCTGCCCTTGATGAAGCCAAACTTGGTAGGATCCAGGGTTTGGAGGTCGCCTAAGTCTTTATTTATGAGGTCCATAATGATACATTCCATAGCCTTAAAGATGAGGCTGGTCAGGTTTATAGTTCTGTAATTACCTGTGTCTGCTGCTAAGCCACCTTTGTGGAGGAGAATAAATATTGCTGTTCTGCATTCTGCAGGAACAAACCTTGTGGTTAGGATGTGACTGAAAAGGATACTTAATGGTGAGGCTAGTTCATGTTTTAGCCTGTTTAGAAGACAGCCTGGGATGTCGTCTGATCCCATAAAGGCTGTGTTTTTTGCCTTATGTAATATGTCTGTCTTTTTATTTGTAATATGTCTCTGTGTGTGACTGTCTTCCTGTCTTTGTATATACATGCACACATAGATATAAACCATACTAAGTCTCATATCCAGTCTAACATTATACAGCCATGTTACATGATTCCTTCTCTTTTTTACTCATTCTTAGGAATTTTTCAGAAATATTTCCATCCTTCTTTTCATTTTAGCAATAAGTCATGAATATGTTTTCCTTTGTGTAATAGCATTTTTATTTACCATATTTCATATTATTCAGTGGTTTCACAAGTTTCAGTAATTTTTACACACTAAATTCTCAGTTTCCATATTTACTTTGTGGAATAAAATAGATTTATTCAATTATCCATTATTTACGCATTTGTTCATTCATTCTGCAATACCTGCTTTATACTGTTGATGGATGCTTGGAAGGTGGAGCTTAGCAAAGAAAGCAGTGTGCATGAAGAAGAGAAACAATCCTAGATGTGATGTGAACCAGTCCTGGATGAGATGTTGGCACATTGCATGATCATAATGCAAACAAACACTACAGACATTCACCCCCCCCCCCAACATACACACATACACACATATGCACACAAACACATAGATAAACAAACACACACACTCATACACACATGCACAAACACATGTACCACCATGCATGCCTAGGAGAAAGGTATGTATATGTGCACATATCTTTGGGATGCGTGACGAGACCCGGATACCTAGTGAAAACCAGGACATGCATACTCCATGCATGAGATGGTATACATGTCAACCAAACTGGACAGCCAACAGCAGTGAGACCACAACTTTTAATGGTAGCCTCTCTTTTACATAAATGTTAAACAGGAAATAAACAAATATAACTTTGTCAGATATTATACTTCTAACCAGCTTGGTGTTGTGTTATGTATCCTTTCAACACTGCATGCATTCATTTCAATATTAGACATGGGCATCGTAATATACTAAGCTGGTACAGCAGAAACTCATAGGCTGCCTGATCTTTATCCATTTTTAAGTTAAGTAGAAAGTCTTGCTTCCTTTGATATATAACAGATTTCTCTGAGTTTATTGCTGTTGCAGGTTATTATTTAGAGTGCTTGAAATGAAAAAGGTTATGGCATACATTTCTCATGCCACCAAGACATGCATAGCTTTGAAATGGTGCTCCCTTGGGGTGGGGGAGTGAATGACAAATTACTTGCAGGAGTGTATGACAACCTTCTTTATATAGCAAATATCAAGCTTGCTAAAACTTGAAAAAAAAAACTCTCTCAAACTTTAGTTAACTTTTCAAGTGTGAGTGGCCATAATAGTTTACACCATAATCATTCAGATAGGTCCAGTTAATAAACTGAATTGCCAAAGACTCTTCTGTTAGCTATATTATTTGCCAAAGAGTGAGTTATTTTAAGACTAGATATTTGCCACCTTTTATATGCCATTTATAACAGCAAAATGTCAATGTCAGTACAATCGACACAAAACAATCCAAAAAAAAAAAAATTGAAAATACACTGAGCACTGTTAATTATATATTCCAACTCAGAGTGCACAATACTGATATTATAGTGATCTTGCTCAACTTCTGACCAACTGTTTTGTTGACTAAATTGTGATGACAAAACAGCTGTTTATTATTTGGGGGAAGGCATGCCCGAAGGCAGGTAAAGGCTAGGACTGTGATAGTGAGGGTCGGAACTTTGAATGTTGGCAGTATGACTGGTATAGGCAGATAGCTAGCTGATATGATGGACCAAAGGAAGGTTGGTATATTGTGTGTGCAAGAGACCAGATGGAAGGGGAGCAAGGCTAGGTGTATCGGAGGCGGGTTCAAATTGTTTCATCATGGTGTGGATGGGAGGAGAAATGGCGTAGGCATTATCCTGAAGGAACAGTATGCTAAGAGTGTTTTGGAGGTGAAAAGAGTGTCAGATAGAGTGATGTTTATGAAGCTGGAAATTGATGGTGTAATGATGAATGTTGTTAGTGCATATGCTCCACAAGTTGGGTGTGCGATGGATGAGAAAGAAAAATTTTGGAGTGAGTTGGATGAAGTGGTGATGACTGTACCCAAGGGTGAGAGACTGGTGATTGGAGCAGATTTCAATGGGCATCTTGGTGAAGGGAATAGAGGGGATGAGGAAGTGATGGGTAGGTATGGTGTTAAGCAAAGGAATGCAGAAGGTCAGATGGTAGTGGATTTTGCAAAAAGGATAGACATGGCTGTGATGAATACGTATTTTAACAAGAGGGAGGAGCATAGGGTGACATACAAGAGTGGAGGAAGATGCACACAGATGGATTATATCTTATGTTTAAGCACTTGGGCTTTCAAGCCAGTTATTTTACATTAAGAGGGTTCGTGGTCTGCACTCTTGTGGGAGGAGAGGCTGGACTCTGCCCTTCTGAGCTGGGAATTTCTGGTTAAAGGCTTATAGTGCATGCATATCTGAACTGTTTCTTACTGAAGTTGGTGCGCCTTGTTTGCTGTGGCATAGACTGGATTCGGGCCTGCTGGATCTAGCTTTGTTTGTGTAACTTGAGCACTAATCCAGACATTCTCTAAAGTATTCAATGGTATTTATTACTGCTTGGTTGTAACTTGATTAAGTGTAGCTATCATTCAAGTCTTTTGGATTAAGCACTTGGGCTTCAGACCAGTTGTTTTACATTAGGAAGGTTTGTGGCAAGCACTGTGGTGGCAGGACAGGTAGCTTTCATCCTTCTAAGTTGGGAACTGCTGATTGAGAGCCCAGTGTCCAAGTGTATTAGTTCTGGTTTAGGCACTTGGGCTTCAGGCCAGTTATTTTACATTAAGAAGGTTCGTGGTCTGCACTCTTGTGGGAGAAGAGGCTGGACTCTGCCCTTCTGAGCTGGGAATTTCTGGTTAAAGGTTTATAGTGCCTTAATATTTGAACTGTATCTTACTGAAATTGGTTCACCTTGTTTGCTCTAGCATAGACTAGATCCAGGCCTGCTGAATCTAGCTTTGTTTATATGCTTGTTGTTTGGTTTGCTTGTTATTTCCCTGGAAGCTAATTCCACCTAATACGCAACTTCTCAGCGCTTCTGTGGATCACTAGTGATATCTGCATTGCTTACTGTACTTATTTCCTTGTTTCACTTGAAAGAAAGTTACTGTTTGTCGTTTTTGCATTTAGTTACTTGTAACACATTGCACTCAAGTTACCTGGCACTTGCTCACTAAAGCAATTATATAAGTCAGCACTAAAAATTAAAAGCACTACACCCTCACTCCCCACTGGCCCTTGTTTTCAATTAAGGATTTCCCAATATTATTCTAGCATGTCCAAAGGTCAGTTGTCAATCTCCTCTCTGGTCCAGCTGGTGAATCTGGGAATCTTGAGGCAATGTTATAACTGCCTCATGTACACAGACAACCCTCTCCTCCTCCCACATAACACAAATACTTGCGAGAGATGCAGCTATTTAGCCAAACTGGAGGCTGAGCTCTGTCAACTCAGGACTGGCAAGACCAGACAGGAGGAGAAGGCAACTACACACACCACAAAACCAGCCTCACATAATGCTACCACTCCACTGAATCAAACACATAAACACACAAAGACATACTCGGAGGCTCTGAGTAAAAATTTACCTAAACAGCAGAGGCCTCCAAAGCAGACACCCAAACAACTGCTACCTCAAGACACCCCACAAGCAACACATAAACCACAAAAGCAGTGTGCAAAGCAGTCACAGCCCTTAAGGCCAAATACAACATCAAACATACTTGTCATAGGTGACTCCATAGTCAGACACAGTGACGTCCCACTCACCAGGCTGAACAAGGAGAGGGTCACAGTAAGCTGCCTAACGGGCGCTAGAATCCGCCACATAACACAAGCACTCGGGTCACTCCACGGCAAGTACAAATATGACACAGTCATTGTCCATGCTGGTGTGAACGACCTGAGACGTACCTCCCTGGACTACATGAAAAGAGACATAGAGGAGCTCTCTGATTATGTAGCCCAGGCAGGTATGACCCTAACCCTGAGCAGTATCCTTCCTTCACCAAGAATGATGCCACAATATAGAGACAAGATGATCAGCTTTAACAATTGGCTTAATGCCTGGTGTCATTCAAAGGGGATCCAGTGTCTGTCTGCCTGGGATGACATGCTTGACAAGCCACGCTGCTTCGCAAGTGATGGCTTGCACCTGTCACCCCTGGGATTCCGGATATTGGCTAAGGCTCTTGCCACCCCCATAGTGCCTTTTTAGGCAAGGCTCAAATTCTAAACCTACCACCCTAGAAAATAAAACTGGGAAGAAACTGAGGGTAATGCTGCTCAATGCCAGAAGTCTAAATCTCAAAATGCACGCACTCGAGGCCCTTCTCAGTATGGAGAACATCGATGTCTGTGCTGTAACTGAAACCTGGTTCAAGGCTCCTGAGAGCACCCCGGCACTATTAGGTTTTACCTCATATCATGCGTTCCGGCCCCAAAACCCGGACCACACCACAAAAGGAGGGGGTGTATCCATATTCAAAAAGGATACCCACACCTCCAGGTTGGTGGCAACGCACGAAGCTTCGGAAACCATCCTGGTGCAACTAACCATAGGCAAAACTGCTCTACAAATTGTAGCATGCTACAGGCCACCCTCTCAAACTCAGGAACCCCACACAGCCTTCCTGAAGACACTGGAGGGTATAAATGTATCTCCAAACACCATCATATTGGGTGACTTCAACTACCCGAATATAGACTGGGAACATTACTCAAGCCCTAACTTTCTAGCCCAACGGTTCCTGGAGTTCATAAATTCAAATGCCATGGAACAGCTAGTCACTGTTCCCACGAGAGGAGAAAATATACTAGATCTCATTGTCACAAACATGGGGACAAAATGCTCCACACCGAAGTATATCCCTCATTGGTGAGATCTGATCATAAACTAATCTCACTGGAAATCCACATCCCGCCCCACCCCAAACAAAAAAGACCATAGTGAAGAACTTCTCTAAAGCAAACTTCACACTACTCAAGACTGGTGTGGTATCCTTCAAGGCCCCTGAGCCAGAGGAAACCACAACCCAAGCTGCGGAAGCCCTTACAAATGCCTTCTATGAACACCTCCAGGACTGCATGGATCAGGCAATCCCAAATAAAACCAAGACTCTTTCCACAAAGGGTAAACGTCCAGTCTGGTGGACCCCAGCCATTAACAAACTTTACAATAAGAGGAGAAAGCTATTACATGATAGAACAAAATCCATAAAAGGGAAGTCACCCCTGATCATTATTAGTAAAAAATTACGAGCACTCATAAAATCAACTAAGGCCAATTTTGAGAGAAAAATTGCCATGGATTCAAAGGACAATCATAAGGCCTTTTTCAGCTATGTTAGGAACCTGGGTGGAAACTCCCAGATATGCTCAGAATTAGTCCAAAATGATACAAAAATCACTGAACCCACAGGCATTGCCAACATACTGGCAGACAGGTTCAGTGCAAACTTCACCCCCCTCTCCCCCCCTAAAGGAGAGATAACTATCCCAGCCAAGTGTAGCCTCCCGGACATCTCAAATGCGCAGGTGAAAGCTGCTCTCTCTAAAGCAAAAAACACAGCATCAATGGGACTGGATGGTGTCCCCGGCTGTGTGCTACACGAGCTAAATGAGGAATTAACCCTGCACATAAGGCAACTGTTTAATCTCAGCCTTACCACAGGATACGTGCCCAAGGAGTGGTGTACGGCAACTGTGGTCCCACTCCACAAAGGCGGCGCCTCTACAGACCCTGGTAATTACCGCCCCATAAGCTTAACAAGTCTAGTCTGCAAAGCTATGGAGAGGATCATAATGGAGCTCATAAACAAAGATATAGGGGACTTGCAGACATTGGACCCGACCCAGTTTGGATTTGTCAAGGGAAGATCATGCCTTTTGAACTTGGTCGACTTCTTCGAAACCGTCACCAAGGCCATTGATGAGGGAAAGGCAGTCCATACAGCCTACCTTGACCTTGCAAAGGCTTTCGACACAATACCCCACTCGGGTATTGTAGAAAAACTTACCAGCTTAAATTTAAACCCATATGTCACAAGATGGGTTGCAAACTGGCTTAAGGACAGAACCCACAGGGTTAGAGTTGCTGGCGCTGTGTCAGACTCCAAGCCGGTCACAAGTGGTGTCCCACAGGGCTCGGTCCTTGGCCCCTATTGTTTGGCATCTACTTCTCAGAAGTACAGGCCAGCATGGGAGGACTTTGGCTGACAAAGTTTGCAGGCGACTGCAAACTGGGCCATAGTGGAAAGTGCATCGGACACGGATATCCTTCAGAAGGGACTCACGGAAACAGATAGCTGGTGCCAGAGCCATGGCCTGAAGTTAAACGCCAAAAATGTATAGTCATACCCTTCGGGAAAAACAAGGTAACCCCAAGCTACCATATAGGTGGCAATCCACTAAGCACAGAAGAGGTTATCAGGGACCTGGGGACCCAGGTTGACAGTGGCCTTTCTTTTGACACTCACATTGCTAAAGTGGTTAGAAAGACCTTCTACATTGCCCACCTGATCATGAAGGGATTCACATCCAGATCTAGTGAGGTCATTGTTCCCCTGTACTCTTCACTTATCAGACCAATGATCGAGAACAATGCCCCATTCGGGATGTATCTCACCCGACATCTGCAGCAATTGGAGAGACCCCAAAAGTTCCTCACCAAAAGGATAAAGGGACTCCAAAATCTGTCATATGCTGCCAGATTGAAGAAACTCCAGCTCTACTCAGTCGCATACCGTCTGCTCAGAGGTGACATGTGCCTGACATACAAGGCCATGTCCAACCCGGAATTAATGGACATGCTCCACCTCAAAAAGTCCAAATCCACCAAAACCACTAGAGCAAGCGACTTAAACCTTAGCACGGATATAAATAGGACGTGCTGGAGGGATAGATTTATCACTCAGAGACTCCCTATGCTGTGGAATAAAATCCCGGTCCATGTGAGGCAGAGCACCTCGCTGACTCTGTTCAAGAGAAATCTAGACCTGTGGATGGGAGATCGTAGGTTTACCCCGGGAATCATCTCTGTGTCACTGCTGGACAGAGGCACAACAAACTAATGGGCACAGTATTTTTTCATATAAGGGGTGGCGTAAGCCACAAAAATTTGGGCTAGGCTTATAAATGCCTTAGGGCAGATAGCCTAGTATAAACCTATGAACCTATGAACCTATGAACCTATGTAGAAGGGCCAGTCTGAAGGAGATTGGAGACTGTAAAGTGGTGACAGGGGAAAGTGTTGTTAGGCAGCATAGGATGGTGGTTTGTAGGATGACATTGGTGATCAAGAAGAGGAGGATGAGTGTGAGAGCAGCACCAAGGATCAAATGGTGGAAATTGAAACAGGGTAATCGTGAGGTGATGTTCAGGGAAGAGTTACAACAGGCACTGTGTGGCAGTGAAGAGTTACTGAATAACTGGGTAACTACAGCAGAGCTAGTAGAGAGATGGCTAGAAAGGTGCTTGGTGTGACATCTGGAAAGAGGAAGGAGGACAAGGAGACCTGGTGGTGGAATGAAAAAGTACAGGAGAGTATACAGAGAAAGAGGCTGGCAAAGAAGAAGTGGGATTGTCAGAGAGATGAAGAAAGTAGACAAGAGTATAAGGAGATGAGGTGCATGGCAAAGAGAGAGGTGGCGAAGGCTAAGGATAAGGCGTATGCAGAGTTGTATAAAAGATTGGACACTAAGGAGGGAGAAAAGGACCTGTACCGATTGGCTAGACAGAGGGACCGAGCTAGTAAAGATGTGCAGCAGGTAAGGGTGATAAAGGATAATGAGGGAAATGTACTCACAAGCAAGGAGAGTGTGTTGAGCAGATGGAAAGAGTACTTTGAGGGGCTATTGAATGAAGAGAATGAGAGGGAGAGAAGGCTGGATGATGTGCGGATAGTGAATCATGAAGTGCAGTGGATTAGCAAGGAGGAAGTAAGGATAGCTATGAAGAGGATGAAGAACGGAAAGGCTGTTTGTCCAGATGACATACCTGTGGAAGCATGGAGGTGTTTAGGTGAAATGGCAGTGGAGTTTTTAACTAGATTGTTTAATGAAACCTTGGAAAGTGAGAGGATGCCTGAGGAATGGAGAAAGTGTTTTGGTACCAATTTTTAAGAACAAGGGTGATGTGCAGAGCTGTAGTAACTACAGAGGGATTAAATTGATCAGTCACAGCATGAAGCTATGGGAAAGAGTAGTGGAAGCTAGGTTAAGAAGGGAGGTGATGATTAGTGATCAGCAGTATGGTTTCATGACAGGAAAGAGCACTACAGATGCGATGTTTGCTCTGAGAGTGTTGATGGAGAAATACAGAGAAGGTCAGAAGGAGTTGCATTGTGTCTTTGTGGATTTAGAGAAAGCATATGACAGGGTGCCTAGAGAGGAGTTGTGGTATTGTATGAGGAAGTCGGGAGTACCAGAGAAGTATGTAAGAGTAGTACAGGATATGTATGAGGGTAGTGTGACAGCTGTGAGGTCTGCGGTGGGAGTGACGGATGCGTTTAAGGTGGAGGTGGGATTACATCAAGGATCAGCTCTGAGCCCTTTCTTATTTGCAATGGTGATGGACAGATTGACAGATGAGATCAGACAGGAGTCCCCATGGACTATGATGTTTGCAGATGACATTGTGATCTGTAGTGAGAGAAGGGAACAGGTGGAAGAGACCCTGGACAGGTGGAGATATGCTCTAGAGAGAAGAGGAATGAAGGTCAGCAGGACTAAGACAGAATATATGTGTGTGAATGAGAGGGAGGATAGAGGAATGGTGAGAATGCAGGGAGTGGAGGTGGCGAAGATGGATGAGTTTAAGTACTTGGGATCAACAGTTCAGAGTAATGGTGAGTGTGGATGAGAAGTGAAGAAGAGAGTGCAGGCAGGATGGAGTGGGTAGAGAAGAGTGTCAGGAGTGATTTGTGACAGACGAGTACCAGTAAGAGTGAAAGGGAAGGTCTACAAGAGGGTAGTGAGACCAGCTATGTTATATGGGATGGAGACAGTGGCATTGACAAAAAGGCAGGAGTCAGAACCTGACATGGCAGAGTTGAAGATGTTAAGATTTGCACTGGGTGTGACGAGGATGGACAGGATTAGGAATAAGTATAATAGAGGGTCAGCCCAGGTTGGAAGGTTTGAAGACAAAGCCAGAGAGGCAAGATTACGTTGGTTTGGACATGTGCTGAGGAGGGATGCAGAGTATATTGGGAAAAAAGATGCTAAGGATGAAGCTGCCAGGTAACAGGAAAAGAGGAAGGTCTAAGATAAGGTTTATGGATGTGGTGAGAGAGGACATGCAGGTGGTTGGTGTGACAGAGCAAGATGCAGAGGACAGGAAGAAATGGAAACAGATGATCCACTGTGGCGACCCCTAACAGGAGCAGCTGAAAGAAGAAGATTATTTCAGTCAACCTAATATACATATATGTATGTGTGTATATATATATATATATATATATATATATATATATATATATATAGTTCAAAATATTTAAAATAGGTGTGGGGCTACACCCTTCACACCACCCAATATGGGGGACGGTGCCCCTCACACCCCCCGTTATTATGTATTCTAACTCTAGGGTCGCACTACAGTGGGGAAAAGGCCATATATAACTTTCAGTGAATTAAGTTTTCAGTGAATTGTGCAAAGTCAAATGTGTTTCAGTGAAATTAAAAGCCCGATACCAAATAGCCGAAAGATCACAAAACTGAAACCGCATATACCCAACTGTCATTTACCCGACTGCTGCAGACAACAACTTTATACAGTACACATATCAAAAACCTACCATAAAATACTACTCTACATCTTTAACAATATAAACTGGTTACCAAACACAGTTCAACGGACGCCCTACAAACAGCTCCACCAATAACAAAAATTTATCCTAGAAAGTTATAATAACATTAATAATATATAATAAAATATAGCATTCCTAAATAAAGATAAACAATAGAAATTATACTCTGTCAATTAACCAGCTAAGTAATAAAAACCCAAAACCCAAACAAAACCCAATGAATATTCATATCGGTATCTATAGCCCCGACATGAATATTCACCAGGAAATTTTACAAGCACTGGCAACTACTGAATTCCAAGCAAAATGATGATGTAGGGGGGCCACACACCCCAAACCCCCTGCAAATTAAGTATACCAACTCCAGGATTACACCACAGTGCGTAAATGGGTAGATCTCTTTTTCCAATCACCTCAGACTGTAAGTATTCCAGACTTTCAGTGTTCTGAATGTCAGTAATGTTAAGTTTCACTCATGAAACTTCAGTCTTCTGATCTTGGTCTTTTAAACGTCAGTGATGTGGTATTTCATTCTATTGAAGTAGAACCATATAGATATAGATATATATATATATATATATATATATATATATATATATATATATATATATATATATATATATGTGCGCATGTATGTGTGTGTGTGTGTGTGTGTGTGTGTGTGCGCGCGCGCACATGGGGGTATGTATATATATATATATATATATATATATATATATATATATATATATATATATATATAAATATATATATATATATATATATGTGTGTGTGTGTGTGTGTGTGTGTGTGTGTGTATGTGTGTGTGGCATGTATGCACATGCAGAGAGAGAGAGAGAAAGTAAAAGATATATTATGCTTATGTTCTACAGCAGGTTAATATAAATAGCCAAACTGTATTAAGAAGAGGAGAATATTGGAAAGCTGCCTTTGAGAAAAGCATTGCTGTCCCAATTGCTGGAATGTACCTGGTCCTGAATAAAGATGAATCTGTACAACTGCTTGCAGTTATGTTGATGGTGACTGTGCAATAGTTATTCCAGATAATGCTCCTGTAACCCCTGTGTCTAACACATAGGCTACCCCCAAGCTTCCAATATGTCTTTACAATATAATGCAATGTTAAGACATATAATGTATGCATATGCAGTATAATGCAGTGTTATGAAATATAATTACATGATATATACAAGCATTTTATCACAAAGATTAATTTTTCAAAAATGTAAGGGTATCTATATAATTTTTGTGGGTCTTTCACTGAAAATTATTTTCAGCAAACACCTCTTTGTCGAAATATGTCCAGCAGAAATTACTTTGTGATTCACAGAATTTTCCAAGGGCAATGAAGTAGTTGGCCAACTACACAGCTTTGCCATTTTCCCAACTGTAGTGCGATCTCGGAGTTGGTACAGGTATCGGAGTTAGGGGGGTTGGGGGGTGTAGCCCACACATTGGGGGATGTGGGGGGCAATGGCCCCACTTGGGTAGGTTTGATTTAATTACTTGTGGGTTCCATTGTGCTGTGGGGAAACTGTTTCATTGCCCTTGGAAAATTCAGGGAATCTTGGAAGTGATTTTTGCTGAATATGTGTCAACGAAGAGGTGTTTGCTGAAAATAACTTTCGGCGAACTAATATAGACCCGATTTGTACAATTGCTATACAATGTGTATAGACTGTTCATTCTGGGTAGTATAATAAATAAATAAATATATATATATATATATATATATATATATATATATATACATACATATATTTATATACATACACACACACACACACACACACACACACACACACACACACACACACACACACACACACACACACACACACAAATACACAGAGCAAGAGGTGTGTGTGTGTGGGGGGGGGGGGTCATCAGCATGCTATAGAGCAGTCACATATTAGCCAAAGTATGACTGATCAGGAGATGACCTGTGAGGGTAGCTTTAGCAATATGCTTAAAATAGTTACATATGTATATGCATCCAGAGATAAAGTGAGATAACAAACCGTTAGCAACAGTGATTTACAGGAATCCTAGCTTTACTTATAAAAATAATTCTAATCTCAAAAGTCTATTTGGAATTAAAGTTAGAATAGTAATGTCTTTCGGCTTTTCCCGGTTAGGGGTCGCCACAGCAGAACTCCGGTCCACTAATGATTGGCAGTGGATTTTTACAGTGCCAAGTTGCCAGCCCAATGTCCAACCTTCAAGGAAGGCACACCCATTCATGCTCGCACCTACCTGAATGTCTTTAATGTCACTCGACCGTGGGGAGGATATGCAGACTCCACACAGAAGGCGCTACAGCCGAGAATTAAAGTTAGAATCATTATGCTAATTTGTCCAATAAATGTACTTTTTCTGTGTCATATGCCACTACCTCTAAATACATTTCCAAAGAAAAAATGTCTTTCCATCATATTTCTTAGAAATATTTAAAATCTCAATTTTAGTTCAAAAGTAATAGCTGTAATAGAGAATATTCTGTTTTTGTGTTCAGTGTAATGCCTTTTATGTAGGCAAGACAAAGAGAAAGTGTTTATGAGCATCTGTGTGCAATTAATAATAAAGCTCTAGATAACACATTTTATAAATAAAGCATATATTCTTAGCTGATGTAACTCATACCTTTTATTTTTTATTTCATGTGCTATCCATCTCATTTTTGTCATCCAGAGGCGGTGATGATGAAAATGATCTGGTCCTCAAAGAATGTTAATTGTGGATGATGTTGAAAGCTGGTATATTGCAAGGTATTAATGAGGTAGGCAGCCTAAAACCTGCTTTGAAAATCAGGCTATTAAAACATTAACTTAGGAATTATGTGTTGCATACACATGGTGGTTTTCTCTAAAATTGCTAATAATCTGATGAAGTATCTAGAGGTATAAATACCTTTGCTGTTTTTATTGCTATGAATGTGAATGGGCTGTGGTCCTACTAATCCTGCAGTAAAATAAATGTATGTAGTTATTTATTTTATTTAACATTTGTTTACTGTGAAAGTCCGACTGGACACAGGTCCTTTTTCAGCAGAGACCCGGGGAGAAAAGCTCCATGAGTAACAGTAAATTTTCATGCACACATTACAATAATCAAAAAGTATAAAGTAAACAAAATGTAGTATACATAGGAACATACAAATTTGTTACATTTTGACAACAAAACCTAGGCTTTGAGCATAGCTTGTACTATTTGTAGGTATGACTTGAAGTAGTTATCATTATCTGCTGTCATAAGTAGACAAGTGGCTGTTGTATTACAAAGCTGTCTAATAAACATACTGATATGCCTGCATAACATATGCAGTGTATTAAAAAATAGCATTTAAAAACATGCAGGGTTTAAATTATGATACTTCTAATATTTGCAGTAGCTCAGCAGTATAGTGGCATATGGCTTCAGTTCACCTCCCATCAATGGGTAGGTGCATGGCGTACCTGTGCTTGCATGTATACCATGCCAATTCATACTTCCCACAGGGTCCAAGACAAGAAATACACCAAATTTTTTGAATCTAGATTAAATAATTGACAGGTAATGAAGACATGTTCTGCTCCTTTTTGGTATATTTGGATTACACCCATTTTATATGTGATACTGGGAATAAGGGACTACCTTAATCTAAGTGTAAATTGTTTTGGAATACACCAAACATTATTATGAGCATGTTGGTTTGTACTGGTAATTTTATTTTCATAGCTGTACTGTCAGCTATCATATATGAACGTCATTCTATAATTTGAGATAAATATTGTTTGAACATATATTTTAAAGTATTTTGTATTCCATTTTGTTCATTATTTGTTAGTGTTTTTTTTTTTCAATTTATTTTACATAATACTGGGATGTACTGCGGTTTACAATGCCAAATATTTTAATTGCAAGTTTGTTGTGACTTGAAATAGCCTAGTAGCATATCTTTTAGGTTGTTTTCCTGATGTTAAAGCTGCAATTGGTTTAAAAAAATGTTATGGCATATTTTTTTCACAGCTTGTCCTTCCTGCTTGCAGATTATTAGGCCCTCTCAGCCATCCTGCCCATTTGATCCCCTTTACTGAAGCAAGGTCTGACTGGGCGGGTCCATTATTAAAGTGGCAATAACAGGTAGTTCATATTTTCCAGGTTTTGCACTGCCATCCCCAGTCACACGTAGCTTAGTACCAGTAAAAAGGGATGATCAATGAAGTGGCATTAGAGACATTCCCCCTTATGCAGCCCTTTCCCTACCCCAATGTTCTTTTCCTTGTTCTTCACCAGGAAAATTGCTCCTACCAAATGTGTCCCAAGTGCATGCTACTATCTGACGGGGAAAGATGAACAGGCCATTTTCTTTATTCCTTCCTCTCTCTCACTCCCTAGCTGCTCTTGTGTTGGAGACACTAGTTAAATACTGATTGCTTGAGTCATAATCAGAGCTCTGTCCTTTGCACCACAGTCAGGCAGGGCACATTTTTGATGCTTTAGGTTCATTATCTACTGATTTTTTTTATAACCCTATTCACAAAATGATATCAATATAGATATTTGCAGTGATTTACACACACATTCAGAAAACATTATAAGTAATCAAATCCAACATACTTGTTCATAGGTGTATACTAGGCTGAAGACCACTAGGGCCCTTATAAGCCTAGCTGTGCAAATCAAATACAACCAACACATTTGATTTATATAAGGGATGATTTACTGACTGCCTTTGTTCATCAGGGACATAGGCACCAGAGCAGGGGTGAAATTCTGATTACCCATCCACTGGCCCAAGTTGGACTTAAATAATGTTAGGGAAGAATTCTGCTTCACGTGGATGGAGAGCCTGTTCCAGAGAATGGGAATTCTCTGAGAAACATAGCCGTCTCTCCAACATGACCTGTTTATTTTGCAAGCAAAATGTAGGTCTTTTGATCTACTAGTTCTGATGCTGTTTGTTTTGGGGGTGTACAAAAGGTTCACTAAAACTGGGTCCAGGGATGTCTTTTATGGCAGGCAAAGATCACGTCTCAGAAATCGGTATGATACTGAGTAAAGAGACAGGGCTTTGAGGCGATCAGTATACTCCATTGTGTTTACTTCCCATAGTCTTTCGTAAGGAATCTTAGTGGACATTCCAGTTTCTGTATCTGTCTTGTCAGGTACATATTAAAGGGGGCATTATACTCTATGATGGCACTGATGAGGGCTGAGTACAGTGGTACAATGACCTCTCTAGACCTAGATGCCATACCCTTAATTATAAGCTGAGTAACATAGAAGGATTTTCTTACTACCTTGGATACATTTAGTTTGAAGGCTAGGTTACTATCTACATGAGTTCACAGATCCCTGACTAGTGAATCAACTTTTATCGGTGCTTTCTTGATGACATAGTTACTAGGGGTGGCTAACTTCTCAACAGGTACTATAATATATTTCTTGGTATTGAGTTCTAAGCCATGTCTATGGCATGAAACATTTGTCTGTGTTAAACAATCCTGAAGTGTGTTTTCTTGGGAGATTCAATGACTGCTCCCAGTTTGCATTCTTCTGCAAACATTGTCAGCCAGAGCCCTTTTATATTGGTTTTGACCTCCAAGAAGTAGATGCCAAAGAAGATCAGGCCAGCACAGAGCCATAAGGGACTACACTGGTGAAAAGACTCTTTCTGGAGATGAAATCACTGATCCTAACCATTTGAACCCTACACATGAGCCAGCTAGCATGTTATAAAGGAGTTTATGCCTAGTTTTGTATGTTTGTTGGCAATGCCCAAGTGGGGCATTGTATCAAATGCTTTAGCCAGATCTAAGTAGGTAGTATATATCTCTTTTCCCTCAACCATTGCTTTAATGACCTTTTCAAAGAAGTCTGCTAGGTTCAGTAAGCACAACCTTCCTTTGACAATGCCAAACTGGGATGGATCCAGTGTCTGAAGGTCTCTTATGTCTTTGTCGATAATTTCCATGATGATTCTTTCAATGGTTTTGCAAATAAGACTAATGGGTCTGTAGTTTCCAGGATCTGCTAAAGGTACTCTCTTATGAAGGGAGATGAATGTTGCAGGCCTCCATGAAATAGTGACTCCAGGGATCATGATAACATCCTGGGATGTTATTGGGGTCCATTGAGGCTGAGTTCTTAGTTTTAGTGAGCACAACCAGTACATGCTCCATAGTTATAGCTGGTGTGATAATATTTGAGGGTATTTCTTGGGGGATGGTTGGGGGGTGAGAGGGGGGTAAAGTTGTAACTGAATTTGTCTACTAATAGGTTTGCTATATTGTCAGGCTCAATGAATGAGGCACCATTAAGCTCCAGTTCAGCACATTATTGTGTGGTGCCCTTGAGGTTTCTAACAGGCATAAAGAAATACTTATGGTTATCTTTCACCTGGCAGGTTATCTTAATCTCATAGATGATTTTGTTTCATCTAATTAGCCCTCTTATTTGCTTATTCAGTTTGATAAGAGAGTTTTTATATTTATAGGAATTATTCTTCCTGATTTTTGCCATATTTCTTTCCTTTTGTTGTATATCTGATTAATTTGGGATGCCACCAAGGTAGTTTGTTTCTGGGGCTACTTCTGGGCTTACTCTGGTATGTACAGCAGCCATCTGCATCCATTGACAGAGTTTCTGAGAGCAATACAACATAGGCTGCTGTGCTCTCAGGGTTTGGAGGGACATTGGATTTTGAAAAAACACAACAAAAAGGTAGTTTGCCTTGGAATAGATCCTAACTGTTACTGGTTTAATGGGATTCTGGAGCTGAGTTTCATTTCAAAGGAAACAACTTTATGGTCAGACCTTACCAGTGAGGATGACACATTGTGTGTGTGTGTGTGGGGGGGGGGGGTGCTGCTTTCTCCCATTTTGGTCAAGGATATTTGTATTTATGAAGTCCAAGAATCTCTGTTCCAGTAGATTTGATGCCATATAGGATTCACAGTCTATAGAGGGATAACTAAAGTCTTCCATCAGTAGGGTGTTAAGCTGGATGGTGTCTCCAGTAGGTCCAAGTATGCACTCTGAGCTTTTTGGGACATAGACAGTGACCCTATAGCTGGCTGGAATCTGGTATGGGATTTGTCTATGATGACCTGCATGTGTAAGAACGCCAGCACATCATCCTGCCTGACCATCTAGAGGTTTGCTTGTTATTATATCAAGATACCTTCACTTTTATCCCTTATCTGTGCAACTACTGATATAAAAGTTTGGAAGACACTGAAACCTTGCACTGCCGAGGTAGTGTCTGCTGCTTTAAACCATGTCTCAGTAACTGTACAGATGTAAATATTCTTGAGTTCTTTAGAAGATCAACTACTTATTCACCTTATATTTTCACAAATAAGGTGTCACACATTAATGTGAATGTAAGGTGTTCCACCTGTGAAACATAGCTAACAACTTGTCTTACTATGATATAAGACTCCCCTTTGCAGTTACCAGCTTATATGCTATTTTAGGTACAATCATATTGTGGATTTTCTTTCATGAGTCATGGTAAGAGTTTTTACCTTTAGGAAAATTTCCAAGAGATGGTGCTTATATCGACAAGTATCTGGAAAACATAGTAGAATTGTCCATTAAAAATTTAATTATTTTGTGTTGTGTAGGGTAAAAAGGTTACAAAGCGAGGCTACAGTGGTGCAGCAGTTAGCATTGCCACCTCACTGCAAGAGGTTCTCCAGTTCGCTCCTCAGCTGGGGTGCCTTCTGTGCGGAGTCTGCATGTCCTCCCTGTGGTCGTATAGGTTTCCTCCGGGTGCTCCGGTTTCGTCCCACATCCCAAAGGTATGCTGTAGGTGGATTGGATACTCTAAATTGGCCCTAGGTGTGACTACTTGTGCATATGTGTGTGTGTGTGTGTGTGTGTGTGTGTGTGTGTGTGTGTGTGTGTGTGTGTGTGTGTGTGTGTGTATGTGTTTGTGTGTGTATGTGCTTAAAATGCCCCAGTTAGGTATACCTGGTGGTTAGTGTTACTCAGGCTCAAAGAACAACCTGAATTCTCTACCCATACCACCACTTGTGATTCAGGGAGTTGAGTCCATAGCTCTCCACTGTAAAGATTTTCATAGAATATTTGGCTCATACTTTTGGTCTATTCCTCATAAAATTTGTGTTTTTCTGGCAAATCAGTGAGAACTGAATTCACTAAATAATGATAGCTCTTTAAGTTTCAGTCTTCCTATCTTTCAGGAAACACATGGTAAAACAAAACATTTTATTTTAGCAACTTTCTAAGATTATACATGAGATATTTAAAATGTGTCCCTGGTTTTGGGCCTTTGCCCCTCAAATAAATTTTGGCTTTTTCCAGATTTCTTGTGCTGTAAAGTTGAGAGATTTAGTTGATTGTCAAGTGAATTTTACAAGGAGCCAAGAACTTCAGGGGAAGAGAAGTTTAGTGCTACTTATGCTAAGTTGTTTGCATTGTTAGTAGCACAACAGGTAGGATACTTGCTTTTGATGCAGAAGGCTGTGGGTACTAGTCCCCACAGTGCTGATGGATCGCCAATATTGTACTGTGTTGTACTTTAACGGGAGTAGCTGCTGCAGTCCTGTGAATGTCCTCATTTTCAGGAGTTACCTAGTAACTATGAACCCGTTATTAGTTTGCCATCCATTCCCCATTGCAAAATTACTAGCTCATCATGTTTTAATGTAGCATAGGCAATATATTCTTCAAGGGCAACATGCAATCTATTTGTAGATGAAACAATGAAGTATAACGTCACTTGCTAGCAAAAAACTCTTCATTAGTTACAGATCACTTTAATGTGGAATTATTTAGATGACTTAATTCTGCAGATATTTTGCATATTTACAGATATTAGTGGATTGTAATGACAGAAGTTTGAGAGGCCTTTTATGGTTGAAATTTTCTGAAATGGGTAGTTTTGTCATTATCGGTTCATACATTTTGTTTCATTGCTTACTAGAAGACTGTTCCAAACTACAAATTTAAAGCACATTCTAACAAGTGGTACTGTATTATACAAGGAATATAATTTAATATAATCAGGTTAGTAACAATCAGGAGGGTGAATCAAAGAGCGTATATATGTATGCTTGCTCACAGGATGCAGGAGATCAAAATAGGGGAAGAGACCAGTCACCAATGGAGTCCCCCAGGTTTGGTGCTGAGTCTTTTTCTGTTTGGCATATATATCTCAAAAGTAAAAGGAAATACCAAAGGGCTTTGGTTGACTAAGTTTGAGATGACTGCAAGCTAGGAGCAGTTATTAAATTCCCAAATGACTTAACCATCATGCAGGAAGATTTGTCCCAAACAATAGCTAGTGCCACAATCATGAATTGAAACTAAATTCTAAGAAATACATTATCATATCCTTTGGGAAGTCATCTACTCAAGGGAACTGCCAAATTGACAATATCCTCTGAGAACTGACCAAGTTGTTTGGCATTTGGGAACTTGTGTGTACAGTGACCTAACCTTTGACCAACATGTGCCCAGAGTCATAAGAAATTCTTTCTATATTGCACAGCTTATAAACAAATTGATTGTAATTAGATCTAGATATGTTATTGTCCCCTTTAACAAAGCCCTCATTAGCTCAATCATTTTGTATAATGTCCACTTTGGCATGTATCTGTCCAGACCCATGCAACAATTGGAATGCCCACAGAGATACCTTACAAAAAGGATACAAGTCCTAAACAATAGGTCTTGCATGGACCACCTCAAAGATTTATCACTATACTCAGTATCCTACAGAGTGCTTAGAGGTGATATGTCTAGCATACAAGGCATCCTGCGACCTAATACAGATGGACCTACTGAACATCAACAAGTCAAATGGTATCAAAAATATTCAGTCCAGGTATCTAAACTGAATGTTGTGGAGAGATGGATATATATCCAGAACAGACTATCCATTCAAGTAAAACAAAGCTCATCCTTGTCCATATTCAAATGCAACTTGGATCTAAGGATGGGTAATAGAAAATGTACTGCAGGATTGCCCCTCATGCCACTAATGGATAGAGGCAGTTCCTACATGCTTCCTTCCTTATATGGGTCCCCTCAAATTATCTATAGTATGATCATATTTGTTCTCACTAGGGCTAACATACAATTATCAACCATGGGGTAGGTAAGACCAATCAGGAAGTGTTAATTCAAGCACCAAAATGGAAATTGGCTAAGCTTAAAATGTTCTCCAAGTGAACATATATTGTGGTTGTAAATGGTTTTAAACATTTGTCATTTTTAGATCACTAAGTGTCCCTGTCACCCATCCCCCCAGTCTTCAACAGCTTCTGGCACCTCTGCACCCACACTGAAAGTGACATGACCATCAATTACAGCTTCTTGCATGGCTGTGACTGTAGACCTCAGAGGCTTAACTGCAGTCAAATAAATGTGTACATCACAAAAACAAAGATGTCAAACCATTAAGAAGACATTTACATATGGGAAGTGTGCTTCTCTCATCCTTTTTGTCTTTGAAAAGTACTGCTGTCTCATTGCTTTTCACACACACACATCCACACAAACACAGGCACATACCTCACAGTCACTTAGCTCAAGAAACAAGCATGAAGATAAGAGATAATAGGAGACAAAAGACCAAAATTAGGGATGAATATCACCCTTATATAAGTAGAAGGCTGCTAGACTAATAATCTTTATATTAGCATTCTTTTTCTGTAGGCTATTGAGTCTAAAAATAAAATGAATGTCATGTAGTGACTACAATCTTAACTTCTTCTTCTTCTTTCAGCTTATCCCGGTTAGGGGTCATCACAGCGGATCATCTGTCCGCTCATGATTGGCAGTGGAGTTTTACAGTGTCGAGTTGCCAGCCTGGCACCCAACCTTCTACAGAAGGCACATACATGCACACACTCACACCTAGGGCCAATTTAGAGTGTCCAATCCACCTACTGCATGTCTTTGGGATGTGGGAGCAAACCCATGTGACAACTACAATCTTCACTGATTTGCAAGAAAAACACATATTATGAGCAAGAGATTGAATAGGAGATATAGTCAGAAACTTTTGAGAGCATCTATGCCCCCACAGTTCTATATTATACACACACATGCTCATCAATTGAATCTATTACAGTACAGAAAGTGCAGTGACAGTATACTTCAAAAGCTTAATTGCTATTAATTGAAAGAATATACGCATAAATAACTACCACACACAGATAAAAAATATATTTTTAAAGCACTACACCCTCCTCACTAGTGAATCTTTCATACTCTTATCTAAAAATCAAGAACAATGCTAAAAAGCAAAGGGAAACAAAGGACAAAACCTACATGCATTCAAATTGTATAATATATAATATGCATTGTATACACTTTGAAAGTTCCAAGAATAACACACTTTGCATTACTATGATTTTTTTCTGAAGGCAATTAAGTCTAAAAATCAAATGTCACTTAAGCCTGAAATTTAAGTATCTATCATTATCACATGGTAGAAATCCTATTCAGTTTACCAGATAAACCATGAACTTTGTGACATTCTGTGAAATCATGAATAGTTCAAGGCATACATGCACCCTTACACACACAGACTCACATTTAACATAAAACATTTACATGCTTACCTGCCTACATTCCATTTGTGTCATGTGTAGAAACAGTGAAATAAATAAACAAGTAAATAAAAAAATGTTCTCCTACACATGTGTTTTAGCAGCAGTCCATTATGAATGTCTTTCGCGTTCAGTATCAGGTACCTCAGTCAATCACCTGAGGCAATGTGAGACGACAGAAATATCTCAGCATAGCAGCCACTTTTTCCTGAAATTTCTGTCTTCTCCAGAAGGCTGGAAGTACTTTATTAAGGCATGGCTGCCTTATTCACAGTCAGGAGAAGATGTTGTGCAAAGCAGTTTGGAAAATAGCCCGGCAAACTAAATAAACTGATTTCCATTTTTTTCTCACTGTGATCACAGAAAATATCAGTAATTGTAATGCAAACAAGTTGCATTACATAATAATAGGAAAAAAGTAAATGAAAACAACATTTTTCTTTTCTTTTTCTTTTTTTTTTAAATTGGGGGCACTGCATCCCAGGCAGCCAGTACCTTGAGACACCCCTGAATTCAATTGAACCTTTTATTTTGTCTCTGCATTTTCCCTTTTCATTTTGTTCTTAAAGTAGTATTTAAACTATTAAATGTTTTTCAGTCATTACTATTATCTGTGTCTCCTGTTTCTCAAGTTGTTGTTTTAACTGGCTAGGTGTGTTTCTCCCTGGGCCTTCACTAAAAATAGGCCCTGTCCTAGTCGGACTTTCCCGGTCAACAAACGCTGAATAAATAAATAAAAAATAAATAAACAGTGTCCAGGAACTTGATTTCAAAGTGTTATAGCAGAGAACCACTGGTATCAAGCCATGCTACTCTGATTCTATATTTTAACCACTCATTTCTGTATTATCTTATGTCATGTGTGGAGTATGCTGTGCATGTCCTATTGAAATGACAATGCTTTGCATGTACCAAAGTCCCTCTAAGTGAAGAGGGGGTAATGAAATTCAGAAGCATTGCCTGTTAATGAACCTCATTACCTATTTCCCAAGTATGCAAACAGAGGACAGCCAAACTCATACATCACTACAACTACAACTGCTTATCAGGTATGCACATGTATGTATGAAAGGTAACACATTCATCATGATTGTATTCTCCCTGACCAAACACATGTTGGGAGTCTGTGATAGAACAGCACATACTTAGGAATGAAAAACAGACAGCCTTGCATCATCCCTTCTGAACAATGGATGGATTGCGAAGTTGCAAACTAGATTTCCATTGTAGAATCAGATGTAAGACTCCACCAGTCCTCATTAGCCTACATGGCATGAAGACTGATGTTGCCCTCCCTTACATATATGAGCATGGCATAATTGCTTGGGGCAATATGTTTCACCAAGCATAAATGTTATTGGAATATCAATGTTTATATACAGCTCTTTAAACTTTGTTTTCCTACATATTCTTGTTTTTATCCCCCCCCCCCTCTCTCCTCTCTGATTAATCACTTTGACCATCCAATCCTCCCCTGGGGGCAAAAGGCACTCTTGATATGGCCATCATTCAGGGAGTTACGAGAAGGATTTTTGCATGCAGCCTTATCAACCATTGTGTGTTGTATAAGTGCTTAAGGAGAGTACATGTGCAGACACTGCATAGACTCATTAGCAATTACTTGGCTAACAACCCTAAAGAGCCTTTCTTAAGCCTACTTATGCTTCCCAAATATACTTATGTTTTGTTTGCACATATTTTACTGGGGATATGGATAATTATGCATTTACAAGTTCTTCTTTCTAAAAGGGATATAGGTAGCAAGCCAGGGGTAAATGTATGATTGTCCATTCTGTGTCTCAAGTTGTGCTGGAATAAGTGCTTAACTCTGTTTAACATGACTGGGAGGCCTGTTCTAGAGAGATGGTATTCTCTGAGACACATACCTGTCTGTCTAACATGTCTTATTTATGTTACAGGCATAGTTTAGGTCCCTAGATCAGATGTTTCAAATGTCATTTATTTTGCAGATGTGCAGCAAGTCCATAAGGGTTGGATAAGTGGATGCTTTGAAGGCCAGGCAAAGATCACCTCTTAACAGTCTGCTGGAGATGATCACAAGGATAAGATTGTCAGGTGGTCCACATAGGACATAACATCTATGCCATGTATTCTTTTTGTGAGGAACCTCTGTGGACACTCTACTTGTTACATGTACGTGGTCAGGTGCATACTGAAGGGGGCATTGCACTCAATAATTAGTCTAATGAGGGTTGAGTATAACAGATTTATTTGACCTAAATGTCATACCCTTGCTAAGAAGTTGTGCAAGCAGAATGATTTCCTTACTACAGTAGACACATGATTGTCAAAAGCCAAGCCATTATCTACATGCATTCCCAAATCCTTGACCACAGAGTAAATTCTTGGGGATGTGTTATTAAAGAAGTAATTCCCATGGGTGGTTATCTTACCAAAATATACCATTATCATACCTCTCACCCTATTAGAGCAAGAAATCTGGACAAAGTCATAAATAAAAGTGGAAAAAAAAGGGGCAAAATTAGGGACAATGTTTAAATATTACTGTTACAAACTTAGAAACTTGATAGAATAACAGGTTTTGCATTAGCATGCATTTTCTGAAGGGCTTGAAGTCAGAAACTCAAATATCTGCCAATATTTTCTAACTTCAATCTTTAATGATTTGCAACTAATTTGCCAGAAAACCACCATTTTATGAAAAATGAACCAAAAATATATGTCACAAATCTGTACATTTGAAGAAAATCTGTACATTTGAGAGGTATGAGTCTATTATGCATTTTTAGCACTGAATTTTAGACTGTGACTCTTGACACCAGTTATTATTCTGTGCCAGGCCTTCTTGGAAGATGTTTATATCTTTGAGGGATTTTATGACTTTGCCTAGTTTGCAATCTGCTGTGACCTTGGCCATTCAGAAGCCTTTGATGGTGACCTTGACTTCAGAGCAGTAGATGTCAAAAAGGAGCAGCCCCAGCACCAGGTCTTGGGGAAATCTACTAGTGACTGCCCTTTTGTGGAGACAGACTCACCTGTCTTGACTTCTTGTGTCTTATCTGTAAACCAGCTAGCTATCCACTGGTGGCATATGGTTTTATACCTAATTGAACAAGCTTGTCTATGATGCTCAAGAATATTGTGTGAAATATTTTGACTGAGTTGAAGTAGGCACTATGCACCCTTTTGCCCTTGTTTATTGCTTTAGTGACCTTCTCGAAGATGACCACCAGGTGGAGTAAGCATGGCTTGTCCTTGACAAACTCAACTAGGTTAAATACAATGTCTGATGGTTTCCTTGTGTAATTCTTTATCAAGCCTATGATTATTTTTTTCCATGACCTAATATATGAGACTAGTCAGGTTTGTGGGCTAGTAATTACTTGTGTCTGTGGATGGCCTGCCCATGTGAAGAGGAATAACACCTGAAGTCCTCCATTCTCTTGTCATGAAGCCTGTTTAAAGGCTTTGATTGAACAGTGCATCTAATGGCCCCAATACATCAAGGAGATATCCTGGAATGTTGTTATGTCCAATAGATGCAGTGTTTTTTACCTTGAAGAGTGCATTGGAACCTGCTCTCTAGTAATAGTTGGGTGAGAATTGTCTAGGGCAGAAAGCAGGACAAATTTTGGGCTGAATTTGTTGGCCGGTAGGTTTGATTTTTCCTCTGGCATTTCCCATTATTGACCATGATTTTCTTTTGTTTGTTATGCAACCTATTGATTTCGGGATTCCATCATGGTGACTTGTTTTTTTAGTTTGCCTTATACTTATTTTGGTTAGGTACCACTGCCTGTATGCAGTTATATATTATTTTAAAGGGCTTTTGTAGAACACTCCATATAGGCAGTGGTATTCTCTGAGTTTAGGGATGGAGGCCTTGAAATTTTCTCAGAGTGTCACTTAAAAGAAGGAAGTTTGTCATGGAATAATTCCTCAAAATTCCATGGTTACATGGAGTCCCAGGTTTTATTTTTATTTCAATGAAAATATCTTTATGGTCTAACCTAATCAGTGTGATGTTACACTTCCAGGGCATGGTGCAACATTCCCCCAGCTTAGTGAAGACTAGATGATCTTGGTGCACCTAGTTGGTCCAGAACATTCATGTTGACAAAGTCCAAGAATGTTTGTGCATGCAAATTTTTGGTTGCGCATGATTATCAGTTTATAGCCAGGATTTGAAAGCCTAGAGGGGACAGGTGCAGACCATCACTTGTGAAGTATTGAGGTCTGTCAGCCATACCCTCCCAGGCAGACAAATATTGCATTCCCTTTGAATGATACCAAAAACTAAGCCAATTATTAAAGTTAATTATGTTTTGTTCATTGTGGCATCATCCTTGGAGAAGGTCAAATCCTGCTTAGTGCCACACAAAGTCCAACAGCTCCATTATGTCTCTGCCTTCATATAGTCCATGGAGGTACATTTCAGGTCACTCACTCCCACATACTTTGACTGAGTCATACTAGTACTTGTGGCTCTCTGACCTAAGTCCATGTATGATCCTGCAGATCCTGGTATCTGACAGACAACTGACTAACCATCTTCTTTCATCCTAGTGAGTAGGACTTCAGTGTGTTTCACAACTGTCTCTCCTGTGACTAAAATATTGGATTGTTTGGTGGTCTGCCTTATGTGCTTAGATATAGAAACGCTGTGAGTTGAGGCTGAATGTGTCATGCTGGATGTTGCTTTGGTTGTAGTGTTTATGAGGTTTCTGATGGTACTTATTGTCATTACTGCATATGTAAGGCCTTTTTTTGTTTTGTTTTGGGTAGATTACTTTTAAGAGCCTCTGCATATGTGGTTCTATGTGCTTGTCTTGTAATGTTAGTGCAAGATATTGTATAGTATTTTGCATTTCTGACAACCTGTGCTATTTGTACTGCAAGTATGTGAGTGCCTTGCCTTATAACATCGGTTAGGAGGGACACTAGACACCAGGGATACTCTATATAGCATGTCATAAAGGCACTTAAAAAGACTCAAATCCTGTACCATCCCCTGGCATAAGAGGATATTAGTCTACTGTGCCACAACCAGACATCAAGGAAACATTGAAATATTAAACAAGTCTTTAAAAATGTGTAAACTGAATTGGGAGGAAAATGGATTCAAGCCTTCCACCCTTTACACAGAAGACAGTAACACTAATCCACTATGACCACTGTAGCACCCCCACTGTGAGCTCTTCCCTGGTGAGATCTGACCACAAATCTGAAACATTTCAAGTAACAATTACATCTGCACCCCCCCCTTCCTGCCCAGCAGCAACTAAACTAAAAAACTTCTCCAAAGCAGATTATAACCTCTTACAGGACGGTATAAATAATTTCATTGCACCTCCCACCACCTGTTGGAACTGTCAACTATGCCAAGTTCTACACCAATGCTTTATACACACAACTGTATAACTGCATTGACTTGCCTGTACCTGATAGGACCAAAACAAGCTCCTCAAGGAAGTTCAAACCTGCCTGGTGGACAACTGCTATAACAGGCTTTACAGTAAAAGGACGAAATTGCTATCTAAGAGTAAGTGGGAGTGAGCCCTAAACTGGAAACACTCTCTTCTCAGCTTAAACAAGTGAATAAGACTTTCTGCAAAGTCCTTCAAAGCAAACTATGAATCCAAATTAGCTTCCTCAGTTAAAGGCAACCATAAAGTATTCTTTAGTTACACCCGTAACCTAAAAAGGAAGGCTCAGATTTGTGCCGAACTGGTAGTTAATGATACCACATATACTGAGCCTGTGGACATAGCTAACCTGTTGGCCAACAGGTTCTGTTAAAACTTCACTCCACTGTCTCCACCACATGTATCCCATGACATCCCTACCACCTGTCCCCTACCTAGTATCTCTAAAGGACAGTTTGTAAACGCCCTCTATAAGGCCAAAAACACAGCCTTTATAGGACCTGATAACATCCCAGGCTGTGTCCTACATGGACTCCAACAAGAATTAGCAACACCATTAGGTACTCTTTTCAATCATAGTCTAGGCATCGACTTCATCCCAGCCGAATGGAAAATGGCCACCATTATTCCCTTGCACAAAGGTGGTGGCTTCCACTGACCCCAGGAATATAGACTATTAGCCTGACTAGCCTTATTTACAAGGCCATGGAGTGAATCATCATGGACCTTATTACCAAAGATATAGGTAATCTCCAAATACCTGACATACTCAGTTTGGATTTGTCAATGGGAGATCATGTCTGTTACACCTGGTGGACTTCTTTGAGACAGTCACCAAGGCTCTGGACAAGAGAAAATCTGTGGATACAGCCTACCTTGACTTAGCTAATGTGTTTTGCACTTTTATCCAGTGAAGCATCGTTGACAAACTCACCCATCAAGGTATCAACCCTTATACCATTAGATTGGTCACTAACTGGCTCACTGATATAACCCATATAGTCAAAATAGGGAAACTCACCTGGGATCTCTACTGCTTGGAATCTATTTCTCCAAAGTACAACCAAAAAACTAAAGATCTGTGGCTGACAAAGTTTGCTGATGACTGCAAACCGGGAGCGATCATAGAATCTCCAAATTATGTTAACATCCTACAAGAAGATCTTACACAAACATATGATTGGTGCCAAAGTCATGGCCTTAAACTCAATGCAAAAAAGTGCATTGTCTGTTTTGGTAAGGGCAATGTTCCTGCTAACTACCACATCAATAACAACACCTTAAGTATGCACTCAGTGGTGAGATACTTGGGTGCACAGGTTGACAGCAACTTTACCTTTGACCACCATCCCCCACAGTGGTAAGAACATCATTCTATATGGTTCATCTCATAAATAAGGGGATTGCCAAAACCTTCAGAAAAAAAGAAGTTATAACCTCCCTGTACTCATCCCTCATCAGGCCAATAATTGAGTACAATGCCCATTTTGATATGTACCTGTCCAAGCACCTGCAGCAATTGGAGACACCACAAAAGTGCCTCACATTGAAAATTCAAGTTCTTCAGCATCTGTCCTATGTGGATCATCTGAAATGGTTTACTATCAAAATCTTAAGATTAAAAACAAAATCCATTTTTAACATTGAATCACAATGCCGAATCCATGCATATTAATGAGGTGTAAATGTTGAATCTAATGAATGAATTCAGCAGATTCGATATTCACATCGAATGTCGAACAGGATGTGTGCATAGCAGCTAAGGTATGTCTAGCTCCTACTCTGAAATTCACTGCCTCCACACCCCCCGCTAACTATCTATTCTAACTCTAAGATCATGCTACAGTGAGGAAAGGGATGAATTTCCTAGTCTGCACTGTACCACAATTTGTACTGATAACATCAAAGTCCTGTCAGCGAATGCACAGTGGCATTTGCTTATACAAACTATCTTGCTCAATTAATGTTTGGTGACACAGAAATTGTCCAACGGCCATTCAACATTCCCATGTTTTCCAAATGTTAATTCTATATTTTGATAGTAAAATCACTAACACTTTATTCTGTTTCATACAGACTACTCAGAGGAATCTCTGCCTTGCATACAAGGCAATCTCTAACCCTGCTTTATTATAAATGCTGCATCTCCGTAAGTCAAACAGTATATAGGTTACTCGCTCTAAAGTCCTTAACCTGGTATGTGACATTAATAGAACCTGCTGGAGGGACAGATTTATCTCCCAGAGGCTACCACACCTTTGGAATGGACTCTTATTTAATGTCAAACAGAGCACCTCATTGGCCCTCTTCAAATGCAATCTGAACGATTGGATTGGTAAGTGTAAATTCACGCCAAGTGTTCCACCTGTGTCTCTCTTGTACAAGGGCAATAGGTGCTGATCGTGGAAATAAGGGTAATTTCCCATGATCCTATGAATTTGATAGTTTACCTATTTTTTTAATGGTATAAGAAGTATAAATCCCTAATGCTTGCCATGATTCAGTGTTTACAACAGTCCATGAATCTAGGGACAGTGAAGGGGGGGGGCTTCCCTACAAAGCAGGCAATACACTAGATGACACAAGGAAGATTTAAAATATTACAGAGAATCACTTAAAAATTTAATACAGCAACAGATAAAGCATCATTATACAACCCTAATAGCAATGTACTCCTATTGTCTGATATTATTAACTGACTATAATGATATGTGATTTACAAGGGTAGGAACAAAGTACCAAGAAGAGACATCAATTTCATTCTGTCAGTTCAGAGACAGGTAAGGGATATAGTGTGTGTGTGTGTGTGTGTGTGTGTGTGTGTGTGTGTGTGTGTGTGTGTGTGTGTGTGTGTGTGTGTGTGTGTGTGTGTATGTGTGTGTGTGTGTGTGTGTGTGTGTGTGTCTGCATGAGTACAGTGAAGCACCGTGCTAGCACTACATCAAGGCATCTTGGACAAGTATGAGGCATGCATGGCAGACTACTCAGGTTTCTTGCCTTTGAACATGAAAAACACCTCTGCCAGTCTTCCATGGCCCTGACTAGAAGGTGGGGTGCTACCTGAATGTGAGCAATGTCTGCTGGATGAGCTCTCATCAGGAATACATCCAGAACTACTATCACATGGATTGTCACGTCTGGGTGTGGACACAGCAATCACTGAGGGAGTGGGATCTTGCATGGCCATGTCAGCTAACACCAAAAGATGATGCAGCTCTATGGCACATGGATGCTCACCCTCTCCCAACAACATTTCATCATAGAAACTGTCTGATTCAGTGTGTCATTCATCCTTTTTTAGGAGTTGCCCACAAGGTTCAGGGAGTCACTCATGTTAGAATACATGACATTTAGTAGTTGCATTATCTCTTCTGAGTCCCTAGTGGAATATACCTGTGCCTCCACTACAGCCCTACACATAAATCTGGTGACATCTAATATGCACCAGCATCAGGAGGAGAGTAGACAGCAGACCTCATCCAAGCACCCCTACCAACCCTCCTTTGTGGCAACACACCCTCACAATGGCTACTGGAAGAGGCAACTGGCTCTGTAACTGGAGTAACATCACTAACCTGATCAATCTAGCTAGGTAGGCAGTTTGATACACAACAAGAAATATATGTGTGTGTGTGTGTGTGTGTGTGTGTGTGTGTGTGTGTGTGTGTGTGTGTGTGTGTGTGTGCGTGTGTGTGTGTGTGTAACATAGGTAGATAGGAGGTTCAATAGATAACATGAAAGATGTGTGTGTGTGTGTGTGTGTGTGTGTGTGTGTGTGTGTGTGTGTGTGTGTGTGTGTGTGTGTGTGTGTGTGCATGTGTGTTTCTGTGTATGTGAGACTGTGTGTATCATTTGATCATGTATCCACTTGTCCAGAGAATAATACACGTAACTGTTCTCACAGCTCCCTTATGACACTTTTTACAGACGCATCCACTCTGAACCACACTAATGAGGTCATCCTGACAAAAGTGCAATCTGTCCCCTTAAGAATGAGACATCTCCTGTGACACTTGAGACTAGTACACTGCTATCTAGATAAGTAGGAGGTTGGATATCCACCATGGAAGACTTGCATGTCCTTAAATGTGTGTTGCAGATTCCATTTCTCCTAAAGGGGATGCATTTAAGTGTGCATACAGCTCCCTTACACCAACTATTATGTAAACATCCTGTATGGAACACACACTGATGAGGTCATCCTGACAAAAATATACTCTTTCCTCTTCAGAGTCAGACTTCTCCAGCAGTGCTTGTAGCTAATACAATACTGTCTAGAAAGGTAAGGAGTTCAGTAAGTTTTACAGAAGACTTGTGTTTGTTTGCTGTATTTGTGTGGGGAGGTATTTACATTTAGGTGAGCATATGCTCAATCAACCTATATTCTGGATAGATATTTTAAAATAATAGATGACTACAGCATCCCTTATCCCCACCTTTCACATCCACAACTTCATTGCAACACAAGGGTATAGCTATGCATTCTGTTTGCATTGTAATGATTGCAATTTTCTGCACATTATGTAAAGAAAACTTTGCTGTTTTACGTAATACTATGTCCACACATTTGTAAATTAACACTTCAAATAATAGTTTAATGGGTTGCAAAATATCCATTTAATGTTAAAGTGAAAGTAATGCAAAACTTTCTTTAGTGGGGTTGGGGGAAGATGTTTACATTCTTCAAATGGCAGGTGTTTTGTGTGGCATCATAAACAGCACACAATTACACTGCCCACCTACACCCCTGGTTCAACACACTGATGAGATCATTGTTTTGCAAGTGAATATCAGACTTCTGCTGTGGTGCATGCATGTCTGACACACTTTTCTATTATGTGTCCCTAAATAGGTAGGACGTTCAAACACAGAAGTTCTTAACTTCTACAAGTGTGATAGCCAATGGAGACCAGATTGTTTTACACACATTTGTAGTGGCAACTTTTACAAGCCCTGATTGGGTTTATTAATGTCACCAGAAACATTTTATTGGCAGTATACTACTGATGCCATGCCTTTACAGATGCTGTATGCCTCCATTGTTATCAGTATTCTCCTGTGGGGATGGCTGCTGATAATGTGTTATATGGATGATATGAATGGATGCTAGGTGGTTCAATTCCATCATTGCTTAAATAGTGTGAGAGTTATTACTGTTATATACTGTTGGCTACCTCACAACCACCTTTATGTTTCCTTCTGATTATCAGACTAAATTACAGTGGCACTCTGTGACAATAGCAAATCATAGTATTATCTATGCAAATAACATTTTGCTCACACAATGATTACATACTGCTAAAATACTTGCAGTATGTCATAATTGGAAATGGATTCTCCTGTGCTGAATGATTTTGATAGTGCACTTTGTAAATTGTGTAACTACATATGTAAGTTATTGGAGTCCAGCTGAGGGGGTGTCTTTCACCCTCATACTGTGTATACTATTCTGCAAAGACATATATGATGTGTATCTGTACAGTGTTATTGTACTCTTTCAGACACTTTTTAGCATAATCATCCAGCTAATAAATGTCTCATTGTACCTGATCATGGTTGTGTGACACTTGTGATTCAAGAAATGATAATAGCTTGTGATCTTGGGTAGTTATTTGAAATGCATCCATTACTGCTCATACTATGTTGTGTCAGTATTATTGTGACTATACATGTCAAGCATATTTGCATTTAATTAGCATGTATATCACATTTTCACTCCCCTTTATGTTGCAGCTTTATGTCCCTATCACATGGTTTGTTAGAATATCCATTATTATTTATGTGTGTATTTGTGGAACTGACATTCACACTAATTATCATTACATGAATATCACGTTTTATGTCAGAGATGCTTCTTATACAATTTTGTCACATTTGCCTGTGGGGTATGAGTACACTTTAGACATTTCCCCTCTCCAACATTACTATTTCATTATAACACATATTTTGTGTACAATTCCTCCCTTTTACTTCCTCTCATTCTGTATTGTTTCCCTGCACTTGCCCGTAATATGTCTTGGCTATAGTGTGTGCCTGTATCCAAACATTGCCTACATGTTATCCATTTTGTTTACATTATGTGCTGTTGCTTTAAAGCACCTTTCCATGGCCATGAACACTACTGCTGGCCATGGAAAGGTGATTGCAACTGTGCAGGTAAGTTGAACAGCATTCATATTCATTTTGTGCTGCTGTTCATCACACACACTTACATTGTGTAGGCATAGTGCAGTGCCTACATGATTGTGAATGAATCCTTGGGACCATCATTTGATATGTGTTATACTGTTCTCTTCTATGTTGTAATTTCACTTTTGTTTTCTTGTTAATTATTTTAGACCTGTCAGCTGTCCTTATTTTGGAGGCACATTCTTATTTTCAGGCCTGATCTACTGTTGTACATGATGTACCTGTTTTAGGAGGCATGTCCCTAATTTCATACTTGATTTACCTATGCATACAATTTTCTGAATCCTGCTTCATTACACATTATTTTATTTATTTATTTCCAGTTTGATGACCGGGGATGTCCACTGGCTCAGGGAGCTCATTTTCAGTGGAGGCCTGGGGAGAAAAGCTCCATGTTGCAAAGTTTAGATACAGATACAATATAGAAAAGAAGAACAATTTACAATTATGTTTCATGCTAGAGAGCAGGTGTAATTTCTTAGGTACATGTTACCTTTAGATACAGACACAATATTATTAATGAACAATTTACAGTTACATTTCAAGTTATAGAGCAGGTGTAAATTCTTAGGTACATGGTACAAATTTGATATTTACAATATGTACATGTGTGTGGTAGCTCATAGATCATAGCTAGAGAGGCTAGTAATCATAGCTGGAGAGGGGTTTAGAGGTGAAGAGAGAATTATAGGACTAGGTGGGGAGAATGCAGTTGCATTTTCTGTTAGAGCAAAGGTAGGAATGTAACTGAGATTTAAAGTTTTCAAAGTTTGCACAGGTCCTTAGAGAGGAAGGAAGAGAATTCCATTTTTTTGCTAAGGAAAAGGATAGCAGGAGTGGACCAGCAGGGTGATTGGGTTTTCAGACACAGATTAGGTTTTGGTGAGTAGATCTGAGAGTTCTCTGAGGGGTGTAGGGGAGAAGGATGTTGCATAGAGCAGGGCACTTAGAGGGTTGAAAGATTAGTTTGTGGGCTGTGGTAATCTGAAGATAGTCTAGATGGTTTGAGAGTTCAAGCCAGTCTAACAAATTAAGGGCAATACAGTGATGGGAGGAGTATTTGGCTTTGTTGACAAATTTAGAAATCTTATTATAACAGACTTCCAATTTTGAAGTGAGTGAGGCAGATATGTTAGTTAATAGAGGAGCATGATACATTAGTGAGGGGAGTAGATAGGTAGTGGCAAGCGTTTGTCTGGTGGAAGGATAGAGAAATTGGATGTTCCTGTATAGCATATCTAGTTTTACATGGGTTTTCTTAATGTTTTGCTGGACATGAGTGTCAAATTTCAGGTGTTTATTAATAGTGACCCCAAGTAGTTTGGCAAAGGAAACAACCTCTACAGTGGAGTTGTTTGGGCTAATGATTTGGAATGAGTTTTTATCAAGAGGGGAAGCTTTTGAGGGAGATAATAATAATAATATTTTGGATTTATTGGCATTAACTGAGAGGTGATTCTGAAGCATCCAATTTTCAGTGGTGGAGAAAGCAGCTTGGGTCAGTGTCTGAAGCTCTGGGAGGTTAGTGGCACTGCAGATTAATGTGGAACTGTCTGCATAATGTACAATTTTGGTATTGGGTATGGCTTTGTGGAAATTGTTAATAAAGATGTTACACAGCATTGGACCGAGTACGGATCCCTGGGGAACACCAGTGGGGGTTGGAAGGAAGGTTGAGGTGCCTGTCCCCCATTTTACAGCTTGATATCTATTGGAGATGTAGCTAGAAAACCAGGATAAGGTATTCTGGGAGAGATTAAGGTCGGAGAGATGGTTTAGGAGATGGGTGTGTGAGATGGTATTGAATGCCTTGGACAGATCTAGAAGAACAGTATAAACTATTTTTCCAGAGTCCCATGCAAGATTTATTGTCTCTAGGAAGGAGAGAAGTGCAGTAGTTGTACTATGGCCTGGACGGAAGCCATATTGGGTTGGAGTGATTAGTTGGTTATTGGCTAAGAATGGCATGAGCTGAACATGAATGCATTTTTATAGTAGTTTGGAAATTGGGGAGAGGATGGCTAGGAGGCAAAAGTTGGAGATCTTATTGTTTTTTCCTCCTTTATGGAGAGGTAGAATGAAGGCAGTGTGCCATAGTTTGGGAACATAAGATTCTAGCATGAATCTATTGATCAGGATGCTAATGGGAAGGGCGATACCATCTGTGGCTATTTTTAGGAAGGAGGATAGGATATTGTCAAGGGCATTGGAGCAAGGTTTTAATTTGGAGAGTAATTTCTTTTAATATACGATATTGAGATGGGTTTAAGGTTGAATATAGGTAGAGGGTTGGGGCAGAGGGTGTTGTAGGTGGTGGTGACGAAAGGATGGATTGAGAAGTGGGGTTATTGTTAGGGAAAGTTTTGGTCAGTTCAGCTATGGAGTTAATGAAGGAGTTGAATAGAGAGGCTATTTCAGGGTCAGATTTGCTGGTCAGGGCAGGGGTTGCTTTTGGTACCTGGGTTGAGAAGAGAATTAATGGAGTTCCAGAATTGTTTTGGGCTTTTAGATTGGTTAGATTGAAGTTTAATATAGCAGGACATTTTGTCTCTTATGATTTGTTTTTTAGCAAGGTTGTGGAGTTGTTTATATTTAAGAAAAGTTTCAGGCTGCTTGTTTTGATGGTATGTTTTCCAGGATTTGTCTCTTTGTAGCACAAGTTTTTTGAAGTTGTCTAATGCACAGCAAACTACACTATAAGACCAATATATTAATGGCACCAATAATTTAAAGAAACAGATTACACATCTTACATCTCTCTTTTTCTTTTCTGTTTTTTAAGAAATGTTTTTTATTAATTTAACATATTTACAATATATACACAGAAAAAGATGAACTTCAACCTTAAATATTGTTATGCAATGATAGGAATACACCGAATTGTCAAGGTAATCTTTTACATTTAACACATTAAAAATATTGGTATTTCAATAGCAACATTTCAAGGTTATCCAAGCACCTAAAAGTCTTACTCTGATTTATAGATCTTATTCTGATCATTTCTTTTTCAGTTTTACATAGTATTGTTGTTAAATTTTAAAAGTCTTTGAGCATGGGAACTAAATTCAATTGACATTTTTTTTGTAATAACTTTACTGGCAACCACCAAGAAAGCCCAAATGAGTATTTGCTCTTTGTCTTTTATAGATGCAGGAAGTGGAACATTCATTAGTATTACTGATCTAGTTAAAGAACAATTATTGAACCAAACCCCCTTAAAAAGCATACTTATCTCTTCCCAATATATATTCATTTTTTCACAATCCATAAACATGTGGGTCCAATCAGCTTTAACATCTTTACCATATCTCCAACAAACTAAAGAAGTAATTTTACTAAACTTAGAGATTTTATAGGAAGCAACAAATATTCTAAATATATATATTTAGACATAAAAAATCCAGTATAAACTTGACGCAGTTTGATTAACTGATTTAAATATCAAAGATTTATTCTTACCATCTATTGAGTCATTCAATCCACTGTCTAAAAACTCCCTGAACTTTGCATCAAAAGTGTTATTATTAATTTTATTATTATATATTATTATTATTATTATTATATAAGTAATTTATATAGCTTGAACAAGCTTCCTTTGTATGTCAATCAACCTTTGATAACAGCATTTGTATATTCATATAATAGGGGAATAATGTTCTCTTCCTTTTCACTGATATTATCCACAGATTCATTTAATTTCTTACTGATGGATAATATTAACTGGTTAGCAGATTCATCCAACTTATATACTTTCATTAAATATTGTGGGGACTTAGCTTTTCCCTTTTCAAAGCAACCAGACCATAATACTCATCTATTCATTTTTAGTAAATTAGTTTTAACATTGTTCTGGGTTTCCTTAAATCTAGAGGTACGTGAAATAGGAAAACTAATTTCGATTTTAATATTAATGGAGTTTTAAAAACATATTTCTTAACTGCTTTAAGAATTGATTTCATATATGCAGAGTCTAAAGACTGAAATTAATTTTGTTCTGAGGTAAATTTTGCTACTCAGATGAACGGTTTATTATATATTTCTTCTTTTTTTGAGTGGTTTTAAAACAATAGATAATCAAATCAATTATAAAACAAATAACTATTTACAGAGGTCCACAGCTGATCAATGCATCAAAATTATACATATCAACAATTAATATTTTTCAAGTAAGTCTTTAAGTTTAAGTCAAAATTTATATGAACGTATAATATTAGTAGTTCTCATATTTATAGTATGTAATTCAGTACTGCAAACAATTTGTGTCTACTAATGAATTCAACACTAGAGGGGTAATTTTA
>NC_056744.1:759069420-759154420 GCF_019279795.1 Protopterus annectens
GTCAGTATATGTATTTTTTTTGTGTTTTCAGGCTTTTGAGTTTCAGGCTTTTGACTTTTCAGGCTTTTGTTTTCAGGCTTTTGAAGTTTCAGGATTTTCTAGTTTCAGTCATATGAAGGGAACCATATATATATATATATATATATATATATATATATATATATATATATATATATATATATATATATATATATATATATATATATATATATATATATATATATATATATATATATATATATATATATATATATATATATATATATATATATATATACATACATATATATATATATATATATATACATATACATTTATGTATATATATATATGTATATATATATATATATATATATATATATATATATATATATATATATATATCAGTACCATTTAAGAATTGATGCCAATAAATTAAGTTAATGTGTTAGTTCAATATTAGCATTTTGTTGAAGTTATAAGTTTCTAAGCAATCATTTGTATATGCATTTAGAAACATAGAAAATATTAAGTCTTTAATACAATTGTTAGAAAATGTGAACTTTTGGAAAGACAAAATTATGTTATTTAAATATCGAATTTGAGAAGAGGGTGTATTCCATTTATATAAAAGTTTTTTAATAACCAGATAAAACTATTAGGGACTATTTGTTTTTGACTGGTTGTGATATATTTGTTATTTACTAATAATATTTTTATGTATTTGCTTCCATTTGAATCATAATATGAATTTATCCACAACGCTATGATTTTTACAATTGTTGACGTAACATACAATTGAATATTAGGGAATTATATTCCACCATTATCCCAACTTTTTCTGTGCCAATCAAAGAAAACTCTTGATTTATTAGGATGCTGAAAATTTAAGTAGAATATTATTTATCTTCTTCTAGGGAAAATTATCATCTTAATAAGCTTTCATCGTCCTTCCATGGTAAAGAAGAATTTGTTTCAGTTTGTGACTAAACTTAAAATTTTTCAACAACTTGTTGAAAGTTTATTTCACTTCTTTACTACTAGACATAATTGTTATACCAAGGTATTTCATTTGATTACTGTTCCAGTTGAAGTTAGAATACGTTTTGTATATTTTTTATTAATTAATGTTTTTGTTTGTTGTTTTTCTTTCAGCTTTTCCCGATTAGGGATCACCACAGCGGAACTCCGGTCCGCTAATGATTGGCAGTCGATTTTTTTGGTGCCGACATGCCAGCCCGACGCCCAACCTTCAACAAAGGCACACCCATTCACGCATGTCTTTCGAACATCATTCAATCATGGGGAGGGCATGCAGACTCCACACAGAAGGTGCTCCAGCCGAGAATCGAATGGGAGAACCTCTTGCTGTGAGGCGACAACACTACCGCTGCAACACTGCTACTTCATATTGTTTTTATTAATTAATAATATCCTTGTTTTATTATGATTAAATCTTATGTTCGAGATGTCTTCAAACAGACTCACAGAACCAATTATATGTTCTAATGAATTCTCCATATTTCCTATTATTAGTAAAATATATCAGCCAAGAGTTGAATCTTTAGTTTGAAATCTTCTTTTATTTTGATACCATTAATGCTTTGATTATATCTAATACTATTCACAAAGGGTTTTGAATGCATGAGGATTTAGATCCCATTGCTCTAGATCCAGAAGGGAGATATAGACTGTACTTCTCTGATTCAAGTGAGGCACTTATAGTACCCTCTCATGAAGTAGATAATAATTTACTTAATAGAGATGTGGGTGTGTCTTTTTGTCCTACTCCTATGATGTCAAATAGATATGTGACATCATTAAACACCATTAATCCATTTTCACACCTGATGACAAGGTTAGACAACTAGTTGGATCCAAACCAACCTTCTCCTTTATGAACAAGAAGTCCCTCAAATGCATGCTTTGTTAAAGTAATTTACTTTATCTAGCTAGATGTAGGGTATGCACTTCTTTATATGTTGTGATGATGGACAGATCCCTGAGGGAGTTAGCACATGAGCACTATATTCTGTTAAGAGGTTAGATGAGAAGAGTGTATTAGCAAAATGTGTTATGTTATGCGGTCATAACATGAATTTGCTTTTATGGTTTTACAGTTGGTGTATACTGATCTTATTTTAAGTGATGTGAAAAATAAAATATAGCAGGCTTAGTTATGGTGGATTGTCTTGTCACAAGCTAACAAGGGGAGTGGGCTTAATGAGACCGGCCCACTTAAACCTCACCTTAAATCATGAGTATTGCTTAAGTAACACTATTGGCTGGTTTGATTTTTATTGGATGTATTTAAGATGTTTGAGTTTAATGATTGTGAATGATCTGCAGAAGCATCTGCAATACAAAAACATGTATCTGTAATTAAAGTTTTTATTATTTTATCACTCATTCATGTGGTGCCCTCAGTTTGTTTTGGAATATTTTGTATTTAAGTTTTTAAGTTCAGACCGACTGATAATGTCATTTGGTTTTAGATGTAACTTTAGTGTGTCTATTTTGGCCTGTAGTATATTCAATTCTTTGCCCTATTCTTTTGTTTTACTAATATACCAACTTGAAACTCTTCCATTTAAATTAGCCTTTAGTGAATCCCATAGGACAATGTCAGATACGTCACCATTCATGTTTATTTCTAGGAAATTGTTGATCTCTTTAATATACCAATCCTTGAATCCCTTTATTTTAATAATGTACACTGGTAATTTCCTGTGATATATTAAATTGTCAATTTTTAAAATAACATTGAAGATTATAGCAGTATGGTCTAATAATGAACACGAAACTGTTGAAACTTCTGTGATATGTGATAATAGATTGAGACAAAAGTTTTACAAATATTTGTTTGTGGTCCAGATCTATATAAATAATGGGCAAACTGAAGTGAGTTTTTTTTTCCTTAGCTCATATATATCCTTTAAATTTTATTAAGTGTTTGGCTGAAGATGTTATTCTCAGCTTTCAATCTACAGTGGAATCTTTGTCTGATAAAATACATTTAAAATCCCAATCCATTATGACTTCACTTTTCATGTAATAGACTATAGTGTCCAAGTAATTTATTTCAGCTTCAGCTCCAACCCCTGGAATCCAATAAGAGTTTACCAATGTATAAAGTTTTCTGTTCTACTTAATTATAACAATGCTTACCATACCATTTTTTATCAACATAGGTATCATTTACTTTAGATGTTACTGGTGAGTTCTTCCATAAAATTAGGGTGTTTTTTTCAGTTTTAAACCAGAACCTGCTAAAACCAAATAATTCTTTAATGAAAGTTTATGTACCTCTTTATTAAGTAAATGTGTTTTTTCCTGTAGAAGTACTATTTGAGCTTTAGGTAATTTCAACTATGTGAATAGACTATCCCTCTTTACTGGATTATATAATCCATTAATATTAATAGATATGCATTTAAAATCAGACATGTATATAAGAGAGGAAAAACACAGGTATAATAAAATCGCATTAATGTACTAAACTTATTAATCAGACATTTACATAAGAGAGGAAAACATGGGTATAATGAAATCACATTTATGTACAGAACTTATTATATTCTTTATATACAACAATATGAAATCTTCAGCTATGGACAAAACTTTTGAAACAAATAAAAATTACCTAATGATACAACCCTAAAACATTCTACTATGGAATTAAATATTTTTAGTTTGGTGAAAAAGACAAACAAGCTACCTCTCAAACTCTCCATTAGACTAACACTTAGCTCATGCTTCTGATTCATATTAATGTGTCTCATATGTTTAGTATGTGCCATCTTAAAAAAGCCTGTCAGCGTTATTATGAATATGGAAAATTAAACGTGTCCACAATGTTTATTATAAGTTGACCAAGATGAATATCTCTACAATCATCTTTCCCTGTACCTCAAATTATCTCCCTGGTCTACTATAGGGAGGAAGTCATTTGTTATTTTCATATTTATTAAATTTATAGATCAGATGATTTTATATTTTTTGTATTTTATTTAATATGTGTAAAGTTGTTCATAGGCTATTAAGTTCATAAATTAATACCAGGCTAGCTGTCCTTGTGGGCCATTCCAAGTCCAGCTAATTACACCATGTGTGAATCAAACCATGCGCCTTGGGGCTATAAAGTGAACACCTTAATCACTATGCCAATCTTCCACCCTTGTTAACATATTTATATTCTTTAACTATATACATATTTACTTATTCTTATCTCTTTCTATTTCTGTTTGTATACTATGGCTTGTGCCATTACTATATTCCTAGGTTTTATATTTTAGCTATAATTTTAGTGTAGAGAATCATATAATAGAACATTTATATTTTCCTTTATATATTTGATACTCTAATCTAGTACTACTGTTAGAATAAGTCCTATTTTTTTTTCCTAAATGTTATGGCTAATATCTGAACAAACACCTGAAAAATATTCCCTTTTAATATTCAAACTTTAAATTGTTCTGAGATATTAAGTTGTGTTATCATTAAAAAGAGACAATAACAGAGAAACACAATCCTAAATTTTTTCACCGAAGTGTCATTTTATAGTCTAGTATATAAACTATCCTTTTGATATACTGCAAGCATTCGGAACTATTTAATAACTGTTTGTTGGTTTAGAATGCAATTCACTGTCTTTTGCTTATTATCTAACTTGTATTAATTGATATCTTAGCTTTTATACAGGAAGAAGTAACCTGGACAGTTCTTAGAATTTTCAGAACTTAATGCAGCATCACAAAAGTGCTCATGACTCTATGTTGTTTCAAGCTGGTTTTGATGATAACAGCTTGAAAATGAACAGCCCATCAGTTACATTTCACAAAAAAATGCTCACATGTGAATCCAAGCCACCTCCACACCACATATCAATCATTCAAATCCCTCCAAACCATCAAAAACAACAACAAAAAAAAAACACCTCAAAGTATCCAAACCACTAAAAAGCCATTTCACTCAAAGAAATAATATTTAATGATTCAGCAAGTACTATTTGTATGAGATGTTTAATATAAACCAGACTGTCATTTTTAAAGGAGACATAGCATATAAACTTCCATTAAAAAGAATGACAGTTATGTGAAATCCAGGTTTAACTTGTAAAAGTATGAATGTCGCTCTAATTATTTGATTTTCCAATAGTAACTTTCAATGTGTACAAAGCTATATTGTTATACCGAGTTCTATTGCATGTCAAGTATACTGTCAGTAGCACACTGCTGGACCAATTTAAGAACTCAGAATGTAACTTAACATGCATCTTTACTTTCATTTGCTGCATCTTGCATTATATTTAATAGTATATTACTCAACTATGCCAAGATATCAGAAAGAGTGCCACCTAACATAAGTTTCAGCATAATAATGATTAACATTGAATAAAATGAATAGTTTAACCTTTTAAGCTCTAAACAAAAATAAGTAGCTTTAATTTCCTATATAGCTAAAAGAATCAAATGCTAACATTTTAAAAAGGGAACTAGTAACCATTTGAAGTAAGTTAAAAAAGAAATAGATGAGTAACCATGCAAAAATAATAATTAAGACCAAAATGTAATGAAAGAAGGGCTCCAGCCACAATCCGACAGCTCCAATAATTTATTAAAATTGTAAAACAAAGTGAGTGATTTTGTCTCCCCAAAGATACTTCTTCAGACTAAAAATAACATTCACATTACTTCCTTAAATACTTCTACTAATTACCTATTTCATCAACTACATAATTAGTGATTTAAAGAAAATATTTAACAATTACACATATAGTGCTTTAAAAAAATCCTACAATTCCTATATCTTATGCATATTTGAGCCAGATGAATAATAAGTTAATGATCCAACAATATATAAATGCTAAAAATGTTGTGATGTCCTTATCAAACCTATCCTATAATAGCAGCCCTTTCTTTCAGAATAGGTTTAACTGATACATACTAGTTCAGACCAGGGGATGAGGTAGCTCTTAACCTAAGTTGCCATATAAGTTCTTTTTTTAAAAGAGTTAACTTCCAGCCACCACCTCTTGGGTTCTTTTAACCACTTCTAAAATACGAAATTGGAAACCAACATAGATGGAACAATCCAAAGAATGTTTGTATAAGGCACTAGTGTATTTCTTTGTCCTTATATCATAAAGGTGTTTGTAAATTCTATTTTTGAGGGCCCTTTCAGTTTTTTCTATATAGAAGCAAGAACAGCTTCCACACTTTGCTAAGTAAACCAGTTTATTAGTACATTTCCCTTTCTTAAAATAAATTTTACTTCCCAACCCATTTCCTAACATCAAACATTCTATTCTTATTATACAAGGACAGTAATTAAATATTCCACATGGTGTAGTTCCCCTTCTTACTTCATCCCTATTAGGTGCTTCTCCCTTTAGAAGCTCCTTAAAATTCCTTCCGGTCCTATATGAAAATGTGAACCTATTCCCCACTATTTCATTAAGTTCTTTACTACCTTTAAAAATACACAACAGTTTGTAATATGTCACACAAGGATTTGGGAAAGTGGTTAAATTCCATAACATATGCCTTATCAAACCTTTTATTACGGTCACTTATAATGTCTTTGGCTAATCTCACACCCAAAAGGGGAAGATATCTGGTGCCCCAATCTTGAAGAACTTCTTCAATAATTTCAATAACCAATTAATTTGGATATCCCCTATTTATAAACATCTCCTTTAACTTGTGGAATTCGCCTCTTAGGTCGCCACTATCAGATGTCATTCTGGCTATCCGAATAGCCATCCTTTCACTAAATTTCTTTTTGGGAAATAAGGATGACAGCTATTATAATGCAAATAGCTGTTACACCAAGTGTCCTTCCCTTCCTGTAAATATTTGATTTAAATCCTGCTACAGAGTGGGACACAGTCACATCAAGATACATAATACTGTGGTATAGTCTCTTTAACAGTAGGCTATTAAAAAGACTATTCCATTGTGGTTTCAGTAGCCAATTTTTCATTTGTTTGCTGCATTTGGAACTGCTGAATTTATAACCTGCATACTGTGTTTTTCATATAATTAGTACTGTCCTTACTCCAATTGAAAGTACATTTAAAATATTGTGAACAGCCATTAAGATAGTCCATAAAACTAGGGATTCTCTCTGGGTCTCCATTCCACAAAATGAAGATATCAGCCAAAAATCTGACATATAAGTGGAGAAATTTTGAAAAAGGGCTGTTAATGACATACTGCTCTCCCTTCCCAACATCACCAAGTTAGCATACACAGGTGCACAAGCTGCTTCCATTGCTACTCCTGTGACATGCTGGTAGAATTCACCTTGAAAGTGGATGTAATTATTCTCAAGAACCAACCCTATTAATTCTACTAGTAAAGTCACAGAATCATGTCACAAAGTTGACTGGCTAGTTAGTATGTCCTGAAAATATTTGATCTCCTCACTTTTTGGAATGACAGAAAAAAGATCTTTTACGTCTATGGTCAGGAAAATTAAGTCATTTTTCCAAATAGATGGTTTCAATTTTCCTAAAAGGTCCCACAAGTCTCTAACCAAATGGGGGGTGTTAAATACTATATCTTTAACCCGGTGATCTATATATACAGCCAGTGGGTGGGTTTTAGAGCCCCTTGCTGACACTATGGCCTAAAAGGTGGATTGTCCACAGATTTGTGGATTTTGGAGATTCCAAACAAATTGAGTATTATCGGGTTGCATTGCATCCAAAACTGGTAAGTAGCCACATTAATCCTGTTGTCTAATAAATACTCTTCATTCGTCAATTCAATGATATGCTATAAGAATTTCATTCTTTGAGACAGAGGTAGAAGTCGGGTGGTGATGTGTCATCTCCGGTTATGTTAGGAAGTGATATCAGCACTTCCTCTCCACGTATTCTGGCGGAGAACAGGGTAGAGAACAGGGCAACTAGCAGTCTTATTGACCTTATTGAATCTAATAACGCTCAACATGTAAAAGTCAACGTTCACATGATCAAGCTTCAGATTTCAGCTTTCATATTATTTTGTAATATTTAAATGATTTTCTGTGTAAATTATATGAGATGTACATTCACGTTTCTGTAATATGCAGGTATATGCAATAGACATTGTCGGTCATCTAGTCAGGATAAAATAGATGAGTCTTTGTGGGTTCTGTTCAAGCAGCTTTATTATGTACGAATACATCAGGATTGAGGCTTAATAACTTTAACTTAGATAAACTTATAAACAAACTAGTTATTACACTCATACATGCTCACTCTCTGGCTGCACTCTCAAAATGGTACTGAAGCTAGCATGCGCTTGCTGTTTATATGAATGCGCTGTCCTTGAAACTCTTCTTAAAGATACAACACCCACACTCTATTCTACATCTTCCCTCTTTGAGAAATAAGTCAGGCAATGTTGACGACATTAATTGACATGCAATACGCCCAAATAATTCTTTGTCATGCAATTATACAAAACTAAACACATATAAACAATTATGTCCAGGTTGCTATGTATTTCACACAAGGTCTACAAATATGATTAAATTGTGTGACATAAAAATTAGAATTAGGTCTAGCAACTGGGACTGTTTCTGCTGAATGTTCAACTTTAGGGGCATCAGGAACATCATCAGGAATGGAAGTAGATATTAACATATATGTTCTGCAACAGGAACATTGTCTGGATTGCTCTGAGATCTAGACTCTGTATCACAGGAACAATGCTGCGATATTGATTCTGATACAGGAAGAAGATGTCTGTGATTTCTCCTGTACTCCACACCCTCATATTCTGTGAAGTAGGACCTCGGCTAGGTACATATACCTGTTACTCGACCAATCCAGTCAAAACCTTTTGGCATTTGTATCCTCACTGCCTCTCCTTCTTTCAGTGGACAAAGAAATCTGCTTGATTTATCATAGCTGGACTTCTGGAAAGAGCGCTTTCTAAATAGTTGGGCTCTGATTTTTCTGTTGTTCTTTGCTTTAGACCTCAACAAACTAGAACTGATAGTCAATGTTGTGCTGGTTTACCTACATAGAAGTCTCTGAGCAGACAAGCCAAGTATATCATCACTGGGTATGTTTCTGAGATTGAAATTCAAAAAGAGATTGGTATTGCCACGCTTTGACCTCTCAAGCAATTGGTTTGCATTCTGTACTGCACATTTAGCTAGTCCATTTGAAAGTGGATATTCTGCTCTAATAGTAATATGTACAAAGTCCCATTATTTTGCAAATTTCTGAAACAACTATCTAGTAAATTGAGTACCATTGTCAAAAATAACTTTGTGTGGACTAGCATTTACTGAGAAATGACATTTCAACTTGGTGATAGCAGCAGTGGATGTTCGGTTTGTTCGTAAATCAGTCTCAAACCAGTTTCAATAAGAGCCAACCAGCACTAAGTAATGCTGATTGTTCCATTCGGATATATCAGTGGCTACTGTTGACTGAGGTAGTTCAGTTACTTGACTTAGCGGTTCTTTTTGCAAATGTGGTTTAGTACTATTGCATACTGAACAAGAAGAACGTACTTTATCAAAGTCTTTTACTAGGGAAGACGAAAATACTAGTTCTCTCTCCCTTCTTTTGGTAGATGCAGAACCTTGGTGATCACGATACAAAATCTGGATATATTAATGTTGTAGGGAAGCAGGGACAACAATTTTAGGACCTTTGAAAATAATGCCATCTTCCATCAACATCTCATCTGTGTAAGGAAAATAAGTTTCCACTTCAAGTGGTACACTAGTTTGCTTTGATGGCCATCTAACACTAATGTAGTGGTTGAGCTTTTGCAAAATTGTACCAGTCTTTGCATGATCTCTCAGCTCATCAAGTCTCCTGGGAGAAAAATTATGCACTTCCATGATGTCAAAGTAAAAACTCTCTGCATGAAGCTGTTCCATTGTATGTCTGGGCAGCCTGGATAAGTTATCAGCCAGATAAAGTAGTTTGTCTTTTGTAAAGACCATTTTAAAGTTTTACCTTTGCAATCGGAGCATCATTCTTTGCAATCTCACTATAACTGAATGCATAGGCTTCTTTAAAATAGTAACTAGAGGTTGGTGATCTATTTCAATCTGAATAACTTGACCATAATCATGAAACTTTGAACATGCAAATACTATTGCCAAAAGTTCTTTCTCAATTTGAGCATATTGCATTTCAGTTTGGACAAGTGTTCTTGATGCATAGGCTACTGGTCTGCCTTTTTGAAGAATAACTGTGCCAGGACCAATTTTTGAAGCATCACAGGAAAGAGCTACTGGTTTATTGACATCATAGTATCTTAATGTAGGTGAGGTAGCAAGTTTCTGCTTAAGGTCATCAAATGCTTTCTGGTGCTGTTCTAACCAAGACAATGTAATACTTTTGCATGTCAGCTCTCTCAAAGGTGCTGTCAACTCACTGAAATCTGGTATAAAGTTGCCTAAATAGTTGACCATACCAAAGAAATGATGTAGATCCTGAACATTATCTGGTGCTGGCATCTCAAGAATGGTGGCATGGGGGCGGAGCCTGAATGGCTAACTGAAAGCAGCAGTATTTTAGAGCTCCATATAACTAGTTTAATAAGACAGGAAAAAATATTATTTTTTTTTTCAAAGTATAAAATCTTGCAGATAAAAGACTAATTTACAAAATTAGGAACTTTGGTGAAGTTTCACAAATAATTTCTTGTCAAAAAGCCTGAAAGGCTAACTGAAAGCAGCAGTATTTTAGAGCTCCATATAACTAGTTAAATAAGACAGGAAAAAAATATTCTTTTTTTTTCTTCAAAGTATAAAATCTTATAGATAAAGGACTAATTTACAAAATTAGAAACTTTAGTGAAGTTTTACAAATAATTTCCTGTCAAAAAACTTGGGGATATATTCACTTGTTAAAATGAGCAACTCAAGAAATTCTCACCAGGATGCTGCCTTAAAGAAGGAACTACAACAGATCCCTGACTTTTTAAATTTAAAAGAAAGACTTCCTTTGGCATTGAAAGGGTGCGCAGAGCTCTTGGGAAACCTGCCACTAACTCAAACTCTCCTCCTAGGTTAATAATTATCAAATTTCTTTCATATTTGGACAAGGAACTGATTTTAAGATCTGCTTGGAGGTAGGCACCTCTAAAATATAAACAGAGCCTGATAAGATTTGATAACGGCTATTCATCTAGAATAATGGAACAAAGGAAAAAAAGTGTGGCCAATGGTAAAGTTTCTGAAACAAAATAACGTCAAGGCACAACTTGCATATCAAGCTAAGATAAGAATACTGTATGCAAATGAGATGAGGACTTTTATTGACTTAGAGGAAGCCTCTTCATTTACTAAAACTAATAATGTGATTACTTTACCAGAAGATATGGATTGGATGTCACCTTATTTCAAGAGAACAAAAGAAACAAATGTCTGGACAGACTTCAAAAAGAAGAAGCAAAATACTGATACTGTTACAGCAAAGTATCTCAAAGCATTTACTATGATATGAATTGTTTTAACATTGCATTACAGGACCAGTTTTACTGCTTGGAATTTTAAAACAAAGGTAACTAACTACTTGAATCTTTATCTATATTTTTTTAAATAAATGACACATGGGAGTTTTCACATTACCTCAGGTATGTAAAACAGGGTACTTTCCTTTCACAGAAGGAGGGTTATATAGCACATAAAATATTTATACTGTAAATCAACATACATAGTATATATGTATTTTCTCTTAATTTTCTCTTTTCTTTCTCTCTCTTCTCTCTTTTCTCATTATTTATTTTAACTGCATCTTGTCTCCCTTTCTAAATTCTCTCCTATATACTATACTAATATAGTCTGTATATATTTAATAACTCACTAGCTATACATAGATAAATAATAGTCTAAAATAATCTAGTTTTAAGGTAGACTAATTGGAAAAGTGACCTTAATTAATTGTTATTACAATATTTATTAGATTAATGATAGTCAGTGTAATGCTTATCGGGATTGGGGAAATGTTCGTGATTAACTCTGAAATGTTCCATTCATGTACATATGTCCTTTGAATTATTTCCTTTTAGTATTAACAAATATATAAAAAAATGGAGGGAAAAATGTACTATTGCTTAAGAGAAAAAGATGTTATGTCTTACCATAATGTTCCATCTGTGTTGTAGATCTTTTGTTCATTCATTACAGATACGACCTTGGTTCCGTCCTCAGAACCGATATGCCTGTTTTCCAGCTCATGCAAGCCAAAAACTCTCAGCTAAGAACCTACCCACAATACCCCTCTCCTAGATACTCCAGATTGAGTTTGCCCACCCTAGATAGAAGATGTAGTAATAGGAAAAAAGGTTGGAGGCTCTGTCCGAGCAAATACCCTAACCAGGAGTTCTTAAAGTCCACCAGGAATCCAGGCAGGGTGAAGGAGGCCGGGAAGTAATGAATGAACAAAAGATCTACAACACAGATGGAACTTTGTGGTAAGTCATATCCAGATAGGACCGAGTCCCCAGCTACTTGAGTCCTGGGTGGCCCTGAGGAAGGATATTCCTGAGCACCATAGAACTAAAAGATTCTTGTCTCCTGGATGCCAAATCCAATTTGTAATGATATATGAAGGTATGAGGTCTTGCCCAAGTGGTTGTTGCGCATATATCATCCATAGAGGCTCTGGAATGAAAAGCTACAGAAGTAGGCATAGATCTGGTAGAATGAGCCTTTATTCTGGAAGGTAAGGGTAGCTTAATCTGTTGGTAGATAAAGGTAATGATGTTTCTAAGCTAAGAGGATAAAGTCATTTTAGAAACAGGTTTACCCAATCTGGGTCCTGCAAAGGCCACAGACAATTGGTTTGTTTTCCTGAAAGATTTAGTCCTGTCCAAATAACAACAAAGCTGTCGGAGCACATCATGGGTGTGCAAAAGGTACTCCCCTCTATTAGAATGCCTTGGGAAGAAAACCAGCAGGTCAATAGACAGGTTAATGGAAAAGCCAGAAATGACCTTGGGCAAGAAAGAAGGGTCAGTACGAAGGAATATCCTATCCGTGTGGAAGATCAAGTAAGGACTCTTGACACTCAACACCTGCAGCTCAGATTCTCTTCTCACTGAGGTGAGTGCTACTAGAAGTATGGTTTTCCATGACAAAAATTTCAAATCACATGAATCAAAGGGCTCGAAGGAAGAGCCTGTGAGAGAATGTAGCACCAGAGTCAAGTCTCAGGGTTCTAAGGGAGGCTTGACCAGAGGTTTAACATGTAATACTCCCTTCAAAAAAAGTCTTGCATAGGCGGTGTAACATAATTGAAGAATTATCAAGACCGTTATGAAAATTGGTGATAGCTGCAAAATGTACAGTGATTGTTGAAGCTGAAGCTCCTGCATGTAGAAGAGTAGTCAGGCATTGTAGAATATTTTGAATAGGCATAGAGAAAGGGTCTAAGTTCTGGTCTTTGGCCCAAATAGAGAACCTAGTCCATTTACTAGAATAAACCTTTTTTAGTGGAAGGATTGTGTGAGACCAGAAGAATTTCACGAACAGGAGATGGGATGTCAGGCAGCCTGGCAATCATTGGAAGTGGAGGAACCAAGCTGTGAGCTTGAGACTGTGCAGGTTTGGATGAATCAATCCCTGAGGATGAGATAATAGGTCCTGGGAATGATCCAGGATCCACAGGCTATGAATCAGATGAGGCCATAGAAATGGGAACCAGACTTGATGTGGCCAGTAGGGAGCAATGAGGATCACTTTGCTTTTCAACCTCTGAGCTTTCTGGAGAAATTTTGGAATGAGGGGAAACGGGGAAAGGCATACAGAAGACCCAGGACCAATCGTGCATTACAGCATCCCACGGTGATTCCCCCTGAGGGGGGATCAAGGGAAAATAGCTCCTGCATTTTTAGTTCAGGGGTGAAGTGAACAGGTCACAGCAAGGCTTGCCCTAAAGTTGGAACAGCTGATCTGCTATTACAGGGTTGAGGGACCACTCGTGAGGCATCAGGATGTTCCTGCTCAGATTGTCCGCAATAAGGTTTGAACTCCCGGGAATGTGCATTGCTATAAGAAAGTGACTGAAAGCTATTGCCCAGTGCCAAATCCTTATGGCTTCCCAATACAGGGGGTAAGATCTGGTTCTCTCTTGTTTGTTGATATACCAGACGACTGACATGTTGTCTGACTGAATTGTAATGGTCCCTGAGGGTAGGGATGCATGGAAAACTTGCAACACTAAGAGAACTGCCTTTGGTTTCAGGACATTTATGTGCAAGTTGGCCTCAATGGGGGTCCAGGTGCCTTGGACAGTCTTTCCCTGAAAATCCCCCCTACCCTAACAGTGAAGCATTCGTGGTCACCTTGGCCGTGGGATGGGGAAGACAGAATGGTCAACACCAAAGATTCATTTGTGGCTCCATCCACCATAGTATTTCTTCCTTGCAATGGTTTGTAAGGCGTATCATGTGGTTGAGTGGGTGGGTTAACAATGACCATTGTGCAGAAAGGAGCCACTGCAGGATTCTCATGTGCAGTCTTGCCAGTGGTACTAAAGTAATGGCAGCTGCCATAGAGCCCAAGATTTGCAGTACAAGACGTGCTGGTACAAACATGTGAGGAAGAAGGTCTTGGTGTCTTATTTTCAAAAACCTGTGAGGGGGGAGAGAAGCTTGACGGGATGTTGTTTCGAAGACCACTCCAATAAATTCCAGTGTCCTCATTGGGGACATCTGAGATTTGTCTTTGTTGATTGTAATCCCCAATCGGAGAGCGAGACCTTGAGTGTAAGAGAGGTTGCGGACTAGGAGATTACTGGTTGGGGTGGTAAGGAGCCAGTTGTCTATATAGGGAAACACCTGGAATCCTTGTAGTCGAAGACGGGCTACCACAACTGCCATACATTTGATGAACACTCGGGGGGCTGTCGAGATACCGAACGGCAGTGCTCTGAACTGGTAGTTATTGGCTCCCAGTCGAAAGCGGAGAAACCTCCGGGAGTGGTGATCCATCTTTATGTGGTAGTACACATCTTGTAGGTCTATAGAGCACATCCAATCATCCCTCCCTAGGAAGGGAAGAATGGACTGTACTGTGACCATACGGAATTTTTGAGGTTTGATAAATTTGTTCAGTAGGCTGAGATCCAGGATTGGTCTCCAGTCCCCTGTCTTTTTAGGCACTAAAAAGAACCTTGAATAAAACATAGATCCTGTCTGTTCTGGTGGGACTGGTTAGATGACTCTTTTTCTTAGCAATTTTTCTATTTCTAAGGCTGCTAATTCCCTCTGATTGGGTGGTACATTGGGGATTCATTTGTCTGGTCTGGGAGTTAAGTCGAATGGTATTTGGTAGCCTCTGGATATTATTCTCTGCACCCAAACATCAGTAGTAAAAAGATACCAAGCTGGTAGATGTAGAGAAAAATGACCCCCGACTGCTTCCAGAGGAAAGCAATCAGGCCGCTGCTCAGGAGCACTGGTAGGGTCTGCCAGAGAAAGAATCTCTGGCTCCCTGGTTATGCGGACCCCCTCTACCCTGAAAGGGGTGTCTTCCATATGAGTTGCCCCCTCTGCCCTGGGGGGATTTTTCACCATGAGTGTCATGAAATGATCATTGGGATTTCATGAAGCATATCTTTCCTCCCTTCTGGCTCCTGTATTAGGACCTTTGGGGGTTGGAAAAGGGTATGCCCACAGCAGACAAGGTCTTTCCATCTTTCTCAGTACTTGCAAGTGTGTCTTGTACCTTGGGACCGAAAAGTGCAGTTTCATTGACAGGTGCATTGATGAAGGATGATTTAAAGGGGTCTGTGAAGTCACACAATTGCATCCAAGCCTTACGTCTCATGACAACACCAAATGCAGCAGCTCGAGCTGCCCCCTCAGTGGTGTGAGATATCAAACGCATCTAGGAGTATGAGATGGATTCAAGAGTAGCTAGCTGTGAGGTTATAGTGTCATGTACCTCATCAGGCAGTACCCCAACCAAACAGGAAGACATTTCAGAAATTAGGTCTCTCTGAAGTCGAGTAAAGTGTGCCATATAATTCAGCGACCAAATGGTGAAGGTCGCTGACACATAGGTCCACATCCCTAATCTGTCCATGGTCTGGGACTCCCTGTTTGGAGGATGGACAGTGGAACTATCTTCTGCCAGTTCCCTCTTGGTACCCACCACCACAACCATCGAATCAACTGTCAGCTGCTTGGACCAATGGGGCTGGTCTTTAGGTGTAGATAAAATTTTGTCCGGCCTCCAGGGGACAGGTTCTACATTGTCTGGGGCTTTCCAGACATGCTGCACAATTCGTTGAACAAGATCATCTGCTGGTGGGGTCACCTAGGAAGTAGATGGCTGGGCACGGAAGGCCCGCCGAAACACCAATTCTTCAGAAGAAGGGTTAGAGTACTTCCATTCCCCCGCTGTTTGAGGATTTCGAGAATGTCTCTGAATGAAACATCATCTGGGGGAGAGCATGGGGACCCTTTTCCCTTATCACAATCAGTGTCTTCTGTGATAGATTCCTCCGGACAGTCAAGGTGCTTCCTCTTGCACTGTTTCTTCCAGGGTGGCTCTCCAGTGGGATCTTCTGAGGAGGACTCTGGAGAAGGGGTTCCCTTCACAAAGGGTTCTTGTGACTCCCATGCCCAGAAACCCAACATAGCATGTTGGGAGAGGAGAATGCTAGGGGAGGTTTCTGATACTGGTGTCCTAAGTTCTGGCTCTGAGCCTTCGGAATGAAGACCCCTTTCCATCACCTGTACAGCAGGCCCACTTGAACCCACCTCCAGTTGAGGGGTTCCAAGAGAACTGGAAGCCATCGGAGCCATGGACATAGGCGGTGCAAGGGAGAAAATAGGCGCTGGATTAGGTACCAAGTTACGGACAGTCCAAGCACCACTCTGAGAAAGCATCAGCTCCATCGTAGCCATTGCAGCAAGGGTGGTTGGTGCCGACAGGGGAGAAACTGTTGTCGGAGCTGACACAATATGTACCAAAGTGGACATTGGTACAGGGAACAGGGAGAATGCTGGAGGAGGATAAGCAGGGGAAGATGAGGTAAAGGTTTCTTAGCCAGGAGGGACGGAAGGTCTAGCTGGAATGGGCAATCCCTTAGCTGCAAGAAGCTGATCCACAATCTGCACGAGGTCTAGTTCAGAAAAATTCCTAGTGGATCTAAAGGAGGCTGCTGAAGGGAAATCAGGTCTTTCTAGAAAGGGACTAAACCTCTGCCCAAAGAAAGGGTTGTAAGTTGGAGAATTTCTTGTCCATGGCAGGTATTAGAATTTTGGAGCCGATGGAGCCAAAGAAGCTGTCGGCACCATTGCCAGGGATGGTGCCAAGGCATGTAAAGTCATTGGAGTCCATGGAGCCAAAGACGCTGTTGGCACTGTGAACAGGGATGGTGCCGAGGCATGTACAGTCATAGGAGGCCATAGAGCCGAAGAAACTGTCAGTACCATGGATGGGGATGATGCCGAGGTATATACAGTCATTGGAGCCCGTGGAGCTGAGGAGACTGTCGGCACCGTGGACTGGGATAGTGCCAAGGCATGTACAGTCATCGGAGCCAATGTGGGAATCAAGGACAGCACCAAAGTCAGTGGTGCCGTGGTTGCAACTGAAATAAGAATGAATACCATGGTTAGCACTGATGGAGGGGGCACAGATCCTGGTGCCGATGAGGTCTGCGCTGAGGGCACTGGTGAAGCATGGAGCCAACTCAGTTCTGTAATTGGCTGGAATTCAGGAACCGAGTGACTCCGTTTTTTCTTATATTTTTTTGGTTTTAGGAGGGGTGAGACCTCTGATCCAGTTAGAGCCTCCGAGTAGGGTGTCTTCAGTAACCCTTTTAAAATAAGTTTATTCTTACATTCTGCTAGTGTCCGATTACTAAAACTAGCACAAATGTCACAATAAGCTTTAATATGATCCACGCCCAAACAGTAGACGCAACGGACATGTGTATCTGAGTTAGGCATCTTACGTCCACACTTGTCACACTGTTTAAAACCCAACTTAGCTTTGTCTGACATGGTAAGGAAAACAATGCTATCCTATAGAAAGAATAAGATAAAATAATATATATATAGATATATCTATATATAGATATATATATATATATATATATATATATATATATATATATATATATATATGGATCTACTTTACCTTACCGACACCACACTTCACCGACACACAAAACACCGAACCCTAATGACCGAAACCACAAAACACCGACAATACACAAAACCGGACACAAGCACACCGACACTAACAACGTAAACTACACATCATACACAACCACATATCCACTAACCCTGACCCAAACCCTAACCCTAAGGTCCGACACTACCGCACAGTTACCCTACCCGCACCCTAACCCTAACTCACTTAACCCACCCCTACACCTAAAGACTGTCACTATCGCACACTTAACCTACCTGCACCCTAACCCTAACTCACTTAACCCACCACTAAACCCACAGTCTGTCACTATCGCACGCACACCCTACCCGCACCCTAACACTAACTCACTTAACCCGCCCCTAAAATTACGGTCCCTCACTATCGCACACTTACCTGTCCACTCCCGAACACGAAATCCCTCATTCTATCGCACACTTACCGAGTCCGTCGGGTTCTCGTCTTGTCGGTCATCTGCGTTGTCGGTGATTTCGGCCCGTCGGATTCCTCATCGGTGAAGTGAGATGTCGGCGATCTGAAGGTGATCCATATATATATATATATATATATATATATATATATATATATATATATATATATATATATATATATAAAATAAAAATCTTTAAAATATAAAGATAAAATAATAAAATACCAGTGATGTTAGTTAAGGAATACCACTGGTAAAAAGGGAAGACCTGTCAAAAACAGAAGACAGGGACAGTAACAAAATGAGTAAAAAATGAAATTACCAAGGTAAAGAGTAGGAAATAGGCCTAGGTTATAGGCGACAGTGAAAGAAGGCTAACTTGACTAAAAATTTAGTAATTTAAGAAGAAAACAACTGTTATAAAATCAACAATTTACTACTTAGCTTTGAGAGAGATGGCTAACACTTCTGACTAGGAATGTGGCAAATGAGATCTGGAGTATTTAGGAGAGAGGCATTGTGAGTAGGTACTTAGCTGAGAGTTTTTGGCTTGCACAAACTGGAAAATGACTGTATCAGTTCCGAGGATGGAACCGAGGTCGTATCTGTAATGTATGAACAAAAGATTTGCAACATCAGATGTGAAGCTTTCTTCACATTATATTTGCATTGCCATAGCAACAGTAAACAATTGCTGCAGTTTCTAAGGACACTGTGAACCTGCAAAGTGCATTTAGCCTCACAGATAACAAATAATAAGAAAAAGTAATGTTGTTTAGTTATTAAAATGAAAAACAACCTAATCAAGGTAAAATAAATACATAATAGGACTATGTAAATATTTTATGATTTATCCTCATAGGATTACATATTCCTGGAAACACAACTGAAATGTTCCCAAACTACATGTGCACTTAAATGTAGCTGCTTGATTAAAAAGTATTACTCAGTTTAACATGCTGTACCATGGTGGTGGTGCTGCAGTAGTGTTGTTGCCTCACAGTAAGACGCTGTCTAGTTCGATTCACAGCTAGAGCGTCTTCTTCGTGGAGACATGCGTGAATGGGCGTACCTTGAAGGTTGTGCATCAGGCCTGGCAAGCCGGTACGTAAAAATCAACTGCCAATCATTAGCAGACCGGAGTTCCGCTGTGGCGACCCCTGACCGGGAAAAAAGCCGAAAGACACAAACAAACTCAGTTTAACATGCTGATTCCACAAGCTGTCTGCACTGTAAAAGTTACATTTTATATGTTACTTGAAATTGACAGTCTCTAGAGCACATGAAAAGATACCTATTACTTTTTGCAACATGTTATCTTTGCAGTTACCTCACACTCTTTACAAACTCACTTGGCAACTGATAACTATTCATTTAAAATATCAGTTTAAATATTAAATGTGCCCTTGAAATGCTATTGACATTTTGACAAAATGTAACTTGAACTGTAAAATGAATGACTTGAAAGAAGTGAAGTAACACATAGATTTCAAAGACAGTTCTTGACAGTACAGTATAAGTAAAAATGCATATTCACAAGGAAATATTGAAATGTTTTAGTCTTCCAGTTAAAATAGCTTACTGTCAACATTTTGCGATATCAGAAAGTTTGAAGAGCTAGGAAATTACTATTATTTGTCTTTATAATGATTATTAGACAGATATTAGACTCTGCTTTGTTTAATGAATTGTGACACATTTATGAGGAAAAGTAGATTGAATCAGATGTTATTACAATAGTTATTAGATCAATGGTGGACACTGTTATGCTTAATTGGTTACAGGGCATGTTAGCGATTAACTCTGAAATGTTTTGTTTATATACATACTGTCAGTTGAATTATTTCCTATAATATTAACATAATATATAAAAGGAAGGAAAAATGTACTGTTGTGTGTGAGAAGTGAAGCCTCGTGAACTATTTCAGTTTTTTTTTAAACACTCATTGATTAGGAACTGCTATATTTGCATTGTCATGGCAACAGAAAACAACTGCAGCAGTTTCTATGGGCTTTGTGAAGCTGCAAAGTGCATTTAGCCTCGCAGATAACAAATAACAAAAAAGTAATGTTGTTGAGCTATTAAATTGAATTACAATCTAAGGAAGGGTAAATTAGATAACTTAATAGAATATCTTGTAAATACTTTATAAATTACTTACATTGGACTACACCTTCCTGGAAACACAACTGAAATGTCCCCAAATTACTTGTGAACTTAAATGAAACTGCCTGATTAATAAGCATAACTTACTTTAACAATCTGAATCCGTAAGCTATCTGCTCTATATATGCTACATTATATATGTCACTTGCATATGACCATCTCTAGAGCGCACGAAAAAAATACATATTATTTTTACAACATGCTATATTTGCACTAACGATACATTCTAAGCTAACTCAATTGGCAACTGACAAGTTATTTATTTGAAACATCAGTCTAACTATTACTTGTGCCCTTGAAATATTGCTGCCGTTTTGACAAAACAAAACCTGAATTGAAAAAGGAATGATTTGAAGAAGTGAATTATTGTACAGATTTCAAAGGCAGCTATTGACACTACAATTTAAGTAGAAATGTATACATGAAGGAAACATTGAAATGCTTTACACTTTTAGTTAAAATAGCTTATTGTTAACTTTTTGCTTTATCAGAAAATTTAAAGAGCTAGGAAATGATTTCTAATTTGTCCTTATAATGTTTACTAAAGTGATGTTAGTCACTGACTTGTTTAATGGATTGCGAGTCATGTACAGGACAGACTACTGAATGTTATTTCTGTTTATCTATGTTTGCTGAATTTCTTTTATTAGCACTGATTTAAAACAAGGGGAAGAAAGGGAAGGGAAATCTCTGTTTTTGGTTAAAGGAGAAGAGGCTTACAAGTATTCTAACTGCCCCGAGATCTCAAGATGCTCTAAACACTATTTGATTAATACTTACAGTAAGTCCTTACAACCATAAGTCGTAATTACCATGCGGGTACCTTCACATTCATTCGAGACCTGATATGATTACCCATTCTGGAAGCAGGAGTTGCCCTATGCAGGGTGGGAATTGTCAGGGTGATCATAGTTCATTCTTAAAACTCTGCTTTGTAAATCTATAAATATGTAAAAGCACTGCACACTAGAATGTAGGGTGCCTCTACTCAGAGTCAGGATACCACTGATAAGGCATGTCTTTTCATAAGTGTAAGTTGAAGTTGGTGAGCTGAAGAGTGGGAAAGTAAAGGAAGACAGTATACCTACAGTAAATTCATATTTCATTGGTAATCACTCATTGTCTCCTACAGAGTCCTTTTAGTCAAATTATTTTAGTAATAATCTATTTGTTGTTGGCTTATTTAGTGTATGTTCCTCTGTTGCATTTAATTTATCCAAAATTACATATCTGACATGTTTGAGATCTCTTAAGGGTAACTAAATATTGGATATTTTCTAAGTCAACATAATAATTGCTTACACTACTAACATTCCATCCTGATATATGAAATACTATAGAATAATAATAGAATAATATAAAATTTCATATCTCTTTTAAGAAAATTTTCCATATAATAATTTAACATATGGAGCTCAGTTGATATTGTTGGTTAAAGGTATGAGTGATAATCCAATAGATCTATATTTATCTATTGGGTTAGGAGTGACTTTCGTTCCATGTTTAATGGGAAATTCATATTTACTTGTATTTGATACTTTAGAATTAATGTTTTATAGAAGTACTTTTTTAAAGCCTGACCAGAATTTTACCCTACTTGTATTTAAAGAAGAAAGAACATTAAATTCCACCCCCAAGTTTACACACATAAAAATAACACCCAATGTTATCAGAGAATATGGTATAACTACTATAATCAAAATAATAAAAAAAAAAAGCAAAAAGTTTCTTCCAGCAATAACTTGAAATGGATTTAACATTTGTATCATTAAATACTAATTGCTTAAATAATGCCAATAAAAGATCAAACTTACTAAAATATGTAAATCTAAATAAGGCACAAGAAGTATTTCTCCAGGAAATGCATTTTAAGACTAATGATAGATAGCCTTATTTTGAACCCTAAGGACTATACAGTCTTAGCTCAATCCTCCTATAGAACAAAGACAAAAGGAGTATCAATTCTCTGAAAGAAAAACATAATCACTCCAAAAGTTATTTATAAATATACAGAAAAAGAAGGTCTACTATTACATAATTAAATTAATAACAGAATATGGACCTTAGCTAATCTATACTGGTTCCCAGGAATTGGAGCAGGACTGGTTAAAAAACACCTAGATTTTATTTCCAACAATTATAAAGGAAATCTTATACTGGGAGGAGACTTTAATTGTACCTTAGAAGCTTCTGAATCCACCAAGAAGTCTTTTCGTATAGCAACTATTTCAAAATCCTTAAAAAGATAGATTGATTCATTTCATTTAATAGACACTTGTAAAGTAAAAGATGATAAAATAAATCCATATTATTTTCCCATAAAGACTATAGATTTTGAACACAAACCAGAATAGACAAATTATTTGTAGTTCAAGATTTACAAACAAAAATTCTCAACTTCTCAATAGTTCCATACCCCTTCTCAGATCATGACTCTCTGATAATGATTCTCCAGATAGAGTTTAAACCTTTAATCCTCTCAACTAGAATTCCATCATATATCACGAAAATTAAAGTATTCAGACCCTGGATGTTGTCAGAACTATAATAATTTCTTGAAATTAATAATACAACAGAAATCAGTAGAGTCATGGTTTGGGACTTATTAAAAGTGTATTTATTTGGTAAGACCCTTAGCTTGTGCAAAAACAAAGTTAGAGAACGGGAATCTGAATAATTAGACTTGCAAACCAGACTCTTGACAGCAAAATCTAAAAAAAAATCAGAATTGTCCAGAATTCAAGAAAGAAACAGAGGAATTAAATAAAAAATATAATGAAATTCTAACACACAAAACTTGTCTAACCTTGGAAAAATTAAAAATAAACTCATTAGCCACCTCCCCCTAATATCTACATAACTTATCTACAAGAATTAAAATACAATCTAAAGCAAATAACATTAGTAGCATATATTATGAAAAGAAAGGGAGAAAACTATCAGATTTAGGAGACATCCTTGAAGCATTTTGGTTCCATTATATGGAAAACTTCAAAAAAGAAAATTTAGATACCAACTAAATAAACTTAGATATAAACCTTATCAATATAAAAAAAAATTCCAGAAAACTTAAAACTAGACCTACAAAAACCTTGAGGGTAGCCTAATGGTTAAGGTGTTTGCCTTACAAACACAAGGTGCAGTGTTTGAGTCTCACAAGGGATAATTGGCTAGGCTTGAAATGGCTCACAAGGGCAGTTAGCCGAGTACTAATCTATGAACCTATGAACGTAAATTATTGCAAGATAAAAAAAAGTAAATCTAACAAAGCTCTAGGGGATAGATGGTATAATTACTGAAATTTACAAACTCTTCCCTTCAACAGTAATCTCCCTTTTTTATAAAACTTTGCTAAACGTCCAGTCAGAAGCAAAAATACCTCCCTCATGGAAATATTCTCTCATAATACCAATTTTAAAAGATAATAAACCATCAGACCTTTGCACCTCATGCAGACCTATATCATTACTGAATAATGATTACAAAATATTCATGTCAATCCTAGCTAACAGAATGAAAATCCCACTTTCAAAGACAATTAATAATGATCAAATTGGATTTTTATATAACAGGCATACATGATAATATTAAAAGGATACTTACTCTTATAGATTATGTGAATAAAGAAGATAGAGAAACACTTGCAATTAGATTAGACATAGAAAAAGCCTTTGATTCCCTCAACTGGGAATATCTATTTAAAACTTAAGCATTTTTTGAATGTCCTCCTCCCTTTATCTTATTACTAAAAAACATATATATATTAATAACTTAGCCTACATTAAATTAGGTCCTTTCACCTCAGAATCTGTCCATATAAAGAAAGGTACTAAACAAGGATGCCTCCTTTCTCCCATTTTATTTCCTTTGGCTATAGAAATACTTGCAGAAATAATATGCAACAATCCAAGAATAAAATGAATAGAAGTCTATGACCAGTACATATCTAAAATAATGCCTTTTGCTGATAATATTTTATTAACCCTATCAAACTCCAGAGAGTCATTAGGAGAGCTAGAAGAAGTAATGGAGACATTTTATAAGATTTCAGGTCTACACTTTAATAGATCAAGATCAAAATTTCTATTTTTAAATAAGAAAAAAATAACTACATGTTACAGATAAATCCATCATAGGAAAACAAGAACTTACACTAAATTATTTAGGAATAGTGTTATGCAAAAATATAAACAAAACAATATTAGTAAATTATAAAAACATTATTGAAGCAATATATATATATATATATATATATATATATATATATATAAAAGTGGAACAAAATTATATTAACTTTTGAAGACAGATTGTAATTAATAAAATGGGCTTATTGCCAAATTGGGTGGCCATGGTGGTGCAGCGGTTAGCGTTCCTGCCTCACAGCAAGAGGTTTCCTGGTTCGATCCCTGGCTGGGGTGCCTTCTGTGCGGAGTTTGCATGTCCTCCCTGTGGTTGTGTGGATTTCCTCCGGGTGCTCCGGTTTCTTCCCACATTGCAAAGACACTCTAAATTGGCCATTGGTGTGAGTGCATGCATGTGTGTGCCTTCTGTGGAAGTTTGGGCCCCAGGCTGGCAACTCGGCACCATAAAACTCCACTGCCAATCATGAGCGGATAGGTGATCTCCTGTGGTGACCCCTAACTGGGAAAACCTGGAAGAAGAAGAAGAAGTTCTTATTGCCAAAATACTATATGTAGCATTAGCAATACAGTTAATTCCTGAAAGATGCATTCTTAAAGAAATAAACTCATGTTTAATAACATTTTTATGGTATCCCAAAAAGAATAGAGTAGCTCTAACTCATCACATTAGACCCTGGAAACAAAGAGAATTGAACTTCCCAGAAATAGAAACATATATAAAAGCATCTGTGCTTAAAACTACAATAGACTGAATAAACCCAAATTATTTTGTCAACTTGAAAGAATTAACAATGGCTATATTAACAAAGGAATTTAATCTGTTAAAAAAAATTAAGAGTAGACAAATCAAACAAACACTGGTACATACTATGCATAAGTATACAATATAATATAACAAAACCTTCTAAAACAACACTGATTAATCATTACATCAATCCCTTTAGGAAACTTATCAATGCAAACATAGATCTAAAACTTTGTTTTGACTTTTTAACCCCATTTACTATCACTAAGAACTTTCCTCACAAAATATATAGGAAAACAATAACCTTCTGGGAACAAAATGTATCCTTATGCTGGTTTCAATGAGTAAATAAATTAAATGGTTTAGATATACATATGATAAAAACTGCTTATGATATTCCAACACAGGACTGGTTAACCTTACAAAGCATTCTAATGTACACTCAAGATTTATGCAGATTAGTTAAGAATTCCTCATTTCAAGATATTCCAAATCTAATAAGTTTTCTGTATGAATTTATATATAATAGTGAAAAGAAAAATTCAATTTCAAATCTATATAAAGAGTTAATAACATATAAAACAATTCCCAAACCATCATACTGGCAATTCTTAACAAAAGGTCAGTCATTGCAGTTAACAGAAGAAATTAAAACTAACATCTTATTATCAGTTAATTACACTTCTAACACACAGTACTGGAAAATATTTAATGGGAAATACTTACATAGAGCATTTTTAACACCATATAGAATTAAAAAGATCAGTACTACTACAAATACTATTTGCTGGAGGTCTGAAAAGTCAAATAAAGCAGACTGGATTCATATTTTTTTATGAATGTAATAAAATTAAATCATATTGGAATGGAATCAATCATTTTTTACAAGCTTTATTTAATGAATCCTTTACCTTAACTAAAGCATTGATTATACTAAATGTAAATAAAGGTCCCTACTTGAATAAGACAAATATGTATTTGTTATGGACAATACTTGCTATATCTAGGAAATGAATAACCAGAAGGTGGAATTCAAATACACCACTGACCTTGGAAGAATTCTACACTTTACTGAAGACAACTGCATCGATGGAAATAAAAATCAAAGAACTATGAATCTATCCCATGCCATTGGTAAATAATCCTTGGGAGAAAGTTATATCTTTGTTGGCCACTCTGCAATAATCAATATTGTCTCTCTGATAACTGATCTGTTAATTCTATATTTAATAACATACAGTGTATATAATTGAAAGTCAGGCTATTGCAAATATTGTATATAGTTGTTTAAAATTATATTTAAAAATATTATGTAAATGTTATTTTAATTGAAAATAAAAAAAAATTTTGAGGAAAAAAAGAATGGCTGCTTGCTTGGATTGGTCTGGTTGCAAGCCAGTGATAGTAAATAAATGACTTACTTATGTAACTTCTGGTAGTCTGAATTTGTACTTTAGAGGATTGAGCTTTATATTCACCTCATGTGCTCTGCCTAGAACTTTCTTAAGTTTTCTGTCATGCTCTGCTTCACCATTGCCTTCAACCAAAAAATCATCTACTATTATGGCACAAGAATAACCTTAAAAAATTTGCTCCATTGCATGCTGAAAGACTTCATTTGCTGAATTTATTCCAAATGGCATCCTGAGGAATCTATATCTGCCAAATGGGGTACTGAAAGTAGTCATTAATGAGGATTTGTGATCAAGCACCACTTCTCAAAATGAACTTTTTGCATCTAAGACAGAAAAAACAGTGGCATTTGGTATTAGGGCTACGACTTCCTTGACCATACACATTGGATGATGCAGTCTCTTTAATGCTTTTTTCAAATCTCTTGGGTCAATGCATATTCTGATTTCATCTGAGCCTTTTTTGTGGGCTGCAACCATGGACAACACCCATTCAGTTGGTTCTGTGACTGGACAAATTACCCCTTGCTACACAGTTTTATCCAACTGAGCTTTAACTTTATTCTGCATAGCTATCAGAACTTTACTTGCTGGTTTGACCACTGGACTGACCTCTGGGTCTAACTTCATAGAATACACATCTCTGTGAAAATAGCCTCAGTAAAATTGGAACTAGGAGATGTTCTTATATGATGAACTTCTTTGGTAAAGGAAAGCAGATTCATTCTCAAACTGTCTCTGAGACCCAATAATGACTGCACAGGTCTTCGGACTACATAAAATAACAAACTATAACAGTTCCTAGCCAAATAACATGAAAACTCTATTGAGCCATTGGTTTGAATTTCTTCATCTCCATAAGCAACAAGTTTTGCACAACTAGCCACATTGAGTTGTTCACCAGCTCTCACCTTAGCAAATGTGTCTGCTGACATAACATTACACTTTGAACCACTCTCCACTTTGAGCTCGGTGGATTTACCATTGATTTGGACAGTACAAAACACTTCATTCTTTGCCAACAAATTCAGTGCATCACCCTTTTCACCAATTACTGATACACCATCTACATACTAAGTAGAATTGCATCTGTCTATATGATCAACTTGCTTTTTCGAGTGACCCTTCCTTATAACTGTGTGAGGTTGACTTGATTTGCAAAACTTTTGAAAATTATTACATTTTTTATACTTGAGGCATTGCTGACCAAATGCTAAGCATTTTTGTCTTTTAGACTCATGACTGGCACCATAATTGTGACAGTAAACAAAAAAGCTTGATTTGGGATATGCTGGCTCAACCATGTACTGCACTGATCACGTCTTCTCTTAGAATTTGCCAACAAACTACGACTCCTCCCAGGAAACCTTGTAGCAGTTGCAGCTGCCATATGCTTAGGCCTGCTTCTGTAGCCACATGTTACAAGTTGTCTACATTTGCTCTGGAATCTGCTGAAACCATGCTCGTATCATTTGCAAGCATACTGCCTTTCTGTAACTTCATGGATTTGACAAATCTCAATAGCTTTACTCAGTATTAAATCACTATCACACAGCAAAATCTTTCTCACTGCAGCACTATTAATACCACACACAAGCATGTCCTTTATCAACTCATCTTTTAAGTCATCAGACTGACACATTTTAGCTTTGTTTCTTAGGTCAGTTATATAAGCTGTAAAAGTTTCCCCTGGTTTTTGATCTCTTGTGTAAAACTAATGCCTCTCTAATGTAATATTTGTCTGGGGGTTACATGTCTCCCTGAATTTGCACTTCAAACACTTGGGGTCTTCTTTTGATTCAGCCTGTACAATATGACCATTTTCGCCTTCACCCTCCTATACTGCTGGTGCATACACAAATGTGTACTGTCTTTCAATGGCCTCTGACCCAGCTAGCTTTAGCAAAATGAATGCCCTGGTGCATGCATCTTTATCACAATAAGCTGCTTGTATAAAAATATCATACTCTTGCTTAAATCTTCTCCAGTTCTCTGCAATATTCTGATCAAACACCAATGGTGATGGCTTTTGAAATCCATCTGCCATATTAACACATACCAGTGAAGGCTTTTGCAAGTATGCATGAACACACACACATATACAAATGCCAGAAATTTATGCCAGTACTTGTAACTATGACCGATAGCACAACAAGCCTCTGAATAATTGAACTTTGTGAAATAAGTCTCTTGGGCACTGTAATACTCTTCAAATCACTGTACTGTAAAAGTCATCTCTTATCAGTGTAAGAAACATTTCAAGATAACTGCACTGTGCGAATAAACTGGGTTGAAGAAGCTCAGAGTAAGAAACATTTCAAAGTAATTGCATTTTGCGAATAAACAGTACACAGCACACTGAAACTCTCCCAAAATGGTGATACTTTGCTAAAAAACTCTTTACAGTGCAAGACATCCTCTATAATACGGCACTTTGCAAATAGACACACCCAGCACAATAAACTTTTTGAAATGGCCATATTTTGACTGCACTTCATGAAATAGTTGTACTTTGCACACAAATAAACTCCTTGGAATAAATGCACAGCAATAAGCACACACTGTAAGCACTTTTACACACTTTTGAGATACTTCAAATAACTCTAGTTATGCCCTGAATACAATGCAAAATGTCTGTACCCTTGTAATGCTCCATTTTATCTTTTTCATTTTTATGTAGAATAAATCATTCGTGCAAGTTTTCATTACCTTTAGTTAATTTCTGGGCCGTTTACATGCTCATTTCTCTTATTTTACCTTCACTGATTTCTCTGCACCTCATAGCTCTGAAAAACAGCCTCTGGAATCCTGGTTCTGACACCATGTCACTCGTCTAGTCAGGATGAAATAGACAAGTCTTTGTGGGTTCTGTTTAAGCTGCTTTATTATGTACAAACACATCAGGAATGAGGCTTAATAACTTTAACTTAGATAAACTTATAAACAAACTAGCTACTACACTCATACATGCACTGGCTGCACTCTCAAAATGCCACTGAAGCTAGCACGTGCTTGCTATTTAGATGCACATGCCGTACTTGAAATGTTTCTTAAAGATACAGTGCCCACACTCTATTCTACAGACATCTTTTCTTAAAAGCAGTTTATTTAAATATATTTTATTGCATTTTTCCACCACTATTCTACCTACTTCTACATATCTTATACTTCTAAAATCTCATATCAAAGAGGTATTTAATATCAGCTGTCTATTAACTTTTATAGTATGTCTACATATTTCTTAATTTACTGATACTGCTCTTTTATTATTCTTACATAGTAGATATTGCATTCCTTGTATATATGCATATTAATAAGATGTTTATTCTTATTAGTTCTAATATTATAAGCAATGTTGAATATATATGAAATAATCCCTGCTTATTTAATTCAAACATGTTTAACCATTATTAACTGCTGTTCTGATCTCAACTTTCCATGCTGACATCAGAATATGGATACAGCATGTGAAAATGACAAGTCACAACATACAGCAACTGGACGGGTGTGGCCAAGGATGAGCCTTGAGTAGCAGCACTTTCTCTCAGCTCTGCCTTATCATATCTTTTATGACAGGAATTTTTAATTATAAATAACTAAAAACATTTTTTTATATATTTGGTTTCATTTAATAGTCTATTTAGTTAGTATTAAATTTTTTTAAAGTTTTTTTTAACTTTTCCTGTCAAAAAATAAGAGACAAGTTTCTGGCATTTGGCTTCAATATAAGCTTCACAAAATCCTCTCGTCAGGACTCAGCAATAAAAAAAGAGTTTCAAACTCTTTTAACTACTATTCAGGAACTATCAACAAAAATTGACAAAATGGATATGAAGATTGATGTTTTTAAAGAAAATACTTCTCAACAAATGGAGACTTTACATCAAGACCTTAAGCAGCAGAAGAAACAAATTGCAGGTATCGAAACATCTCTAAATGACATGGATATTAGAATACAACAAAGTTAACATAATTTAGAATTCCTTCTGAAGCAAAATTCACTGCTTCAAATGAAAATAGATGATCTTGAGAATAGATCTCGAAGAAATGACATCAGGATCTTTGGGCTACCAGACAATCTAGAAGAAAATAATTTGGAGAAATTTTTAACTTCATGGCTACCTGAAATTTTACAGCTTCCTGATGCACTTTCTTTTGGTATAGAAAGAGCTCACAGGCCTCTATCTACATCCAAATTTACCAAAAGTAATTCCACAAAATCAGTCATAGTTAAATTTCTATCAACTCATGATAAAGAAATAGTTTTGAAGACTGCTTGGTCTAAGTCACCAATTAAATACAAAGATAACATCATACGTTTTGATAATGACTATTCTACATTTGTCGTAACTAAAAGCAAACAATTCTTACCATTACTTAAAGAACTTAAAAAAAAACACAAAGTCTCACCTGCTTTTCTCTGCAAGGCTGAAAATCTTCCTTCAAGATGGTCCAAATATTTTTAAAGAACACTTTGCAGCTATCAAGTACATTAAATCTAACAAAATATTGGAAAAAATAGACAAAATGGACTGGGCTAGTTTAAGTCTTAAAAGAATTGCTGAAAATGCAACCTAGTAAACAGTAGAGCACAAGAAGAAACTCAAAAAATAACTTTTTTACAACATGGTTTTTATTTTCTTTTTTTTTTACATAAGATTTTTTTCTTATGACCCAGTAGTCTAGGAAAATGAAAATTGATCAGCAGGTGAGTGTTGATATATTCTATATTATATTGTGTTTTTGGCTTGCTTTTCCTATTGAATAGTTTATTAGATTTTTATAATTGCCATTAGCATCTTGTTTTATCATATAACCTTATTAATAATCTTAGTTATCCCTATAATAATTAGTTCTAAAAATTCATAGTATATATCCTATATTAACTTACTTTAAAATGTACTCTGTTTTATTAAAGGGAAAAAAATCTATTTATTGTCCCTTGCTTACATTGACTGCATTAGTTTAATTTTGTTTTTGTTTACTGATACTAAGTAGTTGCATATTGCTGTGATTCTATGGTAGGCATTCCAGTTGCAGTCTTTTCCCTTCCCTTTATTATATTAATCTAGTACATATATAAATGGTTTAAGATTTACATTTGAATTAGTCTTTATTCCCTTTTGTCTGTGATTTGACTTATGGTATATGTTTCCGAGTGGCTGCTAGTATTATGTGATAGGTATCCTGTTGATAATTCTTTATGTTAATTTACTGTTGTTTCTTTGGTTGATTGCTTGCTTCAATCTGGGGCTATTGAATATGTACATTTAATTGTAGTTTTGGGAAGATTATTCTTATTTCTTTATGATAATAATGTCTTTTATTTTTTATTTGGGGTAAATGGTTTTGTTTGGTGCCCCTTTTTGTAGTGTTATGTTTGGTTAGTTAAGCCCTGTTCATTGGTGGCTTTGGGCGTATAGCAGATCTGAAAACATGGTAAATCCGTGAATTGTTTCTTTTTTTATTTTTTCTCTCCTTTTTGCCTCTATCTGCTATACCACAAAATAAAGCATTGGAGTCTTGCTGGAGTGTCTCGAGAGCCTCTTGTGACTTAGGATGCCCTCTGTTGTTGTTTGAACTGCGTGCAGTTTCCCGCTGAAAAATTTGAGGGTGCTCGCACTACTTACAGCTTGGTGTCTTTGGCACATGCATCTCTGAACTCCATCAATGAGCCATATGACATCATTATCAGCTTGACAGACGTTTTTAAAAGGCAGTATATGTTTCCTTTTCATCTTTTGGACTTTACAGCAAGATTAACATAGTTTTCACTGTCTACAAAAGGTAAAACGCAAATTCTGTAATGAGGACTTTGATGCCTGAAAGTTAGACATTATTTTAACATGGAAAGTAACCGGTATAGTTACTTATTTGGTGGGTAAAGAGGGATCGGTTTAATATAATAAAATTACAACTATGATCATTTCTTTAGTAAATTGACTATACCTGTTCTAAAATATTAATTCTACAGTTGGAATTCATTTGCATTGCTGAGAATCTAATTCATGTTTAGATATTATTAGTGGCTATAACATGAAATTAACAGTTGTTAATATGCTGTTGCAACTAAATTTGTTAAAGGTACTGGTATTCTAATAGCTAGAGGCACAGATGATACTTAGTATGCTGCAAATTATATGATATGCCCAGAGTTTTAAACTAAACATGTTGTATTCATACTCTTTGTACGTCTGTGTATGTGTATGCATGTATTTATATACATGTGTAGACATATTGAAAAAATCTTATTCATTTAATTATTGCGTATTTGTTTCATATCTATTGTCTGGGATTCTCCCACAGAGATGAGTAGTCTTTTTTTTTTAGCGGAGACCTGGAGGGAAAGGTCCCAATATCTTATACAATAATCATTATTTATTAGCTTAAAGCAACCTTGGTGTAGAATTATTTCCAGGTATTAAGTAGCAGTGCAAAGTTATACAATCTCAACAATTAGGTTTATTTTGTTTTTTATTATTAGTAGTCTTGTTTTTGCTTTTTAGATATGTAAAGATTAGAAGTAACAAAAAAATAACAAAACATAATGCATACATAGCTATATAAAATTTTACTAAAGTTTTACTTTAGCTATCTGTATCTTAAAATTTATGTAAGATTTGTAAATAGATTTGGTTTATTCCTGTTTTAAATTTAAGGTGGGTATAACTCTTGTTGAATGCTTGTATAATGGTAATTATATTATACATCCTAGAGTATAAGTATAGTTAAAATTCTCATTTTAGATAGATTTTTGGTTTAGCTATATAGGTTATATCCTCTCTAATGTTACATTACATCTTACTAATGATTTTATTAATATATCTCCTAGTTATAATAGGATAACTTAAAAAGTAAAAAGAAAATCTAGCTATATCCTTTTATGCAGTTACATCTTTAGCTGTTTGCTAACAACTTTGATATACCTCTCCTTTTGTAATATGAAGTATCTTTGTAGAGAGTTGACTGTAGTGTCTCTTTCAACAGTATAGACTTATTATCTTAGTAAAGTCTTAATTCTCTAGTTTTAAAAATAATTTAATTTTAATTTCTTGATTATATTTTCACTTAACATAAAACTGAAAACTAGGATATAACAACAAAATTATAAATATTTGAAGGAAAAGTGTTTTTTTTCCTCCTAATGATTTGGAATTCAGTATTATGGTGACACATTTACACGTTACTAGCTCCATGAATAGTCTTATTTACTTGGGTAATGTATTAATTGTTAGATTTTTGATAAATATAAATATGAGAGTCTTTAAAATGACCTTTTCAATTTCACATTCTTATATTGTGATTAACTATGATATTAGTTTTGCGTAAATGTATAACATGTTAATCTTTGTTGCAATTTAATTATAGTTAATTTGTCTATTAGCTAATCTAACATAGATTATATGATAACTTCTCCCTTTGCATAATACAGACATTATTCACAAGCCATGTTTTTAACTATAAAATAGTTCATACTTAGGTGGAGCTTGATAGAAATATGTTGCTAGTAGACCTGTTAATTTTGGTGATAAATTTCACTCAAATTAGGAGTTTATAACTCCAGGTGGGTTTTTGAGGGTTTTATTGTTATAAAATTCTGTTATTATTTTTCGATAGTATTCTTTTTGATGTTCACTAAAACAAGTATAGTAGAAAGGTATTCATATATTCATATAATTTCAATCTTAATTTTTTTACCTATGTTTCACACAGTATATATTGCTGTATTTCTTACATTTTGCTAGTATAATCTTATAGATCTAAGTTTATTGAAAGTTTTAATCAGTATGTATTACACCCCAATAATCTTTACATTGTAGTTCCCTTAACATAAATGGTTTAAATAACCCTAACAAGTGAAGGTCTTTGAATAAATATCTCCAGTTAAATAACTCACAATTAATTTTTCTGCAAGAAACTCCTTTGTTAGAGGGTGATGTTTCCAAGTTAAAATCTAAATCTTTTTCATTACTCATTAGTTCTGAGCACTCTCAAAAAAAAAAAAAGAATGTTGCAATACTTTGGAATAACAAATGACCAAAACCTAAAATTATAGATACATACAAAGATAATAAAGGTATGGTAGCTTCTAGTGTCATAGAGTTTAATAACTTAATTTTCACTCTAATTAATATGCACTGGATTCCTGGCTTTGGACAGAGCTCAGCACAACAACATATAGATCATATTATCCAATTTTCTAAAGGCAATATTATATTAGCTGGCAATTTTAATTGCATTTTAATAGTTCAGACTCTACTTCTAAAGGTAATAGAAAAGTTTCAAGTTCAGCCAAACTTCTAAAAGAGTTTTCAAATTCCTTTTTATTGAAGGACATTGATAATTACGCTGACCCAAAATCATTAGTCTATACATTCTTTTCACACAGACACAACACATTCTCAAAAATAGGCAGAGTTTTAACTCTAATAGTTGAACTGATTCTTTAAGTAATGTGAAAGTTATTGCCTGTCCCCTCTCATATCATAATTTTATAACCTTTGATATACATATCTATACATGTACCAATGTTCAGATAAAAAAGATACCAGCATATATCACTAAATTAAAATATTTTAACCCCTTCATATTAGAAGGTCATAGTTTTTTTAGAATTTAATACCAACAAATAATACATCTGAAATTTTCATCTGGGATGCAATAAAGGCATATTTGTATGGTAGAATAATTGACTAGTATAAAAAAAAACCTTTTATGGGATAAAGATTTAAAGGAGATACAAACTAAACTTAATATTTTGAATATAGACCCATTAGCCTGACTAGTCTTATTTGCATGGAGATTATCATAGAAATGATCACCAAAAACATAGGAGAACTCTAGACACTGGATCCATCCCAGTTTGGCATTGCCAAAGGTAGGTCATGCCTATTGAACCTGATAAATTTCTTTAAAAAGGTGAAGTGGTACATATTGCCTACCTTGATGTGGCTAAGGCATTTGATACAATACCCCATGCAGGAATTGTTAATGAATTTACAAACTAGGCATCAAGCACTTTATAACATGCTGGATAGCCACCTGGCTCATGGATAGCAACCAGGAGGTTAGGATCCATGAGGCCACCTCCAAAAGAGGATTAGCAATAATGGAGTCCCTCAAGGCTCTGTGCTGGGCCCACTCCTCTTTGGCATCTACTTCATCAGTGGTCAAAACTAATGTCAAAGGTCTCTGGCTGACCAGGTTCCCAGGTGGGAGCAGTCATAGAGTCCCACCAAGACGAAAACACTCTACAAGGAGGTCTCACACAGGCAAATGACTGGGCCAAAGTCACAGCTTAAAACTCAATGCTGAGAAATGCATTATAATACCTTATGGGAAGATGGCCATCAATAAAACACAGAGATCTGAGAACTCATATAGATAGAAATTCAGCCTTTGGCCAACATATGTCCAAGGTAGTATGAAACTCCTTCTGTGTTGCTCAACTTATAAGTAAGAACATGTCATCTAGGTCCCAGGAAGTCATTATACCACTGTACTCAGCCCTCATCAGACCTATCAAAAAGTAGAGTGCCCCCATTGGCACGTACCTGACCAGATGCATGCAGCACCTGGAATGTCTTCAAGGTTAATTAAAAAAAGAATACAAGGAGTAAGCACAATGCCCTATGCAGATTGCCTAAAAACCCTATATATATATATTCAATCACATAGAGACTACTGAAAGGTGACCTATTCTTGGTATACTAGTCACCCTTGGACCCAGTTCTGATGAACATTTTGCACATCTGCAAAACAAATAGTATCAGATCTACAGATCCAAATACTTGAATTTTGCTTGTTATATAAATAGGACATGTTGGAGAGACAGATTTATATCTCAAGTAATTCCCTTTCTCTAAAATAATCTACTCATCCATGTGAAGCAAAAAGCAAGTGTAACTTGGACCAGTGGATGGCAAGCCATAAATTCACCCCTGGCTCAGCACATATGTCCTTGATGGACAAAGGTACTCAGTAACTCATGTGAAAGCCCAGAAACATCCCCTATATAAATGTCTAAAACATACAATGTGTAGGTTACATTTTTGTTGCACAGCTAGGCTTATAAAGGTCCTATTGGTCATTAGCCTAGTAAACACCAATGGACCTATGAGCCTATGAACCTATTAGCACAGTTCTCTTTGTGTCTCCTTTCTGCAGTTTGATGTGGCCTATCTGAGCCTTAAGACTGTAAGCTTCCTACCACTGCCACTTCAGCTGAAACTTTAGCAGTGTCAGGTCAGAACAGCGGAAGTAACCTGCTGGGTTGGCAATCCAGACCATTCTAGCTTGGTAGCCCACCCCAGTCACTTTCTGTAGTTTGGCTGGAGCTGGAGAACATGATAAAAGTGTCAGCTGGCTAGGTGATGGCTAGCTGGGTCACTATGCATCTACTCCACCTACAGTTGGGTATTAGACTTGTAGAACCTACTAGTCAATGCCATTAAGGAACAAAGGGGAGGTGTGGCCCATGTTTCAGCTCCAGGCTCTTCATATAGTGGGTCTCAGTAATATTCCTCTCAGGGTGGCAGAGTGATGCAATAAGTAGGACTGGTATCTGAAAACACAAGATTCTACAGTTCATTCCTCAGCTGGAGTGGGTGCCTTCTATGTGAAATTTGCATGTCCTTACTGTGTTCATGTTCCTTTCCTTCCAGTATTCATATGTTCATAGGTTGGTACTAGGCTATCAGCCCTAGGGCCTATACAAGCCTAGCCATAACAATTCCCTGGCTATTTCATCCCACAGTATTTACTTCCCTGGACCCCTGTCTAGCAGGGCAACTGATGTGATCCCCAGGGTGAATTTCCTATTTCCTATCCAGTCATCAAGGTTCCTTTTGATGAGGTCTATAGAGGCCCAGTCCCACTACTCCTAAAGACATATGGTAGTTCAACTGGCAACATTAAATTTTCAGTTGACAAATTAAAAGAACATTAATGCACTGAACCATAGCTGGCTCAAACAGCACCCTCTACTGGTATCACAAACTGGTGCCCTATGCCCTGAGCTCCTCAGGTGAACAGCAAACTTCACTGTAATCAGACAATCGCCCCCTCTCCCCCAAATGTACCAGAAAAGTGTAATAAGTCAATGGCTACAATGCCGCCATCAGTTTATTACAGTTAGATCCATGCCCCACCCAGATCTTCCATTGAAGACCAAAAAAAAAGTCTTTAATGTAACCTGTGATAAAATTGAACATGCATTTGTGTAAGCATGTCAGGCAGAAGTTTTGTAACTAATTTCAGAGTGACCTGTGTATTATATCCCAGCATGACTGGCAGTGATATTATAGATAAGTACATATGTGTTTATTGGTAATCTGTTTGTACAGGATGTTAGGGGAGTTGAACAGTGTTCTGTTACATGTCTAACTGTGCATGTTTGTACAGGAGATTTTAAATGCAAACTGTCTCAATCAGCTAATCTATAGATGATGTCATCAGAATGTGTTGATGCTCTATGTTTACTGTCAGAGACTGAAAAACGAGAAGGAACTTTAAAAGAACAGCTGTTTCTTGATTTTCAAAGAGTGAAATGAAAATAAAAACTGGAACAGCTGAGACAGTTTACTTATCTTATAAAATATCCTGCTGAAGACAGTTTAAACAGTTGTTTGGTTTAATTGAGTTCTGTTCACAGCTGAGTTGTGTTCACAGTTGTACTGAGCAGTGGATACCCAAAGGACTCACCAAGAACTGTAAATCAGCCTTTGCTTTGTTGTAATATTTAGTTAGATCAGAGGCAGTATTCTACAGTTATATAGGAAATTATAGCCAATTAATCAGAGTTTTTCTAAATGTTGGATTTCTATCCTTCAGAATTAATTTCATTTTCTTGTCATTGAATTCTGTTTGTTTAATTGAAATTACGTTTTTACATTTTTAATCATCTTGCTCATTATTAAATATTTTTCTTATCTTACATTGTGGCTGGTCAATTAGTGTATTCTTTAGTAATTTAAGAGCGCTTATACCTGTTTGATAATTCCCGGGCCACTCTGAAAGCCTGGCTGCTTTAGGTCATATGCTACCATTTGTTTTGATACCTTTTTTTAATAATTGGACTCCCTTTGAAATGGCATGTAGACAGTCTGATTAGTGGCAGCATTTTTACCATATCATTTGGGGAATGAGACACAGCTGGAAATCTGTGTCAGGCTTTCCCAGAAGGGTTTGGATGTGTGTGTGATTCAATTTATTTAAGTGTGAGTGTATGAGAGGTCTTAAACTTGGACTGGTTGTGTTAGCCAGCCCATATTATAGCAAAAAATTTGTTGTGCAAGTAGATGCTTCAAATTGTGGAGTGGGGTCTGTACTCAGACAAGTTTCCTCAGAGGTAGAATAACACCCAGTGGCATATCTTATCCATATAATTCAATGCAGGGAAGAATGTTATGTAGCTGTCTAGAAAGAATGTCTAGCCATAGTATGGGCATTGCAGAAGCTACAGCCTTAACTTTATGGAAAAAAAACACTCTACTCAAAGATAATAACCCTTTAATATAGCTAAACAGAGTCAGGTAGCAAAATGCCAAGTTACAGAGGTGGAGTCTAGGGTTGCAAGCATATCACATGACAACACAACATTGAAGTGGTGTTAATAATGCCAATGCAGATGGATTGTCCAGGAGAGGAGTGAGCTGATATATTTGCAGGCAGACACATTTTTCTCAAGCGTAGTTTTTCAAGGGTCAGATGAAAATCATGCTTGAGTTAAGGTGGCAGGGATGTGAAGAAATTGGACAATATTATCTGTGCTAGCATATCTGGCTGAAGTCCTGTACCTAATTTCAGACTGATCAGTGTATTATATGCCAGAATGACTGGTTGTGATATTGTAGATAAGTTCTTATTTGTTTATTGGTAATCTGTGCAGGATGTTTGGGGAGTTGATCAGTGATCTGTTACTTATCTAACTGCACATGTTTGTACAGGAGATTTTGAAGCAGACTGTCTCAGAGTCAGCTAATCTACAGATGATGTCAACAGAATGTGTTGATGATCTGTGTTTACTGTCAGAGACTGAAAGACAGGAAGGAACATTAAAAGAACAGCTGTTTGTTGATTTTCAAAGATGCAATGAAAATAAGGACTGGAACAATTGAGACAGTTATCCTATCTTATAAAAGAGCCTGCTGAAGACAATTTAAACAGTTGTTCAGTTACGTTAATTTCAGTTCACAGCTGAGTTGAGTTGAGTTGAGTTGAGTTGAGTTGAGTTGAGTTGAGTTGAGTTGAGTTGAGTTGAGTTGTACTGAGCAGTGGATACACAAAGGACTTGCCAAAAACTGTAAGCCTGCCTTTGCTCCATTGTAATATTTAGTCAGATTAGGGACAATGTTCTTCAGTTAGATAGGAAATTTTTGCTAATTAGTCAGAGTTTTTCTAAATGTTGGATTTCTATCCTTCAGTATTAATTTCATTTTTCTGGTGATTGAATTCTGCTTGTTTAAGTGAAATTACTGTTTTACATTTTTAATAATTTTGCTCGTTATTAAATATTTTCTTATCTTACATTGTGGCTGGTCAATTAGTGTATTCTTTAGTGGTTTCAGAGTGCTATACCTGCTTTGATAACTATTGGGCCACTTTGAAAGCCTGGTTGGTTAAGATCATATGTTACCATTTGTTTTTATACCTAATTTTAAAAATTGGAGACCCCTTTGAAAGGGCATGTAGATTCTCTGATTGGTGGCAGCATTTTTAATGCATCATTTGGGGAAAGGGACACAGCTGGAAATCTGTGTCAGGCTTTCCCAGAAGGGTTTGGATGTGTGTGATTTAATTTATTTAAGTGTGAGTGTATAACAGGTCATAAATTTGGACACATTGCTCTAGATTGTTTAAGAAGGAGTTAAGTTAAGGGCAGACAGAAGTATGCAGTCCAGTCCCAGGTTACAGAGCATGTTCCTATTGTGCTCTTAGGGGAAATTGTGAAATATTATTTCTGCTTAAGTGACAGTCTCACAATGGAGTCGGTAGTGAGGATTGAAGCTCCTTAGTTACTCACCCAGGATAGTAAGGCACGTCACATTTTTGGTGGCAGTTCGGTGGGATATAACCTGGACATCACATAGCCATCAGCTTATTACAGTTAGATCCCCCCAGCTCTTACATTGAAGACAAAAAAACTCTTTAATGTTATAAGTAGCCATCAGCTTAGTCTAGTTAGAGCCACACACAACTGCCCCAATCTATTTCAGCTGAATAGCAAAAAAAAGGCAATTCCTTCTACTGGTACCCTCTCCCCTTCCCTCCTGTCCCAGCCCAGCCATTCAGATCCTGCTTCTATGCCCTCCCATCTTTTTGCATTTTGTCTGACAAAAAATGATTTCTTCTTTTAAAGTGTAATAAACAGTTGTAGTTTATACCATGCCTACACAAAGCACTACAGCACTCAAGTTTCAGTTAAAAGAACAGATTTTTTTTTTACTTTTAAAATGTAGCAATCTACTTTCTAAAAAGGAGCAAGAAGTTGCTACAGTTTGGACTATGCATGGAGTGCTACCACTATTCCATTAAAGAGCAATCCACATCAGCTGATCTCAACCAGCAACACTTTGTGCCTAAGGCAGTTGCCCCTCATCCCCTTCCCTAGATACACTACTGCCAACATGGGATATGTGAAACAAGTTTAATTTAGTGCTTTAATTGAATGGAAAAGGATTTCACCAGAATAAAATAAATACAAAACATGCAAACCTTAAATTGTAGCAACCATTATAATACCTACCATCTGATAAGCTACTACTTTAGCCTATACTTAGGTAGTTGGTTGTTACTATTTAAGGCTTGCATGTTTTGGATTAATTTATTCTGATGGAATTCTCTTCCATAAACTGATCCTCTAAATTAAATTTCTTTAACATATCTTGTGCTGGTGTTCTTTTATTTTGTTATTTCTGGTTTACAACACATTATTAAATTTTGAATGTATGTGTGTTTGTCTTTGTGTGTGTGTGTGTGTGTGTGTGTGTGTGTGTGTGTGTGTGTGTGTGTGTGTGTGTGTGTGTGTGTGTGTGTGTGTGTGTGTGAGAGAGAGAGAGAGTGTGTGTGTATTTTATAGAAGAAATGGCTAGAAATATGCTTCCATTCTCAAATGCCTAGTAAACACTGTGGATGGTGGTGACTCTCCAATGGGTTACAAAATGCATCGGATGTCACTCAGTAGCATTGGCTTGAAGATGAATGTTCATCTCAGTCAATCAGCAACTGGCATTCTACCTATGTTTCTCCTTTTCCCCATCCATTTGCCTAACCTCTGATTATCTGTTGTTTGCGTCCATCCTCTGCCACCACCTGTATATGTACATCATCTGCACTGTTCCATGTACGTTTTGGCTAGTCTGCATCTTGTTTCCAAGAGTTCTAGGCTATCCATTCAATTATCTAGGATTATCTTGTAGGTAGCAAGGACGCTTGATATGCAGTAGAAGTTTGCTCCAGATGTGAGAGATACATTGGGATATAAATTTAACAAGACAAGGTTTCTTATTTATCTGCTGAGTAAGGTTTAGTTCTGTTAACAGAGAACCTGACATACCATTAATTCTGTGAAGTAATAAGAGATCAAATTGGGTTGGATCTTTCATGGCATGAAAGGTTAGACATATATTTCCACAGAAGAGTCTGTAAGAGACTGAGTACAGAAAAATGGCTGTCAGTAACTCCTGATAACTAAAATTTTTCAGGCAACTGATCTTTTTAGTTATGAATCTCTGAGGTCTCTCAAGTTGTATGATATGTTTAGAGAAACGCATAACAAAAGGTGCATTATATTCAATAATGGCTCTGATAAAATATGAGGAATTAAGACTTTTCTATCTAGGGGAAATGCCTTTAGAAATTAGATGGGCCAGATAAAAGACATGTTGAAGCAATTGTGGGTCAGTTGAAGATCAAACAATAGTACTCAATTTACAGTTATCTGCAAACTTAATTTACCATAGGCCAGAAGTGGGTCTGAAAGTCTGAGAAATATATGTCAAATGGAAAAAAAAAACTCAGCTTCATGGTACACCACTGGCAACTATTTTGCTTTCAAAAGTGGCACCTACTGCTGTAATCTTATGATTTCTGTCAGACAACCAGTTAGCTATCCATCACAAATTATAAGGATTTAGATTTAGATTTACAATTTTATCAGTATTGCTTTCATGGGAAAAGTGTCAACAGTCTTTGCCAGGTCTAGATATGCTGTATGCACTCCATAACCACATTCCACTGCTTCAGTTACTTTTTTCAAAGAAATTAATGAGGCTAAAGTGGCAGGACTTTCCTTTGATAAAGCCAAATTGATGTGGGTCTAAAGGTCTACAATTCAGAGATTTTCAATGTCCAGATTTATGAAGAGTGAGATAATGTACTCAATAGCTTTACATCTGTGGCTATTGAGAATAATGGGTCGATATTTGCCAGGCTCCATGCTTTTGCCACCCTTGTATTCTTTTATCTACTTTTCTGTATCCCCTTTTCTAAACTTTTCATAGAATCAGTAACATGTCCAACCAGTTTTGACTGGTCTTTCATGTATATGTTTTCCCTTGGATCAAATAGTAGCTGCCTGCCTCTACCAGTGACTGCTCAGATTACCTGCCATAGCCCTTCTATGCCTTCTTGCAAGGGGTCACACAATGAAGCATGAGCATACCAGCATGTCCTTCTTCATATGTTCCTGACTATGGTGATCTGCTTTGCTTACTATATTTCTCTTCCACATTTATTTTATCTTTTTTATTTATTTAACATTTGTTTACCAGGAAAGTCCAACTTGAAACAAAGCCAATTTTCAGCAGAAACCTGAGGAGAAATGCTCCAGATGCATGTCTTTGTAATGTGGGAGGAAGCCGAAGTACCCAGAGAAAACTAACACAAATGCAGGGAGGACATGCAGACTCCGCACAGAAGGCACTCCAGCTGAGAATTGAACTGGGGAACCTCTTGCTGTGAGGTGGCAACACTACCACTGCACTACTGCACCGTCCATCATTTACAGCCTTAAGTTGCAGCTATCTGCCTACTTACATTCATTTGTATTTTGCATTCAATGCATTCATTCTGTGTAGCACAAGCCATCCTCCACCCTGAAACAAATCTCTAAGAATCCTGTCAGAAAGCATCAATTCCTTTTAAAATCATTATGGCAGTCTATTGTTAGTAGCTTATTTCTCTAGGTTTGATAAAACAATATTTGCATGTAATGTACAACTGTGGTTGTATTATATTTTTATGTCCAGTCACTTTGCTCCAAAATTCCTGTCTAATATATTTAGAAGTATAATTGTTCATACTTAAAGTAATGGCTCACATTTTAGAGCAAAAGTCCACATTGCAGTGAAACAGCACAGTAGGAAAAAGATTGCCTTTTACTGTTATAACACACTACATTAAACTGAACATCATTGCTGTGATTTCAGTTAATGCTTTTATGGTCCACTGGGGTTTTATTACTTGTTTGTTTGTTTATGATTTGCTTTTCTATATTTCATTAAAATGGATTAGCCACTTACAGGCAGGAGTAAAGGTAGTGCTATTATAGTGGAAGTGATTTGCTTCACATCGTTTGCCTGCAGTTTGAATATATGCATTTTCCCTTACTTCCTGGTTTAATGTGTTCCTTTATTAGATATTCAAAGATGCAGCAGATAAAGTGCTGTTATGCTTAACTAATTAAGTTTTAGTCTTTTTTTATTTATGATTGCTTTTGGCTGATGCAGTATTGCTCATACAAGGGACTGTCTCCTTTCAAGCATTACATATGCTGAATGACTGGTAAACAGCCACCTAGAACCAGTCTACTGAATTATGCAGGTGTTTTCTATAATACGCAACTCTGTGTTAAGCTTGGGAAGTCCCGTGCAATCACAAAACTTAGATAGCATGTGTTATTTGAGCCTCATGTTTCCTACTTTTTACTATAAATGATGTATTGCATCCAGAAATAAATTAAGTTAACAGTGCTATAAAGGAGCAAGCATTCCCTAGGAGAGCACATGGATGAAATATAAAAATTCAATATATAGATTTTCTTCAAGTTATTGTTTGAAGTACCATGTGGACCGCTCAGTGTTCAATGTTCTGTGCATTCATTCATGCACATCATTTAGGTTGTATGACAATACAGATAAAAAGTGCATTTTTTTAAGCATTAAGTTAAAGAACATTTGCTGTAATAACTGTGCAGACTTACTGATGATAAGCACTCCCATATTTTTACAATAGGATGAGCTCATTGTTTGAATTTCTAGAAGTATCTGGGAAAGCATGTGCTTGTTACATTATGCACAGGTTTGTGTATATGCACACACGTATTTATGTATTTACATATGTATATGTGTGTGTGTGTGTGTGTGTGTGTATGTGTGTGTGTGTGTGTGTATATATACACACACATACACACACACACACACACACACACACACACACACACACACACCAATATATATATAAATATATATATATATATATATATATATATAAATATATATATATATATATATATATATATATAAAATCTAGTTGTGCTGATATTTCTGGAATTTATGGTGAAAAGTTGTGCACACTGGAGCTCAGCACAGCTGGTTAGCAGTGCATAGAAATTTTTCTAGATTTTATTTTCCTGTAAAGAAGACCTTTTATGGACAACAGGTTTGGGCTTTTTACATAAGGAAAGTAAAAAGGGGGAGAGAAAGCAAACAAGAGAAACAACAGGGTGACAAAAAAGGGTTTTGCTGGAGGAGTTGGGAGAGGGCAATATTTTTTTAAGTGAGGATTGACCCCTTTTTTCTGGGAAAGCAGAATGAGTAGTCAGAGAAGAAGCAAGGGTTTGGATAGAGATGAGTGTATTATCAAAAGCATAAAAAAAAGACAAGACAGATAACTGTGGGTGGACACACACTATGTTGGATTCATAAATAAAGAAGAGACAGACAAAGGGTGGACAGACACATGGTGGAGAATGGGGGTACACATGGCCTCTGCCACTTTCACCCCACCCAAAGAGCCTCAGAAGGAGCCCTGCCTGGGTGAAAGGGACCCAAATGTTGTGGAAGTAAAGACATCTAGTGGCTCTGAGTTTGAGGCCAGCCTTAACTGCAAGTCATGCAGCTGCTGAAGAAGGTTGCAATAAGGGTTCCATTGCTTTTTCACAGCCCTTTCTGCTGCAGCATCCACCAGACCCTAAGGCTTAGGCTCCTTTATCATGCTGCTCCACTATGGCCTGCCCAGCAAGGGGGAAGCCATCTCTTCCACCCTGTGAAGCAGGGCATTGGTTGTTAACTTTTCTTTTGTCTAGGTAGATGCAATGCAAATGCTTTTATTTCACAATAGAACATGCAATACCTTCGGTATTATTTCTTGATAATGCAAGTAATGCAATACACAATAAACAGTATTAATCAAAACAGTATGGCATTATAAGTCAAGTTATATTTCCTGGTATTATGACACTGCTGGATATGGTATATTTGTATGTACTGCAATGCAGTACTCATTAGTGTACTCATATGCATGTTTTGCACACGTATTAATGTTTTTAATTTATTAAGTGATTTTATTAAATTTTTTATCTTGACGGAAAGCATTACTTACAGGGTTGTCATACTGGGTCTATATTACATCATCGAATGCTTAAAAAAGCGAACGATGAATAATCAAGCCCATGTAAGTGAAAGCTTACAATCTCAAAAGCTCAGAACAGCGATTTTTTTCCAAGGGAAAAAGATCCCTGTTCCAAAAAAAAAAAAAAAGAAAAAAAAAAATTAAAAGAATACATAAAGTGGGGGGCCTCACCCCCACACCCGCCCACTTAAATATACCAACTCCGAGATTGCACTACAGTGCTGAAAATGGCAAAGTAATGAAAGTGGCCAACCAAATTCTTTCCCTGGGAAAAAAATTTGCTTAAAAGCCGCTTTGCTATTTTGTCTTCTCGATGTTTTAAGTTCGACCAAGATGCATTCAATAGAATGCGTCTTCAGTCATCTAATAGGAACTCTGCATACTAGCCACCCCTGCCACCTTTGAAAGACAGACTAGTTATTCTCAGCATCATCCCATGCTGAAAAAAAAGTTGAATTAATAGAAATCCTTGACATAGTATGTTTACTGAACACTGCTGTCTGCAAGTTTTTAATTGATTTATTTATTTTTTTATCTTTGTTGGTGTAGTAATCACTGCATTGAAAATGACATGTATGATTAACTCATCCATTCCTCTACCTCAATTTTGCCTTCTATTTCCTTACCGTGGCTGTCTAACATGTAACTCCGTTACTACAGTGAAACTGCAAAACCATAACAAATGTGATAGCTGTTAGTATTATTTGTCTTTTCTTACTTCAAAATAAGTATCAAACAAATGGAACTGTGTCTTTTGGTATCCTATATAACTTTAAAAGAAGTAAGGGCTACAATGTAGACAAAAATCAGATAGTTACAGACACTTCCTGGCTTCTGCAAAGAATGCATTGAAGTGCATTGTTTTCCTCAGGGTAGCTCAGGGTAGGATAGGGAATTATTGCTCAACATATTGTTCAGGAGTGTGGTAGCTATAATGACTTTGCAGTTTGTCCATTTCAACAAGGCCAGATTCATGCAGGTGTAGTTCTGGCTGAAAGACGTGGGTAGCCATATTGTTAAACAATTAGAATTAGAATTGCATGCTGTCTTACTGATATTTTTTGATGCTGGTCTGGCATAGATCCATGGTGCACTGTAGAAAGTAACTTAGTTGTTCAGTAGCTCATTAACTGCAATTAGACATGCTTTTCATGCATTTTCTGAATGGAGGAGGCAATTTGGCTATAGCTCTCCAGTTTGATAGTTCAAGAGATATGCTGCTTTTATGTAGTATAAGTGGGAATAAAATTGTTTCCAGAGTTTGAGGACTACACCGCTTTGAAGAGAGTGATTTATGTATATATACTGAGTATTCTATGGCCTCTGCAGACATTGTGAAATATTCTACTGCTAGATTATCAGCTGTGAAATGGATGAATGTAAGGGTTTTTTAATATTTTAACTGTGATGGTAGGGGTTGTGTTAAGTGACAAGTCAACAGCGACACTGGCAAAAGTATTGTCATGCTTGTTGTGTTGGGTTTGCTGAGGGGGTTAGATACAAGTATATAGTATGGCCTAAATATTAATGACATATTATGGTCAGTTTTATTTTATGTATTTATTTGTATTTATTTATGTATTTATTGACATTTGATTACAGAGAAAGTGCAACTGGGTAGGTGCCCATTTTCAGCAGAGACCCAGGGAGAAAAGTTTCAAAGTATGAAAAAAAAAACATTTAAGAACAATAATTTTACAGTCTTCAGAAATTATACAAAATCATCTACAGTTTAAATAATTATACCAAATTGGACATAATGTGAAAGAACAATGATTTAATATATAGAGAGAAATTTTAGTCAGTTTATAGATAAATTAAAGGCAAGTTAGTATAATTCAACTGATCAAAGTAAAGAAGTGAGTGAGGAAGGGAAAATATGGAGGTGTAAGGTATGAATAGGTACTTGTTCATATTTTGGGATATAGTTCATCTTATGGTTGAGCAAGAATAGAGACAGATTTTGAGTAGAAAGACTTTCAGAATGATTTTAAAGGACTGGGATGAGGGTATTGATCTGATGTATACAGGTAAGGAGTTCCGTGGCTTAACAACATGGTATGAGTACAGACCGTGCCCAGTAGTTGTGATAGGCTTGTGGATAGAGAGAAGCTGTCAGTCACTGGATCATAATGACTCATTGGGAACATAGTTGTGTAGAATAGTGCTAGACAAGTAGATGGATGCTGGATAAATTTATATATGGTAAAAAGATGTGCTTAGCTATGTTTTGTCTGGAATGGGACAGTATTGGGATTTTTAATTTGCTGCATAAGATCTTCATATAAGCTTTTATAATATTTTAGTTTGGCCCTTAGGATGGCATTCCTAATTAGGTTTTGAATGTACTGATGTTGCTGTAGAGTGTTTGCTGTTTCTGTTAGACATCTTTTCTACTTTGTAACTGTATCAGTATAGTGCCTTATCTGTTTTATTTTTGGTGTTAATCAAGCTGCATATTTTGATCTGACTTTTTTCTGTGTTTTGTTTTGCTAAAGTGAATTACTTTGCCATGTAAAGGTACTTTTTTTCTAATTGTTCTGAGGACATCCCTACACTTCCCTAATCCTTATATCCTTGAGTATTCATTCCCTGAGTTGAACTCCCATGATGCTGAATACACCAGTTCTATACCTTTCAACTTCTAAGTGCAAGAAATCTGTAGAAAGCTGCAAATAATAGGCGGACAAAGGTCCAAAAAAGGGACACTTTTTAAATATTGCTCTTACAATCCTAGAAAGTTGCTTGAATAAATAGTTTTGTGTTATGCATTTTCTGCAGTGTATAAAGTCTGAAACTCAAATATAGGTCATTATTTAGTCATTTAATTTCTTGATGATTTGGCAGAAATTTAGCTAGAAAAATATAACCTTTATGAGGAATAGACAAAAAATATGAGGCCAAAAATCTGGATATTCTGCCACAATCTGGACAGATGAGAGGTATGACCAGTTCCTGATTTCTGCTGGAAATTAGTGCCAGCACACACTTAGAAACTGTACATACAGCAATTCCCTTGTTTTGGGAGGCTGGGGGTGAGAATAATTATGTATTATAATGGAGGAAATACATACTAATGTATGGAGGAAACTAGGAATGACAGTCAATGATGCTAAAGGGTAGTTGTACTGAGAAAGTACTATGGGAAGATAATTTGATTAAATGAGGATGGAGGGTAGTAGAGTAGAATTAATTCAAATTAAATAAAAGAGAGATTGCAGTTGGGTGGTGGAAGCTAGAGGTTAATCATTTGAAGTTTAAAGTTAACTATGTAGGAGTATAAACAATTGCTGTTAGAATAGGAGAAAAGTGGAATTTACCAAGACTCTATACAGTTATCCAGAAAAACTCTAACAATTTGAACATTTTAAAACATTTATTCCCTAATTTCAGTGATTTAGAGGCAGTCTGGAAGTCATAAATTATGATGTTTATATTTCTGAAATGATTAGATTGAGCTATAGTTTGGAATGATAGAAACAACTTAAGAGAGTTAATGCTTCGATATAAACAGAGCTGCAGCTTAATTTTGTTTGTTTAAATATGTCAGATTTGATTCTTACTGTGAGTTTAACTATATTTGTGAGAATTCTGAAGGAAGCAAGAAGTACACTTCTGGCGCTGGATTCTGAAACAATTTATACTTGGACTAGCACACTACCATGAACACGTATACAATTCCAGACTCCAAGAAAAGGCCTCTAGGATTCCTGAAGCCACACATGCTTAAGTAATCATGCACAGTTCCAGAAGTCACCTTTTCCAAGGCATGCTAAAAACATTTTTGAAGTTCACAATTTCAAAGAACACCATTATACCATGCCCCCCCCCCGCCATTAATATTCCAAAACGTGCACGCTGATTGGTCAGCGTGCATGTTGTAAATCAACTTATACTAATGGAAAAAGGTCCGGTCATCCGGACTTTTTCCATTACTGTAAGTCTTTTTTAAAACACTGTATCGCTATGTTAAAGGAGTTTAACATAGCGACACAGGTTTAAAAAAAGCAACAGAGATCTCTGTTGCTTTTTTTAAAGCTGTCTCACTGTGTTAACCTCCTTTAACATAGCAACACAGTGTGTAAAAAGCAACGGAGATCTTGCGTTCTCCGTTGCTTTTTTTTTTAAACCTGTCTCGCTATGTTAAATGGGTTTAACATAATGAGACAGCTTTAAAATAAGCAATGGAGATCTCCGTTTATTATTTTAAAGCTGTCTTGCTATGTTAAACCCATTTAACATAGTGAAACAGTTTGTAAAAGCAACGGAGATCGTGCTTTCTCCATTGCTTCTTTCAAAACTGTCTCGCTATATTAAATGGGTTTAACATAGCGAGACAGCTTTAAAATAAGCAATGGAGATTCTCCGTTGCTTTTTTTAAGCTGTCTCACTATGTTAAACCCATTTAACATAGCAAAACAGTAAAAAGCAATGGAGATCTTGCTTTCTCCGTTGCTTTTGCCCACAGCTCTGATGTACTGCATATTCATGCGCAGTACATCAGGACTTCTGCGGAATACCAGACAGCCGCGGAAGGGCAGCAAGGAGGCATTATACAATGCCATTATTTAAGAAAAGTAATTATTTTTTTTCTTAAATAATGTCATTGTATAATAGCAATAACCCACTTCTGGGTGTGGGTAATGCTGGATTTACCCACGGTTGGCTTGCCCTCGGGACCAAACCATGCCAACCGTGGGTAAATCCAGCATTACCCACATCCCAGGCGTGGGTTATTGCTATGATGATAAATCTAATGGAATGGCCTACTAAGTCAACAGAACCCTTTATAGTAGGTATAAATCCACCTGTATGTTGACAGTGGTACTCCATGCATTATGTGGTAGAAATCCCAAATGGATGTAGTACTAGTGCAACTAGTTCCAACATAATGGTGAAACTGTGCTGCAGCCTGTACAGAATTGTTTCAAGCTGGAGATCGGTGCTAGTGTGCTAGTGAAAGTTTTCCCCTTTATTTTATGCACTGATGACAGCCCCGACATGCTTACTTTAAGAAACTGAAAAGCATACACGCTACCCTTACAGTGGTATGAATTATACAATATGTATAGCTTAGTGTTCTCTGTCATGCATGCAGTATCATGACAGACATACAGGTGGTACTCCAGGGACATCCAGCTTTATGTGTTCCTGACAGTTATTTGGCAAGCTTGAAAGTCACTGGATTATGACAGGAATGGTTAACGAGGTTCATTTACATTAATGTGTATGAATCTCATTATCTGCAATTGGCATAGTGAGTAGATCTAATACATCTGTTTTGGGATTTAGAATTTAGTATAGGGTTTGTGTCACAGGATAGTAGAGAACACCTGCAACATTGCACCTAGTTTTTTTTTTATTCCATTGTAAATATTAGAACTGATGATTCAGGATGCCTTAGTAATGGAGCAGTGGGGAGTAGAAAGAGCAGACAAGGAAATGGTGGAGAGAAGCACAAGCATTAGTGACTTTTATTATCTTGACAAGAAGAGGGTGATGTTTCACTTGTAACAATTTACAAATTAGTATGCCTATTGCAGACTTTGCTTTTAACTAATAATAAGCCTCTGTGTGCTTTTCAGTGATAAGTAGGCAAAATTAACTTTCATGGAAGCTGGTAATAAACATGATGATTTTGTGTAGACCTGTTTGAAGGTTTTGAGACTTACTTATTCAACGTGCTGGAATGCGAGGGAATATGCAAGAAAGGCATCATTTTACTGAGTTGTGGCCTGGCTTCATTCAACACTAGATCTGCAATGTATGCAAGGGACTCTCTAAAAGGAGACAATGCACAATCAACTATCTGTAAATGTAACAATTTAACTAGTGTAAAAAGATAGCTGCCCGGTGCCTAACCTCTAGGGGATTGTACTATAAAATAAAATTACAGGAAGACAAGAAGGCATTCCCTCTTCAGTCCACCATGTGGTAATGTGGGATGAAGTAACTGCAAGGTGTTATAAACATGGAGTATAGAAAAAACACTCTGGAAAGTTAAGAAAATAACTTGCATGTACTGCAATCTCACTCTGCATTACACAATTTTAAATGACTGGGAAGTATTCAGCTCAAGGAACTGTGCTCAGTTAGATTACTTTTGATAGAATCATTGTCCTTGAGTGTCTCAGTAATAAATAGCTGTTACAAATGGTTCTATAGACATATTCAGAAAACAAGAGTGCTGGTTTAACCTTACACATAAGTATTTAAATGGTTTTATTGTTTTAATGATTCAAGTGCTTGGAACATTTGTAGACCTTTTATGGAAAAGATGTAGAGCATTTTTGTGCAAAATAGTGTTTGTATATACATATATATGTGTACATGCATTTTTTTTAATCAGCAGTTAGGCCAAACTAACCTGAATCAAAGATGTGCATTAAGTCCACTGCTAAATATATGCTAATCAAATCAAGTTAAGAGTGAAACAACAGAATTTGCATTCAGAAAGTAGGGGATCACTGCTAAAAAGATGATAACTGACTACATTGTTGAGAATTTTGAAGATTACCCTTGATATTACTGAGCTTTGACGGCATCAAGCTACAGCTGTTGTGTGTGATGATGCATTTAGCCAGATAGCAGACTAAAACGTCTTTGATTAATGTAAGTGCGGAACTAATTCTATTTTATTTAAATTTAAACATAAAGGACTACTTTACTTAAGCCCTTTCAGATCTGCAAAGCATTGGGCAGTTAAATTGCATTGCTTCATAGCTTGTGCATGACGCTTATGAGTCAACAATGAAGTAGTTGCACTGTACCCTTACTGAAATAGTGCTGGTGTTCATAGCACAATCTATGTTCTTCTAAATTGCCTCTTTGTTGAGGAGAGGCTGCCTTTACCAGCACCTTTAAGAGGTGATGAAATAAAATGATTGAGCTATTTGATTACAGTACACTGTGGAATCTTGCTTGGGCAGTGAGATGACTGTGGAGCATTTTTGAAGGAGTAGGTAAAATGCCTTTGATAACAGGAAAGTTAATTATATGGGTAAGAAGAATATGGTGACAAAGTGTGGTGAATTTAGTGAGAAATCCATCAGATCCTGTCCCACTGTGACTAGTGCTATTAATCAATGATACTCACTGCTATGTGTTACTAGCTCTAAAGTAACTAATGCTGCTGTTAACCAGTGATTCTCACTACTATGTGTGGCTAGTTGAAAGGTAACTAGAACTACTGTTAATGAGAGATTACAGTTAATATGTGTGACTAATTGAAAGGTGAACAGAGTTAATTCAGTTAAGCACATTGCTGTTTAGTCTGGGTAAGGGCTAGTTATTGAGATAATGTTGCAACTTGCAATCAATGAGTACAATGCCCCATTTGGCATGTACCTCACAAAACACCTGCAACAACTGGAGAGACTGCAAAAATACCTCACAAAAGGATCCTAGGCCTTAAGCATTTGTCCTATATGGACAGACTAAAAAAATTCCAACTATTCTCTGTCACATATCGCCTAATTAGAGACGATCTCTGCTTGACTTACAAAGCCACGTCTGACCTAGCTCTGTTAGAAATGCTACATCTAAAGGAATCCCAGTCCCTCTGCACCACATGCTCCAGAGACTTCAACTTCATTACCACACTCGTATCAGCACAATTCCACAAACAAGTTAAAAAGCACGAAGGAAAGCAGGAAGCCAGGAGTAGATCCACCACTGCTTATTAAATCAAATAACCATAAGCGCTTTCATCGAGTTCATTACAAGACTTCATCAGATAAAAAAATTAACTGAAAGGCCAAGTTTCCATGTCACATGATCCACCTCAAGTTAATTAACTAATTAAAATCAGCAGTAAATATACAAGAGAAAAAGGAAAGAAAAAAAATCACATTATAAATCTTAAAACACATAAATTTAAAACCATAAAACCATAAATATATGTGTGTATCCCTACATGAATGAACTACTGTAAACAAATCTAAGATGTGCCTTCATTTTTAGTACACAACCAATGGATGCTAATTCATTTAAACCAGGGGAAACCCACAGCATTTAAACTTAATATCCAGTACAGTTCATGGTTTTCCAAAAACAGCTGCCAAGGTCCACCCCTTTTGTTCCGTTTGACCTGCACAATCACAATAAATTTAAAATGATGTTCAGGAAATTTTGTCATAATTATGTTCATATATGCATTGCTTGAGCATCCGCTCAGTCTTGCCGATATAAATGGCAGGACATACCTGGCACAGTGCCCCATAATCTACCCCAGTACTGTTACAGTTATGATGTCCTTTTATCCTAAAACTAAAGCCATTAATTTCAAACAGTTCCCCCACATAAATAAATTTACAAAAATGGCACATACCACATTGGTACATACACCTAACTTGGGCATTGTCAACTTCAATTATAGGTCTTGCCACCAAATTTTTGATGTTAGGCCCCCTTCTCCACACGATAGTAGGTTTTGTACTGACTTTGCCTCTTACCTCATCATCCCCAGTCATAATATCTCAGTTCTTTAGTAGGATCTCTTGAATTTGCTGGTGGTGAACAGAATATCTAGTGATAAAGGACAGTCTAAAACTAAAATTATTAGTTACTTCTGTCCCATTTCCTTCCCTGTTAGGTGTAAAATTACTAGTAACAGAACAATTACAAAGGTTTGTCAAATTTCCAACCAGTATGGGTGAATAAAGGTCTTGTAATGAACTCGACGAAAGCACTTATGGTTATTTGATTTAACAGTGGTGGATCTACCCCTTCATTACCACACTTAACAGAACATTATTTATTTATTTATTTATTTATTTACATTTGTTGACCGGGAGTGTCCAACTGGACGTAGGTCCATTTTCAGCGGAGACCCGGGGAGAAAAGCTCCACAGTTAAAATAAACAGACAGTAGTTAAATTGGATTACATAGCGATTAACAATTTAACATAGCAATTACTTACAACATATTTACAGATGAAAAACATAGTACATCAGTAGACAACTAGAATCTTTATCTGTGAAGTACATAACAGACATTAACAAATGTTACAATAAGAAGTTCCTGCTGTATAATAAGTACTAGGTTTATGATCATCTGAGCTTGCTATAATCAAGGTAGTTAGTGGAGTGGAAAGAAAGGTAGTGGTTGGTTTGGGTGGGTGATATTAGATTGGGAGTTGCAAGGGCATAGCCAGCATGTTTTTAGGTGCACTTTTAGTAAAGTTTTGAAGTGGGGGCATGATGGTATGGAGGTAATTGTGGGTGGGAGGGAGTTCAATAATTTGGCTATGGTGCAAGAGAATAGTGCTTCACCAGCAGAGTTATTAGCTTTAGTGATCTGCAAGTGATTTTTGTTGCTGGATCTTAGTGGTCTGGTGGTGCAATAGGGTTGGAGTAGATTCTGGAGGAATGGGACATTTAGTGGATGGTTTACTAGTTTGTGGGTGAGTGAGAGTTGATACCATTGAAGGAGGTGAGGGAGTTCAAGCCAGCCCAGTTCAGCAAGTGAGAGACAGTGGTGACTACGGTAGGATCCCCCTGTGGCGAATTTGGCGATTTTGTTGTAGCAGGTCTCTAGCTTGTTTAGATCGCATTGCCTTAGGTTGGTATATATTGGAGAGGCATAAAGTAGGGTGGAGATAAGGTGGGAATTTGCTATTAAAATCTTTGCTGCTTTGGTGAGAAGTTACTTATTTCTGTATAACGCTCCTAGATTTTTGTGGACTTTTTTATGGTCTTGGATATGTGAATGTCAAATTTTAGTTTATTGTCTATTTCCACTCCTAGCAATTTGGTGTGTTCAGTTGAGTATATAGTGGCGTTGTCTTTTGCTGTGATGTTAAAGTGAGAGTTATTTTGAGTATGTTTGGTGGGTTGGAAGATGAGTAGTTTAGTTTTGTTTGGGTTAAGTATTAATTGCGCATCAGATAACCAAGTTTCAACAGGGGAAAAGGCTTCCTGTGTGACCTTTTGCAGTTTGGGTAGGGACTGGGCTGAGCAGATGATGGTTGAGTCATCTGCGTATTGTATGAATGTGCCATGTTTGGTGGCAGAGGCTAGATTACTGGTGAAAACAGAGAAGAGTAGGGGTCCAAGGATGGATCCTTGGGGAACCCCTATGGAGACAGGTAGTTGGGGAGATATGTCATTCTGTCATACAACGGATTGTTGGCGGTCAGACAGGTAACTCTGAAGCCAGTTGGTGACTGATTGAGAGAAGGATAAGTTATTGAGGACAGAAATAAGTTGTTTGTGTGGGACCATGTCAAATGCTTTAGATAGGTCTAGGAAAGTAGCAGAGGAGAGATAGCCATTGTTTGCATGCTGAAGGATAGTGTTAGGAAAGGAGAGTAAGGCAGTGGTGGTGCTATGGTTTGGTCAGAAACCATGCTGAGTATTGTAAAGGAGGTTGTTAGTAAGGAGGTAGTCTGAGACCTGAGAGCGTATGCATCTCTCTAGTATTTTGGAGAGTGGAGAGAGAATAGCTATGGGGTGGTAACTGGTTAGTTCTGTGGAGGGTCCGCCTTTGTGGAGGGGAATTATATGTGATACTTTACACAGTGTGGAAATGTAAATTTCTGACAGAGATCGATTAATCAAGATGGATACTGGGTAGGCCAGAGCATCAGCTGCAATTTATAGGTATTCACTTGGGAGATTGTCTGCTGCTAATTTGGTGGGCTTAAGTTTAGTTAAGAGTTTTTTTATGTTGGAGGTAGGTACAGGAGGGACAGGTTCATAACCCAGAGACTGTTCATGCTATGGAATGGACTTCCCATACATGTCAAACAGAGCACCTCACTGGACCTCTTCAAGAGAAATCTTGATGAGTGGATGGGAAACAGAAAATTCACCCCAGGGATTACTCCAGTGGCTTTACTCAACAGAGGCACTGAGAACTAAGGTCAGGTGGCATGATACCAGAGTAATCCTATGGGCTAGCTTTGTAAAGGCTCAAGGGCCATTAGCCTAGTACACACCTATGAACCTATGAACTTGTATATGGGAAAAGAAACAATGCTGAGGTCTCGGCAACAATGGTGAAGGAAGCCATTTTTGGCTGCTAACTAACTGTGATGCATGGCATAATCTCTGCCAGCCTGTATATTAATATCCTACAAAAATATTCTGGGAAAAGTAACAGTCCATTCTGTTTCTGTCATGAAATTCTGATAGCCTTTTTTGAGAGTTTTTGCAGTCATTGGTTGTGATATTCTAACCAGGCTGAATTAGTGTTTTTGGATTTGTTGTTAGTCTGAGATAGTTTACTGCTTCTATTAGCTGCCATGAGGGAGATCCATTTACTCTTTTAGTACTGTATCAATAATATTTTTCCATTAGTTGTAGTAAAAGTATTATAAGTGACACTGAAAGACAAAGTCTATGCTGTGACACAGGTTCAGTCTGCAAATGCCAACCCTATATAAAAAAATTACTTTGTTTAAATGGCCAAAAGGTAACCATAATTCAGGGCGAATGTAGCACTGTGCAGTGATCATTTTGGAAAGGGGCCTGAATCATATAACTGGAGATTTCATCTCAGCATAGGGGGGTTGTTTGCACTGAGGTAAATTTGCTCTGAAGCTCAAGGCCCCATGATAAGAGTATGACCTGGTTTAGTGTTAGTATTTTTGGGTGGACCACAGCAAATGTCAAGTAGGGGGCCCAGAAATATCCAGTTTAAGTATCACACTGTTACTGCTATCCCTCCTAAGCAAACGTTTAGTTGATGCTGCAAAGTTTTAGGAGTAGTATGCAAATCCAAGGTTATAGTCAGGGTACCTCACAGGGCTCTGCCCTGGACCCATACTTGTTTAGACTGTATCTTTCAGATCTATCTTTTTCATCTAGGGTGTTCTATAGTCTGTATGCGGATGACTTGAAAAAATTAAAAGGTGAATATTTAATACAGCACACAGGGATTGAAATTGTAGATTCATTTAAAGACCCAAGTATATAGGTAGATCCAGCTTTGAATTTTTCTAATTAGATTAACCAATTGGTTAATGATAGTCAAAGAATTATAGGTTGTATAAACATATATATAAAGTCTAAGAAATCAGAAATTATTAAATCATTGCTTGTTATTTACATTAGACCAAGCTTGAGTATGGAATAACAATAAGGAAACCTTATAAGAAAACAAGCATAAGCAAACTGGAAAGAGTACAGCAGAAATATACTGAGGGCATCCACAGATGAGAGATTTTAAGTTATTATGAAAGACTGAAATATCTGAACTTTTACAGTGGTGCATATAGATGATTAAGAGGAGACCTTATCCAGGTGTGAATGGCATTTACAGACAACTACCTCAAGGAAAGCTTGTGGTTATCAAAAAGTAGTAGAGAATCTTTAGAAAAGCTATGTAGAAGATTCTATAGGAATGAGAAGTGTATAAAATGGTTCTCTGAGAGAGTAGCTCATGCATGGAACAGACTACCAAATTACATTAAAGCAAGTACTTTAGATATTTTTAAGAACAACCTGGACACTTACTATGGGAATAACTGTTTTGGTATATTGACAGGCTAGAAGGGCATTATGTCCATGCCCAAAATATTTATATGTATGTGTGAATACACAAACTGAACTGCAGCTGCAATGCTCTTACATTATGACAGGCCTACATACATTATGTTGGCCTATCTCGCAGAAGGACATTCACAGGTATTGACATTTTGTTTCAACAAGGGTACATTACAACAACTCTAGTACAGGGCTGGACTTAGGTGAAATGGTGCCCAAGGCACTGCCTACTATTTTACAGTTGCCAACACACACATACTCCAGTGCTTCACTCTGTTTCCCCCATCACAGGTGCCCCACACTATGCATAATACTTTTTTCTTCCTTTAGAAAACCTGCATTAATTTAACATATTTACAATATATAAACATTAAGGAAGAAATTCAGCATCAAATACTGTTAAACAATGTTAGGAATACATTGAATCATCAAGGTAATCTTATACAATTAACACATTAAGAGTACTGGTATTTCAATAGCACCATTGCAAGGCTATGCCAATCACTCAAGTCTTAGTATTGTTTATAGATCTTATGCTAATCAAATCTTTTTCAGTTTTTCATAGTATTGATGTTAAAATTAAAAACTCTTTGAATGTAGGAACTGAGTTCGATTTCCAATTTTTTGTAATAACTTTTCTGTCTACTGCCAGAAGACTCTAGAATATTTTTGTTGGTTTGGCTTTTACAGATAAAAGAAGTGGAAAATGTATTAGTATTACTGATCTTGTTAAAGAACAATTATCTGAACATAACCCTTTAAAAAGAAAAAACGTATCTCTTCCTGATATACATTCAATATTTCACAATCCTTAAACATGTGTGTCCAATCAGCTTTAAAATCTTTACTACATCTCCAACAAACTGAAGTCATTTTAATAAACTTAGAGATGTTATAGAGAGTAACAAACATTCTGTGAATATATTTCCACATAAAACATTTTAGTATAAACTTGAAGAACTTTGACTAACTTATTTAAGTAACAAAGTTTTATGCTTACCATCTATCAAGTCACTCAATCCACTGCTATCTAAAAAGCTCCAGAATTTTGCATCAAAATTACTTATAATTAACTTATATAACTTGGACAAGCCTCCTTGTAGGCTAATTTACCTTCGATGATAGCATTCATATATTCATATAATGGGGGAATAGTGGTGTTGTTTCTCTTCAATCATATTGCCTACATATTCATTTAAATTCTTACTAATGAATAATACAAATGGGTTAACAGATTCATACACCTTATATTATTTCATTAAATATGCTGGCGACTTAGCTTTCTTTTTTAAAAGCAATCAGACCATAATACTAATCCATTCCTTTTTTCGTAAATATATTTTTTATACTGTTCTAAGTTTCCTTAAATCTAGAGGTGTATACAGTGGGAAAGCAGAAACAAATCCATTTTGATATTAATGGAGTTTTAAAAAGATATTTTTAATTGTTTTAAGAACTGATTTCATATAGTCAGAGTTTAGAGATTGAAATGAATTTCCTTCTAAGGTAAAATGTTTTAACTAGATGAAAGGATTGTTACATATTTCTAATTTATCATATTTGATAAACTTATAAGAATTTAGTGTGATCTGTCCTTGAAGTTGACTCTATCCAGCGTACAATAGATTGAAAATTTGCAGAAATACAATAAGATTCTACACCTGGGAGAATAATATCATCATACTCCCATAATCTTATATGATTTCTGTATATGATTACTGTAAGGATTTCTCAGCTTTTTAGAATACCAGAAAAATTATTTTAGCCTGTTTTCCATTTTCTTTAAAAGCTTTTTCTGTCAGGTATTAAAGCTATTGAATGTAAAAACAATAATATATATATATATATATATATATATATTTATATATATATATATATATATATATTATATATATATATATAGATATATATATATATATTATATATGTATATATATATATATATATATATATATATATATATATATATATATATATATATATATATATATATATGGGTCCACTTTGTAAACTCTAAATACTGAAATCTCGAATTTCAGTATTTTGAGTTTACAAAGTCGAATACTCACTTTTCCGAAACCGTCAGAAGCGCGAAATTCAAAATACCGAAGCAGGGATATTTTGAATTTCTGCTTCTGGTGGTACAGAATGTGGATGTTTGGGCTTAATTCTGGTACGTTTGTGTGTGTAAGTATGTTAGTTAGGGGTTTAGTGTGTGTAAGTGTGTGTTGTAACTGTTATGTGTGTGTTTGAGGAACTGTAAGATGTGTGTGTGTAAGTTTTGTTTCGGTTACTGTTTGTGCAATCTCAGAGTTAGAATATATAAGTAGGGGGGGGTGTGGAGGGGCTGGGGGGCTTGCACCCCTGCTTATATGTAGTTTAGGTTAGTTTGTTTGATTGTGGGGGGGTTTGTGTATGTTTATGTGTGTATTGTATGCGTAGCGTGGGTATGAAATTTTGAATTTCATGGTTTTGTGTTTTTGAGTGTGTGTGTTGTGGTTGAGTTTTCGGTTTTGTAGTTTTGGAATACTGAAATTCGAGATTTCAGTATTTCGAAATTACAAAGTGGACCCATATATATATATATATATATATATATATATATATATATATATATATATATGTGTGTGTGTGTGTGTTTCACCTTTATAATCTTGAAATATTGCAATCTCAAATTTCAGTATCTCGAAACTATAAAGTCGAACGGCCCACAATCCCGAAACACACAATCACGAAAAATACAATCCCGAACATACACAAGCCATACACCACACAACATGCACACCATTCAACCCACAACACACAAACTACACAATCCTACACTACATCTATGCAAGGGGGCAAGCCCCCCTGCACCCCCCATATGGGGGTTGTGCCCCCCACATACCCCTACTTATATATACCAACTCCGAGATCGCACTAACAGTGAAGAAGTGCATTACTCACACACACACATTCCAGACTCCCTCGCACACACACACACACACACACACACACACACACACACACACACACACACACACACACACACACGCACGCACACACATGCACATGCACACACATGCATCACACATACACAAACATATCCAACACTCACACTCATACTTTCACCATCCTACCCTAACCCACATGCACAACTTACAAAAACACTCACACTCACTTACCTTCACTTCTGTAAAACATTGCGGCCAAATACTTCTCGTCCCATTGCTGCACTGCATAAGTGTGGATTCGAGATATTCAAATTCACTCTTATGCACTTTCAACATATTTGATTTTCGCCTTTATGGTCCCGAAATATTGAAATTTGAAATTTCAGTATTTCGGGATTGTAAAGGGGAACTATATATATATATATATATATATATATATATATATATATATGTATGGGTCGTAGATCAAAATTACACTATTTCAAAATATGATAGTAGTGTCCCACTAACGCGAAAGTCCATTTTGACGAAAGTGCACTTTTGCGAAAGTCACTAAGTCGAACAGGACATTTCCTGCACTGAGGTGCGGTAGTGATGGACCTTAGGGTTAGGGCTTGGGTTGAAGATAGTGGATAGCTAGTAGGGCTAATAACTATCCTTAACCCAAGCCCTAACCCTAAGGTCCATGACTACCATACCACAGTACAGGAAATAGGTCCATAACTACTGCTCAGTGGAGGAAATATAATTTCCTGCACTGTGGTGCGGTAGTCATGGACCTTAGGGTTAGGGCTTGGGTTAAGGATAGTGGATAGCCCTACTAGCTATCCACTATCCATTACTCAAGCCCTAAACCTTCGTTCTAGTGACTTTCCCAAAAGTGTACTTTAGTTGAAGTGCACTTTCGCGTTAGTGGGACACTGCTATCGTATTTCAAAATATTGTAATTTCGATTTACGTTAGTAGACCCATATATATATATATATATATATATATATATATATATATATATATATAAGCCTTGGTGATATAATCATTTTAATAAGTACTAACCTGTTCTCAAAAATAAAAAAACACATTAATTCCATTTTTCAATAAGGCATAACACTTCTTCAATTATTACTTTTTAATTATTATTAATAATCTTATTCGCATCTTGATAGATTTTTATTCCTAAATATGTTAGTACTTTTTTCTGGTAATTGATTTAAGAATAACGTTTGTTTTATTATTATTAATTTTCAGCAACACTTCTTAAAACTTTTCAATTTCCTCATCTATTTCTTCAATTGAATAATTTAAATCTCCCATAGTTAGTAAAATATCATCTGCAAAAAGCTTTATTTTAGATTGACAATCCTTGTTAATTGAGAATCCATCAGCTTTTTTTCATTGCCTTTATATTATTAGTTAAGGGTTTAATAACTAATGCAAATAGTGGAGGTGACAAAGGAGGCGCTATCTTTGTGCTTTTGTTTAAAGTGAATCCTTGAGAAATTTACAATCCACTGTTAACGTATGATTTGGAGTCTCTATACAGTTTTAATATTCCAATAAATTGTTCTGGAAATGGAAATGCTTCTAAAGTTTTAATCAGTTAGCTCCAATCTAAAGAATCAAAAGCTGTCTCAACGCCTAAGCTAATTAGGGACCATTTCTTGTTTATTCCATTTGCTAAATCTAAGATACTACTGTTTTTATATTATACGCTAATCCATTGACTATAAATTCTGTTTGACCTTTATTAATTAATCTACTATATTTCAATCTTGTAATGAAGATGAAAATAAATATTTTATAGTCCACATTTAATAATGAAATAGGTCTATATGAGGAAACTAAATTATTGTCCTTTCCATGTTTAAGTATAGATTAGATTACAGAGAATTCCCATGAGGGAGCAATTATTTTGTCACTCTGAATTATTCTGAAAATCTCATTCAGTAATTTTAAAATATTTAATGGAAGCAGACTATATAATTCCCAAAATATACTATCTAACCCTGGAACTTTATCATTTTTCCCTTTTATAAAAGTGTCTTTAACTTCTATTAGGGTAATAGGCTTATTCAACACAGATATTTGTTGGTCATTCAATTTATTAATAACATTTTTATTTAAACAATTTTCAGTTTAGTTCAGGATTATTATTTTTATCTTTATTAAGATCCTCATGGAACTTTTGAAAAAAATATTAAGCATTTACATATAACATATACAGTCATGTTAGAAACCTGGGATGCAACTCCCAGACTTGTTCTCAGTTGATTCTAAATGACAAAAAATACACTGAACCCACAGACATCGCCAATATCCTGGCAGACAGGTTCAGTGCAAACTTCTCCCCCCCTCCCCCCCAAAAGAGCAAGTATCTATCCCGGCAGAGGGCTGCCTCCCAAACATCTCTGATGCTCAGGTGAAGGCTGCCCTCTACAAAGCAAAAAACACTGCTTCCATGGGACCAGATGGCGTCCCAGGTTGCGTCCTACATGAACTCCAAGAGGAACTAATCCCTCAAATAAAACAGCTATACAATCTCAGCCTCACTACAGGATATGTGCCCACAGAATGGCATACAGCAACAGTGGTCCCACTCCACAAAGGTGGAGCCTCTACGGTCCCTGGAAACTATCGCCCCATAAGCCTGACTAGCTTATTCTGCAAGGCTATGGAGAGGATCATCATGGAGCTCATAAACAAAGACATTGGGGACCTACAGACACTAGAGCCTACCCAGTTCGGCTTTGTCAAGGGCAGATCCTGCCTTTTGAACCTGGTTGACTTCTTCGAAACAGTCACCAAAGCCATAGATGAAGGGAAGTTAGTCCACACAGCCTATCTGGACCTTGCAAAGGCATTTGACACAATACCCCACTCGGGCATCATAGATAAGCTATCCAGCTTAAATATAAACCCCTGTGTCACAAGATGGGTCGCAAACTGGCTCAAAGACAGAACCCACAGAGTGAGAGTTGCTGGAGCCATGTCAGACTCGAAACCGGTCACAAGTGGTGTCCCACAGGGTTCTGTCCTGGGACCACTCTTGTTCGGTATATACTTTTCCGAGGTACAGGCAAATGTGGGAGGACTATGGCTCACCAAGTTCGCAGACGACTGCAAACTGGGCGCCATAATCAACTCTCCAGCTGACACAAACATCCTTCAAAAAGGTCTCACAGAGACAGATAACTGGTGCCAGTGCCATGGTTTAAAGCTAAATGCCAAAAAATGTATAGTCATACCCTTTGGCAAAAAACAATGTGCCCACAAATTACCACATAGGCGGTAACCCATTAAGTACAGAGAAAGTTATTAGGGACCTGGGTACCCAAATTGATAGCAATCTCTCCTTTGAAAACCACATTGCCAAAGTGGTTAGAAAGACCTTCAACATAGCCCACCTCATCACGAAGGGTTTCACATCTAGATCCAGAGAGGTAACCGTGCCCCTTTATTCATCCCTCATCAGGCCCATCATAGAGTACAATGCCCCTTTTGGGATGTACCTTACCCGACACCTGCAGCAATTAGGAAGACCCCAAAAGTATCTCACCAAGAGGATCAAGAGTCTCAAACAGATGCCATATGCTGCTCGGTTAAAAAAACTCCAGCTCTACTCAGTTGCATACTGCCTACTTCGAGGCGATCTATGCCTGACATACAAAGCTATGTCAAATCCAGAATTAATGGACATGCTCCACCTCAGTAAATCTAAATCCCTTAGAGCCACACACTCGAGGGACTTGAACCTCAGCACAGAAATAAATAGAACTTGCTGGAGGGACAGGTTCATAACCCAGAGGCTCCCTTCGCTCTGGAATAGAATTCCAGTTCATGTGAGGCAGAGCACCTCACTGAATCTCTTCAAGAAGAATCTCAATAGGTGGATGGGGGATCGTAGGTTTGTCCCAGGGATTACTCCCATGTCACTATTAGACAGAGGCACAGTAAACTAAACCTTAAAAAGGGCACAGTATACTCAAATCAAGGGGTGGTGTAAGCCATACAGAATCGGGCTAGGCTTATAATTGCCCCAGGGCAGATAGCCTAGTATGAACCTATGAACCTATGAACCTATGTATGAAGTAAGTTTGTCAGTGTGAGGATTTGGGATATTATTGATTTGTGACTTTTTGCTTAACATCTTACCTCTATTAGCTATTCTATGCAGATTTTTTGAAGTCATCGCATAACTGTGCAATTTATTTTTTTTTCTAAAACTACATCCAGTTTAAGCCTTAAAACAGTTTGATATTTTGTCATTAATTTTAATGACTTCAGTATTATCTAATTTTCTTGATTTTTGTTCAGTCCCTCCTTTTGTATTTCTAACAAGTCTTTATTCTACTTTTTTGTTTTATTAATAGCTTATCTTCCAATACTATCTTTAGTATGCATGTTTAATGAGTCCCATAGTACAACTTTGCAAACCTGACCATTATCATTCAAAGATAAAACATTCTCAGTTTATTCCTTACAATAACTCTTAAATTCTTTTAATTATATCATATATACTGGGATACTATAAATAATCTGAAATTTCCTTATATCCATTAATATATTAATACTTAGTGCATTATGATCATTAAAGGACAAGGAATAGTTTTAAAATAATTCAGTGTATTAAGTAAATATGTAGAGGCATAAATTCTATCAATCGTAGTTTGTGTCCCATGCACATAATTATAGCGAGTAAAGAACAATGACTTATCTTCTGCTTTTACATTATTATTACTAGTCCATCTGCTTAGTGCATTAGCTGATGCCAGATTTTTAGCTTTCTTCTGTTTACTTTTATTTTCTATTTTAGATATGTAGTTAAATTCCCTTGCTAAAGTTAAAATACCCTTCCAATGACTTTGTAGTAAGCTTAACTGATCTTTAGCCACTCTTGCATCTGTTCCAGGGATCCAGTAAAAAAATAGCTAATGTATAGAGTTTGCCATTATATTTAATTATTGATATGTATGCATTCATTTGGGATCATTAATGGCTTCCACAACCTTAAGCATTGCAGATACATTCTCCAAAATATAGCAGTTCCTTTCCTCTTTTTGTTAAAAGAAGCAGATAATAACATTCCGTAACTTAAGTTATTTAAATGCTGTATATCTTTGCCTATCAAGTTAGTTTCCTGCAAGAATATAATGTCTTATCCATTTAACTTTAGATACCTCATTAATGATTTCCTTTTGTTGCCATTATTGAATCCATTTACATTAATAGATAATATATTACATCTATCAATACCATTTAATAATAATGGTTTCTGTTAAAATATAATGTGAAACATGTATCCACCATATTAATTTAATTGTACATAAGACTCAAATGTATTCCTCTAGCTCTATCTTAACAATTCACATTTTTAATTATTCCTTTCCACAAACTAAACTATTAAAACTTGCAATTAACAAAACACTTCTAAAACTTTAAATGTATATACTACTAAAAAAGACACAACCTACCATGGATACCAAAGTTCCTAGTTTGCCTGTCAAATTGACCAACTACTCCATTATCTGTCTCCAATACCTAAATGTTCATCAAAAAACTAGCCAAGAGGTTCCCTCACTTACAAATAATTAATGTAACATTATGTATAAGTTAAAAATAATAAAGCGACTATTAATTTTGTTATATGTTTTGCCATTTAAAAGTATTCCCCATTACTATATAAAAGTTTAATAAGCCTCTTCTTTTAATCACAAATATTAAATAATCCAACAAGTTGTATATTATATTCATATTTATGTAATAGCAGTATAAATCATCCATGAAATATTCTTACATTATTTGCTTATTCAACATTATTATAACTAAAACTCTAAATAAATATGTAAAACAAAGTTGGACCTGAAGAGATAAAAATATCTGCAAACTTACAAGTGACAGGTAATCATATCATACTAAACTATTATAAAAAAAGGAAACTCAATACACATGTATATTTATCAAGCTGAAAGATACACTCATATTTTATAGATCCATCTAAAGCACCTAATTAATTTAAAAGTACAAGTGTCTATATCTTGAAACTGTATAACACTTTTAGCATGATAAATATCAAAATATTTAAAAAATCAATTAGCTTATTAACCTAATTCATAAAAACATGTACATTACTCAGGTCAAAGAGAATATCCTGCTATTTCTATGGAGTCAAAAAAAATTGCAGTCTATAATGTATTCGAAAGGTATAATGTGCTTAATTCAAATCTCATTCTCCTTTCCCAGATTCAAACATACTGAAAAATCTACTTTACTTTCTATCAAAATGTATGTATTGATTCAGCAATATAACACTGAAATTTCAGCTCTGACTTATGCAATTAGTTATTTCGGGTAGTATTAGTGAATCTAATGACACACAATATACAAAAAGCTTTAACATTCACATGGCCATGCTTCAAATTTTAGCTTTCATGATATTTTCAAATAGTTCTATGTAAATTATATGAGATCTTGTACAGTCACATTTCTACCATATGAGGGTATATGTAATACATATATTTCTTATATGCAGTTTATTTAAATATATTTTTCTGATTTAATTGCCCACTGATATTCTACTTTACTTTTATATAACTTGCATTTCTAAAATTTCCTATCAAAGAACTATTTTATCATCATCTCTATATTAGAGATTACAGTATGAGTAATATATATTTCTTAACTTACTGATACTACTTTTTTATTAATTGTACATAGCTGATATTTATTTTCTTGTGCATTTGTATATTATTCAAAAGATGTTTACCCTTATTTCTAATATTGTAATCAACCTTTATTATACATAAAATAATTCCTGCTTGTTGAATCTGAATGTGTGTTTAGCCATTGTGAACTGCTGTTCTGATTTAAGCTTCACATCTTGAGACTAGAATTTGATTATAACATTTGAAAAATGACAACTAACAGCACACAGCAGCTGCTAATTTCCTAAGTCTTACTTTCTTCTTAATCCTTTTAAATTGTTCTAATCAGAAACACACATCTAATGTTATGTCTTTACACTAATATGTACTGTTAGAGCTGACACTATAGCATAAGATATTAACATTCAGCAAAATGCAAGCAAATTATATCTCAGCAACAGCTCAATATAAAACATTGATATAGCTTTTGTTTTACAGTTCTTCACTTCTAAGAAAAACAAAATGGTATTTTGAGGACATTTATCACATATATACGTAAGACAAAAGCTTTTGTCAGTGTTACTTGCTTCATACATGACCTGTGAAAGGAATGTGTTACACGGGAACAAAGAAAACAAAGAAAACAAAATAACAAGCACCTTAACACATGTAATTAGCATATTATTTAAATCTAACATTCAGTTAACTCAACAATGCACATACTAAACAATGTTAAACAAATAAAATAAAAATTTTAATCTATACAGTTTTAAAATGACCAATTCTATTGCTTATTATTTAATGACATTCTCTTACAGGAAGTATTTGTTTGACATTTAGAAATACATTTACAAGTTTAGTTAAATGAACTGTAAAGTCTTTCACTGTAAATATAGTAAAACTATTTATATGCTTTATCGTGAAAATGTTTTAGCTTAAAATATAAATACATACTTGCATATGTTTTGAAACTTAAAGTCCAATACAAACCTTTTATTTAAAGGTTAAATCTATTTTTTCAGGAAAATAAAAGTCCTGCAATCAGAGAATAAAAGTCACATGTTTTTAAGCTTTTATAATTTTTAGAAGCAGTTTTCCAGGAATTCAGCTCACTCTGTCTCTTGAGGGATATATCATTTCAATCCATTTCTTCAGTACTATTAAGGATTTTGTTTTTGTTATTTGCAGAAAGCACCAAAGTGGCTTTAATACTGCTCTTTCTAAGTTTCTTGATCAGTTATAAGCAGGATTTTCTTTTACTCAGTACTTTACTGGAATACTCATTGTCAAACCTGACTACATGTTCACCTATTTTAGTGGGTGGGCTGGACCATGCTGTTTTAATTATTTAATCTTTTTCAATACAAGACATAAACTTAACTATAATTGAACATGGAGTTGATTTCCTTCTTCAAAGGTGCTCTTGGGGCTCTATGTGCCTTTTCAATTTTAAAAGATATAGATTCAGGTAGATTTAATGTCTTATCTCGCCAGGTTGTTAAGAAATTTATTATACTGCCTCCTTCATACATTTCAGGTGTAGCATAAATTCTAATGTTATTTCATCTCACTCTTTTTCTAAATCATCAACTTCATCTATCAGCAAGGTATGTTGTTTTAAAAGAAATTCAATCTGAGACTCACCTTTAGTTATTTCCTCTTCATGATCATTTAAAACTTTTCCCATACTGATAATTTGTGCACTTCATTCTTTCATAAGAATTTCTAAATGTTTCATCTACATTCTGGTCTCTTCTTTGAAACTTTCTGTTTTGGTATCCAGTTTGTCTATTTTAATTAATACGTCCTGCACAGTAGATATTAAAGGCTGGATATCTTCTTTAACATAAGAATCCTGAGTACCATGTCTTGAGCGGTTCATGTTGAAGTCCCTTTTCTCTTAACCAAGCAGCTGAAATACGGACAGGAAAATTACAGCTTTTGAAGAACTTGAAGCTCCATATCTTTTCTTTGACTATCGGTGAATAAAATTAGCTAACAAATATCACCAAATTTTAGTTTTTTGATTATATTTTCTGTCAGAGAAAAGTTTTCAGTCACAGGGCTTTCACTAGTAGCTGCTCACAGTTAGCCACCCTGAGCACCCCCTACTTTTGTCTTCCTTTTCTCACATTTTGCCATACTATGAGCATTTCAGGAAACCATGACTTTCTATACTCTGAAGTACATTTATTGTACACAACTTTTTCATCCAATGAGGTCTTGAATGGAAATTATAATTAAGGAAAGAAATTCAATGTTGCTATTCAGTTTTAGTTTTCCTTGCATCCTTTCAACACAGTTTTCCTAACCAAGACAGTACAGTAATAATCATTTAAGAAATAACTCAAGTAAGATTTTGTTTTAAGAACAAACCAAATAAAGCAGGATGCAGGATAAAATTTATTCCGGTACCTCGGCCCAACAGCCTTCAAAGGAATAAAATACATACCTCCAGGTGCAGTATATATACACACTGGTGTTACCAACAATCAATTAAACACAATTAAATACAATTGAAGGAAATTAGGACAAATCACAAAATTAAAGAGACATACACAATTTTTGAGATCTCTATGAACTAAATAACAATAAGTTACTATTAAAATAGCTATTAAATATTTAAATTTATTTCTAAGTTCAAACCTCGAGGTTTCAATGTACCATATTTTAAGATAAATCTGCTTTCTAGATTCAATAAACTTTTTAGATAGTTACCTCCAAAAGAAGCATTGGGTTTTGCCAAGGCACTAAAAAATAGTGAATCCACAGACCCTTTATGTGCATTCTGAAAATGTTCCAATAGTGGACTAATAGTTCTAACATTACGTACATCACCAATATGTTCTAATATACGTTTTTTCAGTTGTCGTTTTGTCTGACCTATATAATATTTGGGCACTAAACAGTCACAACCAATGATGTAAACTACACCACAGGAGCTGCAGTTGAATTTGTTTTCAGCATAATATTTAACCCCATTTATAACACTGCCTGATAGGTTCTTAACCCTCTTACATATCTTACATTTTCCACATTGAAACATGCCTATTTGTTTCTCAGAATTTGACATAATTACATCACTCAAGAGATATCTAGGTTTCAATATTTCCTTTAGATTAGGATATCTACCATATGAAAAAGAGACATGTTTAGGAAAAAGATGCCCAATCTCTTCATTATTACAAACTAAAGGCCACAAAAAATTAACAATATCAAACAGAATATCCGAAAATAAAGAAAATTTTGTGACAAAAAATATCCTATCATCCTTATCAATCTCCTTATGAGTAACATTAATATTAGATGTCTTAATAATTTCCTTCAATTGTATTTAATTGTGTTTAATTGATTGTTGGTAACACCAGTGTGTATATATACTGCACCTGGAGGTATGTATTTTATTCCTTTGAAGGCTGTTGGGCCGAGGTACCGGAATAAATTTTATCCTGCATCCTGCTTTATTTGGTTTGTTCTTAAGATTTTGTTTTACCAGTTCTTCACTTCTAAGAAAAACAAAATGTTATTTTGAGGACATTTATCACATATATACGTAAGAAAAAAGTTCCTTTCTGTTTCCACAGACATCAGTGATGAAATTTGACCTAGATTTTCTTCAAAACAGCTCAAGAAGCAGGTAGGAAGCAAAGTTAGAAAGAATCAAGCACCTTCACAAAACTGGATCATTATTTTGTTTTCAAGCTTTTTTCAGTGTTACTTGCTTCATACATGACCTGTGAAAGGAATGTGCTACAACGGAACAAAGAAAACAAAGAAAACAAAATCACAAGCACCTAAACACATGTAATTAGCATATTATTTAAATCCAACATTCAGTTGACTCAACAATGCACATACTAAACAATGTTAAACAAATAAAATAAAAAAATTAATCTATACAGTTTTAAAATGACCAATTCTATTGCTTATTATTTAATGACATTCTCTTACAGGAAGTATTTGTTTGACATTTAGAAATGCATTTACAAGTTTAGTTAAATGAGCTGTAAAGTCTTTCACTGTAAATATAGTAAAACTATTTATATGCTTTATCGTGAAAATGTTTTAGCTTAAAATATAAATACATACTTACATATGTCTAGAAACTTAAAGTCCAATACAAACCTTTTATTTAAAGGTTAAATCTATTTTTTCAGAAAATAAAAGTCCTGCAATCAGAGAATAAAAATCACTTGTTTTTAAGCTTTTATAATTTTTAGAAGCAGTTTTCCAGGAATTCAGCTCACTCTGTCTCTTGAGGGATATATCATTTCAATCCATTTCTTCAGTACTATTAAGGGTTTTGTTTTTGTTCTTTGCAGGAAGCACCAAAGTGGCTTTAATATTGCTCTTTCTAAGTTCCTTGATCAGTTGTAATCAGGATTTTCTTTTACTCAGTACTTTACTGGAATACTCATTGTCAAAGCTGACTATATGTTCACCTATTTTAATAGGTGGGCTGGACCATGCTGTTTTAATTATTTAGTCTGTTTCAATACAAGACATAAACTTAACTATAATTGAACATGGAGGTGAGTTTTCCTTCTTTAAAGGTGCTCTTGGGGCTCTATGTGCCTTTTTAATTTTAAAAGATATAGTTTCAGGTAGATTTAATGTCTTATCTCACCAGGTTGTTAAGAAATTTATTATACTGCCTCCCTCATACTTTTCAGGTGTAGCATAAAGTCTAATGTCATTTCATCTCACTCTTTTTCTAAATCATCAACTTTATCTATCAGCAAGTTATGTTGTTTTAAAAGAAATTCAATCTGAGACTCACCTTTAGTTATTCTCTCTTCATGATCATTTTATACTTTTCCCATACTGATAAGTTGTGCACTTCATTGTTTCATAAGAATTTCTAAATGTTTCATCTACATTCTGGTCTCTTCTTTGAAACTTTCTATTTTGGTATCTAGTTTGTCTAGTTTAATTAATACTTCCTGCACAGTAGACATTAAAGGCTGGATATCTTCTTTAACATATGAATCCTGAGTAACATGTCTTGAGTGGTTCATGTTGAAGTCCCTTTTCTCTTAACCAATCAGCTGAAATGCTGACAGGAAAATTACAGCTTTTGAAGAACTGGAAGCTCTAAATCTTTTCTTTGACTATCAGTGAATAAAATTAGCTAACAAATATCACCAAATTTTAATTTTTTGATTATATTTTCTGTCAGAGAAAAGTTTTCAGTCACAGGGCTTTCACTAGTAGCTGCTCACAGTTAGCCACCCTGAGCACTCTCTACTTTTGTCTTCCTTTTCTCACATTTTGCCATACTATGAGCATTTCAATAAACCATGACTTTCTATACTTTGAAGTACATTTATTGTACACAACTTTTTCATCCAATGAGGTCCTGAATGGAAATTATGATTAAGGAAAGAAATTCAATGTTGCGATTCAGCTTTAGTTTTCCTTGCATCCTTTCAACACACTTTTTCTGACCAAGACAGTACAGTAATAATCATTTAAGAAATAACTTAAGTAAGCCAGTACCCTCAGAAGCCATAGGCTATAGATGCTATAAGCATTTTAGATAATTTTCCCAACCTTTTAATCCATTTGTGGCCTAAACAAAAATCATGAGTAATACTAGAATTCCAGTCTTTTTTTTTTGTTTCAAGGAAGACATAAGTTGTGTCCAATGCTTAATGTTCAAACTTGACTAAATAGTAGCTGACAATAAAGTAACAAAATGACTGTTTATGAGGCTATACAAATCCTATCTAGGAATAATGTTTACCACCCTACTCACCTCAAAAAAGAAAAAATGAACATCATGCCTCTTCATTCTTCACGCCTATACCTAAGGCAGCTACCTGTATACTTGCCTGATGTGTGATTGTGAGGAAGGTGAAAAAATTGTGGTTACAGTAATTTATTCCACTTTGTTGCTCCTAGACAGTACACTGCCATGGCACAAGCTATAGTAACCTTCTCTACATGGTTTACCATCGGAAGGTCGAACATGACACCATCGAATGATGGTATCGTCGACCCCTTTCTGTGAAAATGACAATGTCGAATTCCGACATTGTCGAAATACAAATTGCCATAAACCTCAGAACGGGCTTTAACATGCTTCAAGATGGGGTGACATTTTTATTTCAACAATGTCGGGTTCGCCATTCAACCTCCTGACATCGACTAAAGTGGGTTCGACCAAACCCACCTCGACCTTCTAAGTGCAACCTTCTTTACACACTTCCAACGTCTACGATAAAAGTAAAAGAAACAATGACCCCACTGTCCCCAGCAGCAACACAAGCTATAATGGCCTTCTATGCACATCTCTAAACTTTGATTGCGATATAAATTAAAGAAGAAGTGACCACACCATCCCCAGCCCACCACATAACCTACATCAACCTCCTGTGCACAACCCTGAGCAGGGTTGGTTTTAAAATGCTTGGGGTTGAGGGCAGAGGCCACCACTAAATCCACATCAAAATTCATGTCTACAGTCTGGGGTTTGGGTCCATTAAACACAAAGAAGATCTAAGTATCTCAGTATTTACTATCATGTTACTGAAGATCAGAATATGGCCAACTAAAATCTAGACACAAGCAAAGTGAAAGACTAAAATGTAAAAAACCCAAAAGGCTGAAAAACACTGGGGACTGAAACTCACTACCTCTGCAGATCCAGGAAGGAGTGCTAATATAGGTCCTGCAAAAGGAGCAAGTCCAGGAGTTCTACATTGTGGGTTGCAACATTTTAGTCTTTTGGTATGTTCATCTTAGCATTCTGCTTAGTGATATTCTGGTCTTCAATAAGATAAAAGCAAACCATTCATTATGCTTTACTTTTGAAATATAATTATGTGTTAACTGAATTTTTTTACTGCTACACAGAAGAGTAATGCAGTGCATGGCAATATTGTATATGTACACAGATGAGAATGAAGTGATAATTTTATGTAGACACAGACACACAGACATAAGTGCATTGCAAATCAAGAGATATTTTTATACAGACACACACACACACACACACACACACACACACACACACACACACACACACACACACACACACACACACAAAGTACATACCCACATATACACATGCACATACACATACATGCACACACTCTCTCTCTCTCACACACACACACACACACACACACACACACACACACACACACACACACACAAACACACACACATATCACACTGATTTCAACAAATAGCAATACACTGTGCAACACTAATACTGCCACATCAGATCAGTGACTGTTGTTTATCAGTCAGCAAACAACAAGGGTAAGTCACTTTATCTCATCAATGAGTAATGCATACCTGCCACTTTCCCCTGATTTCATAAAATGTCTCTGGTTTTTACCTTATAATTTTGCTCTGTTGCAGTAAATCTAGACATCAGAGTTTCAAACTTTTTATTGTCCAAAAATGCATGTTGATGCAAAATGTGTTACTCATTTAACTTTTTAAGTGAATTATACTAATATTTAAAATGCATTCCTGATTTTGGCCCTTTGTTCTGCTATTATTTTTGGCTTTGCCCAGAATTCTTGAGCAATGAAGTAACAGTTTTAGTATCTGATGTTTTGCCAGTATTTATTAAACTCCCTGAAAGAGAAAACCAGTCCTAAAGATTGGGAGCATCTACTCTTCTTAAAATCAAAGATGAGTAGTGAGGCTGGTCACTCTGAGCTTTTGATATCTAGCACTTACATTTCTCATGTTCATTCACTGATTATCGGCTTTATTTTAACAGGGTCATATCAGAACCCTGTTTCACATAAAGCACACTCCAAAAATGAATGATCTTTTTTCCAACTTATGTTTCCCCAAAAAGCAGCAGCTTTTGCCAGGCCACATACAGTCAAGGATGATTGAAGTGTCCCCTGCACCCACATGTCCTGCAAGTGCATAAAGCTGGCTATGGTTTTAGTTTTAGAGGAGGTAATGCCCCCCAGCAGGATGTAACTAAGGCAAAAGCACTAGGTCAGTGGTAAAACATTTAATGAACATGTGATACCTGTTATTTGACAAAACACTGTTACTATAACCAGGGATATCTTCAAATTTTAAAGGAGATATTTATCAATAGGAGTTATTATTGCAGAGCTGGTTTATTAAGTACACACGACTGCTCTACAAGCTTTTGTTTATTCATCAAACATGTAATAAAATATCAAAATAACATAACTTGTTGTGGTTGGGGTCCCCCAGAATCCGTAGGGTTCACTGATGCCTAAACCGGCTAGGAGTATGACTCTAACTACTCAGTACTTAGAAGTATGATCTGAAAATGCATGGTTGTGGATTTAAAACTCTCTGCAACACCTTTAAAGCATTTCTGTAGGAGGACTTTATCACACTTTCACCTCTGGATATAAGACCTTCCATATCCTGCTACTTATATTTTTTTACTACATGATCACTGCAGATTGGAATATATATCCACCTAGATGCTGCAGTCTCAATTGCAGTATACATATTATTCAATTACATTTACTTCTGTTTTACTTTTTAGAATAAGATAGCTGTCCCATTTTTCATTTACAACTTTTCCTATAACTGCTGTCCCATATTTTATAAATCTAGTCATTAAGGCAATATCCTTTTTCTTCTTGGACAGTGTCTCAGAACCACTGAGGTATGACTGCATAAGTCAGGCATTGCCCAGGTAGGGTTCCCTTATTATAGCAATAACCCACGCCTGGGTGTGGGTAATGCGGGATTTACCCATGGTTGGCGTGGTTTGGTCCCGGGCAACCGGACCTTTTTCCATTAGTATAAGTCGATTTACAACATGCACGCTGGCCAATCAGCGTGCACGTTTTGGAATATTAATGGGGGGTCATGGTATAATGATGATTTTGATGCTTTTGGAGCATGGGATCTAACAGGAAGTAAGCATGAAGGTAATGGTGTATCACTGACATGGGTGTTAGGCTCTGTGGCTATTCTTTTCATTTGCACATCTAGCTTTTTCTCAGTTCGGCATTACTGTATACAGTCTCTAACATTAACAGTTTAGGTTAATGGTTCTGTTCTGGCAGCTATCAGGCTAGGCTGCACATTTTCATTTCTGTAATCCTGTGTCAAAACTTCATTAACATCAAAATTATTTAAAATGATTTCTGTACCTATCTTTGAGCAATAAGTTTTATGAGGTCAAAACAAAATTTTAACTTCTTGTTAATAAACAACTATGCCAAAGTCATTGCATGCACTGAATGAAGCCTCCTGTCTGAAAGGCTTGCACTTGTTCCTAACTACTCTCAAGCCAGCCTCAGCCTGGAAACACCTCCCGTATATTTTGATTATGGTTTCATCATTCCTTCCCCTTCATTATAATGCCATCAAGGTAACACTGTGTCCTAGTTATAGCTTATAAATCCTGACTCAGAGCATTTTGCCAAACCACTTGACTGGATGCCATGCAAAACCAAAATGACAGTATTGAAGCTAACCCTTGTGTGTGTCAAACCTCAGTTTCCATATGTAGATATACAGGAGATTAATCTTTCTCTGGAAAGCATTCCCATCCTGCTAGAGAAACAAATATGTCCTTGGTGTGAAGGGGTGGAGCACAGGGATAAAGGATCCCATGAAATCTCTGCAAATACATACATAGTCACCATTCCCTTTCTTTTTGACTTGAATAGTTGGTGTAGACAATTTACTCCACTCAATCTTCAAGAAAATTCTTTCATCATCTAAATGTCTCAGTTCCAGTTCCTCCGTGGTCTCAGTACAGTGTTGAGCATATCTTTTAAAAGTTTGGTATATTACTTTTAACTATCAGAGTCTTATGTCTTTATCTGCATAAGAGTTGCAGTGCCTCTCTCAGAAAACATTTTTGAATTGTGAGTAGGTGTGCAAGCCTGTTTTGTGATGGGATTATCAGGTACTGATATATTCACTGTTTTGGTCCTCTGTCAGTCTAATTGAATTTCTCTTAGTAGTTCTTTTTCAAACAGTATTAGACGTCTGCTTTGTAGAACATGCAGAACCAGGTGATGCATTTTGCCATTTTAAGCTACATTGAACATGCATCTTGTTTTAAGGAGATATCCTTTCTACTGTTCAGGTTGTGATCATTGCTGAGATCTTTTGGAACAGCTGCTTTGGAAACTTTTTATCATAAACAGCTGAAATTGTAAATAAGACAGATGCTGTATCATGCTCCACTTTAGCAGAGTGTCAGCCATGTGTGGTGTAACTAATCATCCTTTTCAGAACCATCTGCCTGTGGGTCTATTTTGTATTGTTATTCATCCTGAATGCATTATTTATTTATTTTGTGTTTAAGATGCTTCTCTCCCTGTACCATTTGTTTCATACTGTTAAGGCTTTTATCAGCTTTGTAGATTTTCTCTCTCCTTGCCCCTTGCATGTTTAACTTCATATTGTTTGTCCCCTTAAGTTGTCATTCCCATTAAATTGTCACAGTGATAATGCTTCAATGACATCTTGTCTGATATTCTAGACTTTTCTATTACAGTTCAGATGCATCTTTAGCAGCAGTTTCATAAATATTGCTTTACTTCTTAGTGGCTCTAAGCTTTAATCCTTTTCTGACACTTGACTTTGAGTAACTTCACAATATATACCTTATATGAACCTTTTCCTTATCTCATTAGAGAATACTAATGCAATCTGACAGTGTGAGATAATATATGGTGTTCATTTAGAATGGGTGTTCAAACGGTTTGGTTCAGATGCCACTTACTATATAGTTCAGGGGCCATTTGCCATACTTGGTAATGGTTGGGGGGGGTTGGGAATATTACATTTAGTTAGTTAGTTAGTTAGTTAGTTAGTTAGTTAGTTAGTTAGTTAGTTAGTTAGTTATTGACATTTGTTTACTGGGGAGAAAAGTGCCACAAGTAGAAGAACAGAAAATGCATATACTTCTGAGAAAACGGACATCATATTACAATATGTTGTAAATACACACATTAATACAAATATGAATGCACATTTATCACATCTAGAATAATACACATATACAATCATTAAAACAAGATAAATACAATAACATGTAGCACTAAACATGCTGACATGTTGCATTCAAACAGTATGCAGGAAGGAGGAGAGGAAGAGATGGGAGAGTGAGAAAAAGTACTTGTTACTGGCAATAAAATTGCCAAAGATTCCAAAGACAATCACAAGGCATTCTATAGTTATGTCAAAAATCTAAATGGCAATGCTCAGATATGCTCTGAGCTACAACAGAATGGCATTAAATATACTGATCCCAATGATATTGCCAATATCCTGTCAGATCAATTTAGTGCCAACATCACCCCCCTCTCACCCCCTAAAGGGCCCATCTCAATATCAAAAGATTGCCATATTCCAGTAATCTTGGCCACACAGGTAGAAACTGCACTCTCCAAAGCTAAGAATACAGCACCCATGGGACCAGATGACATCCCGGGTAGTGTACTACATGAACTACAGAATGAACTGGCACCTCACCTATGTGTCATGTTTAATCATAGCCTCACCTCAGGCTTCATGCCCACTGAGTGGTGCACAGCTACAGTTATTCCACTCCACAAGGGGGGGATCCACCTTGGATCCCAGGAACTACTGTCCCATCAGTCTGACAAGTCTGATCTGCAAGAGCATAGAACGCATTATTATGGAACTTATAAACAAAGACATTGGCAAACTTCAAACACTGGACCCCACTCAGTTTGGGCTCGTGAAGGGCTGATCCTGTCTCCTGAACCTGATTGATTTCTACAAATCAGTCTCCAGAGCTGTGGACAAGGGTAAGGCAGTCCACACAGCCTATCTGGACCTCGCCAAGGCCTTTGACACCATCCCCCACTCTGGAATCATAGATAAACTTACTAAGCTGGGCATAAATCCCTATGTCACTCGATGGGTTACCAACTGGCATACTGAGAGAAGCCAGACTGTAAAAGTAGCCGACTCCAAATCCAGCCCCAGACAATTGACAAGTGGGGTACCTCAGGGTTCACTCCTGGGACTGCTCTTGTTTGGCATCTACTTTTCTGAAGTACAGGCCAACACTAAGGTACTCTGGCTAACAAAGTTCGCAGATGACTGCAAACTGGGAGCCATTATTGAATCCCCAAATTATGTGGATATTCTACAAAAGGGCCTTACAGAAACAGATGCTTGGTGCCAGAGCCATGGGCTCAAGCTTAATGCCAAGAAATGTATAGTTATCCCCCTTGGGAAAAAAACATGTACCCATGAATTACCACATAGGTGGCAGTACACTAAGCACTGAAAGTGTGATGTGAGACTTAGGGACACAGGTGGACAGTGGTCTCACCTTCGATAACCACATCGCCACAACAGTCCTTCTATGTGGCACACCTCATCACTAAGGGCTTTTCATCCAGAAAAAAGGAGGTAATTGTCCCACTGTACTCATCCCTCATTAGACCCATTATAGAGTACAATGCCCCATTTGGTATGTACCTCACAAGACATCTGCAACAGCTGGAAAGGCCGCAGAAATACTTCACTAAAAGAATCACAGGCCTAAAGCAGATACCCTATACTGACCATCTAAAAAAACTTCAGCTATACTCTGTGGCATATCGTTTACTCAGAGGCGATTTCTGCTTAACATACAAGGCCATATCAAACCCTGAGTTGTTGGACATGCTCCACTTAATGAAATCCCAATCCCTCAGAGTCACATGCTCCAGGGATCTAAACCTTGTCATCACAATGAACAAAACATGCTGGAGGGATAGGTACCTGACCCAGAGACTCCCCATATTCTGGAATAGATTGCCCATATATATCAAGCAGAGTGCATCCTTGGCCCTCTTCAAAAGGAACCTTGATGGCTGGATGGGAGATAGGAAATTCACCCAGGGGATCACGTCAGTTGCCCTGCTATACAGAGGTCCAGGGAAGTAAATGTTGTAGGAAGTAATATCCAGGGAATTGTTATGGCTAGGCTTGTATAGGCCCTAGGGCCGATAGCCTAGCACCAACCTATGAACCTATAATTGGAGTAGATATGGGAGGTAGGAGGAATAATGAGAAAAGCACGAATAATAGTGAGAGAAATAAGAATGGGATAAGATGTATCTAGGTATTAGTGGAGAAGGAGCTGAAATTTTAGCCAGGAGAGCAGTAAAGCCAGGAGTCAATTCTTTTAGTTGCAGCATAAATAAATTAATGTTGTATACAGGGATCATATTCCAGACATTTGCTATGCAATATGAGTACAGATTTGGGTTCTTCCAGTTCCACATTTGTGTATGTCCTTAGTTGTTGATGGTTCCATTTATACCATACAGGGCTCTCATATGTGGTTTGTAGCACATGCCAACCACCAGTCCCGCAGAATGTTTATCAGTCCTTGTGTGGAGATTTTTGCAAGTGTTACACTCAGCATTGTGGTAGCTTTGCCAAGTGACACAGAATTAGCTGTAAAGCACATGTCTTCATGTTCGTTTTCTGACTCCCTGTCCTTATTAGTTCTATCAGATTCATGAGTTTTTCCTATTTCCACTACTCTGTACCAGTGGATTCAATTTTCTGAAGTGCTGACACCTTGCATATACTGTAGTACCCATGTCTGGGTTTTGTTACTGTTTACCGAAACTATGGTAAAAATAATATGAATTACACACATGATGCAAGTTGCACAACTGTATTTATAAACCTTCTAGGAGCTACTATGACCACATTTGAGACCCATATTCACTAATTACTTTTTGTACTAAAATTACCACCATTTCCCTTGACTGAAAGGAAGCAGTTCCACCATATGTTATGGAAAAGTCATGGAAATGGAAGTTATCACTTTTGTGTAAAGGATCTCTGCATTGGTGCAAACATTGAACTGACCAAAATATTGCATGCAGACAGTTGTACAATTAATATGATACAATCATTCTATATGTTGCAATGCAAAACAGCCAAAAGTAAGTAAAAAAACACGAATGACAGATTAAACATTTTTTATAAGGTTCATAGGTTCATAGGTAGATACTAGGCTATTGGCCCTAGGGCCTATATAAGCCTAGCCAAAAAGGTACCCTGGTTTTCACCACACAAGAAAATTATTTTCCTGTGCCCCTGTCGAGCAGAGCCACATAGGTGATCCCTGGGGTGAATTTCCTATTTCCCATCCAATAATCAAGATTTTTCTTGAAGAGTGTTAATGAGAAGCTTTGTTTGATATAGATAGGTAGTTTGTTCCAGAGTATGGGAAATCTCTGGGACAAGAATCTAGCCTTCCAGCATGTTCTGTTTATTGTGCTGACAAGGTCTATGTCCCTAGAGTGTGTAGCTCGGAGGGATTGAGATTTCTTTAAGTGGAGCATGTCCAACAGCTCTGGGTTTGACATAGCTTTGTATGTTAGGCAGAGATCGCCACTGAGGAGGCGATATGCGATGGAGTAAAGCTGGAGTTTTTTGAGACGGTCTGCGTTTGAGGCCAGTAATCCTCTTTATGAGGTATTTCTGTGGCCTTTCTAGTTGTTGTAGATGTCTTGTGAGGTACATACCAAAAGGGGTGTTGTACTCTATAATGGGTCTAATGAGTGATGACTAGAGGAGAACAATGGCCTTTCTTTTCCTGGATGAGAGACTTTTTGTGATTAGGTGTGCCATGCAGAAGGATTTCCTGACTACTGTGGCGATGTGATTATCATAGGAAAGACTACTGTCCACCTGTTTCCCAAGATCTCTTATCATACTTTCGGTGTTAACTAGACTGCCACCTATGTGGTAGGTCATGAGTACAGAGCTTTTACCAAAGGGGATGACAATGCACTTTTGGGCATTGAGCTTGAGGCCATGGCTTTGAAACCAGGCATCTGTCTTAGTGCGGCCCTTTTGTAGGATGTCCACATCATACCTCTCAACCTGGAAACATCAAAAATCTGGACAAGGCCCATGACAAATAGGTACAAATATGTACGCTGATTAACATAAAAGTTGAATACATAATTATGTAACCACACCCACTCCAATGGAATTCTGGGATACCAACTTTCAAACGCAAATTGAAGAACAGACAACCAAAATATGGCATCAAAGTCCCCCTGCAGCCATTTCAATGTCCCATTACCTGGCTATTTTGCCCCATTTACAATAAACACTAATGTGTGCATACTGCTTCACTTCTACAATGATTGCTTGGATTTTATTTTTATATTTTATAGCACAATGCACAAACACTACTAGATATTTGCTAAACAAAGCAATACTGTCTCACAATGAAAATAGACTTGGCATTAAAACTTCTCTCCCCTTAAAACTCACATTCATTGAAACTGCATTGAAACCCACACCACATCCAAAGAAAATGCATCTGGCGATTCTGGCCAGTGGTGGATAAAAATTACCTTTGGGCTGTTTTGAAATCATAGGCCCCTTGCATACAAAACAAGAAACATACACATGTTCCTTGACGCACCTTCCTGACTTTATTAAATTATACTCCTTGTATAATACAGCACACTTGCATTTTAAATTTATTGTTTGAACATTTTTCCAGTAGGCAATGAAAAAAAAATTCATGAACCAATAATGACAAAACTGCCCAATTCAGAACATTTCCATATTAAGAGTCTACCTCCACACACATACACAATTACACACACACACACAAACACACACACACACACACACACACACACACACACACACACACACACACACACACACACACACACACACACCTATCTATCTATCTATATATATATATATATATATATATATATATATATATAAACACACACGCACACACACAGACACACACACACGCACACACACACACACACACACACACACACACACACACACACACACACACACACACACACACACACACACACACATATATATATATATATATATATATATATTTATTTATAGATATATATATATATATATATATATATATATATATATATACAGAATGACAGTAGTATAAGCCATAGGCATCTTGCACAGCTTCTCATATTTATTTTGTTTCAGTTGTTTTATTTTGTTTTTTTGGGGGGGGGTCTAAAGGCCAAAAACCAGAGACACATTTTAAACATTACTTGTATAATTTTGTAAAGTTGCTAGAATAAAATGTTGTGTTACCACCATGCATTTCACTGCCCAGGACCCTGTGCCTTACAGTCAGAGAAACATACTACTATGCCAAACCAGCAGTTTCCTGAAAGACTCCAAAAACAAATGGTGCCAAAGGCAGAGCACATCAAAATATAAAACTCCAAAAACAAATGGTAGTTTTATATTTTGATGTGACCATTTGTTTTTGGAGTTTTATATTTTGATGTGACCATTTATTCATAGATT
>NC_056744.1:759159420-759251920 GCF_019279795.1 Protopterus annectens
TCCGTCCCTATCGCACACTTACCTTAACATGTCGGTGTTCTCAGTGTCGGGATTCTCAACTGTCAGTCTTCTCCGTTGTTGATCTGGGTCTACCTGAAAATGCCGAAATTTCTAAATGCCAACGATGAGAACACTGACACCGGAAGATCGACAATGGAGAAGACCGACAGTTGAGAATCCCGATGCTGAGAACACCGACATGTTAAGGTAAGTGTGCGATAGGGATGGACATTAGGGTCAGGGTGCAGGTAAGGTAAGTGTGTGATAGGGACGGACTTTATGGTAGGGTGTGGGTCAGGTAAGTGTGCAATAGTGACGTACTTTAGGTTTAGTGGCAGGTTAAGTGAGTTAGGGTTATGGTGCAGGTAAGGTAAGTGTGCGATAGTGACAGAGTTAAGGGTTAGGGGCAGATTAAGTGAGTTTGGGTTAGGGTGCGGGTTAGGTAAGTGTGCGATAGTGATGGACCTTAGGGTTAGGGTTTGGGTTAAGGTTAGTGCATAGATAGTTGTGTATATAAGGTTTAGTGTAGGTTTGTAAGATTTTTTTGTGTGTTTGTGTTGTGTGTGCGTTTTTCGGGAAAGGTATTTGTTTTGTTGATTGTCAGGATTGTGGTTTGTTGGGCATGTGAAGTTTCGTGTTTTTGAGCTTTCTTTTTTTTTTTTTTTTGGTTTTGTCGTGTCGGTTATTTCATTGTCGGTGTTTTGGCGTGTCGGTGTTATCAGGTAGACCCATATATATATATATATACATATATATATATATATATATATATATATATATATATATATATATATGGGTTCCATTGGTTTGGTTGACAGGGAGTTTGGCTGACATCTGTTTATCTGATTTCACAGATAGTTGACAAGTGTGAGAGATCGACAATCACCTGATGGGGAGTATTCCCATTCCCTGGGGATTGTGCCATCTTGTAGTTGGTATAATTAGTGAGGGTTATGAGGAGCACAGCATTTTAAAGTTGCATGCACTGAGGTTCTTCCTAGGTTAATGCATTCTAGGAAGTCGAGGTTTTGATTTTTGATGTAGAGTGGTTTACCATTAGCATGTCAACATGCATGTTATTTGACCAGCTAAATGTAAATCATATATTTCTGTGTATTGATCTATATCAATCATTCTATAAACATCAACAGGCTGCTGTGCATGCCCCAAAATTAACCCTGGACTGTGTAAAATAATATGCTGTAGCCCCCACACCTACTGCTAATTCTGTATAGTAATTCTGAGAAAGGACATATTTCCTTACCCAGGAATCATTGATCTTGGACACCTGCTAGTCATGTTTCTGTCGACCAAAGTGTGCTGTCAAAAGTACTAAATCCCTAAATCCATATCTATCTATCTGTATATCTATCTATACATATATTGATATATACCAAATGATATCCAAAAACATCACTCGTACCACACAATATCACTAAATAGTGCTTAATTTATCTTCCCTTTGAATTTTGTTTTTCTTTTACTTAAAAGAGTAGTCTCACTAACATATAGCTACTAAAGCAGACTGGTTTTGTCCACTGGTGTCACCTGTGCAAAACAGGCTAATACAGCTCACATTATTAAATAACCAAGATTTAAAGCCACAGTGACATATCAAAAACCCAAATGCATATACATTAAATTAATACAGATGAATATCAAAGTGACATTTTAAATGATTGTTCATCTCATCAACATAATAACACTTTTCATCATTAATACCATATTAGTACAATACTATTAATAATCTGCAATCATTCAACATTACTTTTCCTAACCACCTCTCTTAGCTTATAAAACCAAAAAGGTGTTAGATAACCAAATATTATTAAATATATCCACAACCCCAGATAGCATTTACAATATGGATAACTTAAAAATGCATATATAAAAAAAACTTTTATCATAATGAAATCATAAATAAATATATTTTACCCGTATTCATTGAGTTCAGGTTTATACATGGCATTCAAATTAATAATCCATAATCTTTATTTACAAAAACGTTTTTGGTTTTGTAAGCTAAGGGTATTACAGTTCTGGAAATTAAACAATTTTTAGTTGTAAACTTTTTCAGCAAGTGTACAGCCATGGAGCTAGTATATGTAAGTTAGGTGCATAAAGATAGCAAACCTCCCAAATGAAGGGGATGTGGCAGAGCTACTTCTTACCAAAAAAAACTTTTATCATGTTTCACAATTATGAGTGGTTGTGTATATCTGGTTGTAGTTTTGACCCAGTGCAACTTGATTTATAGTGGAATTACAAGTTTCACAGCAAAGATTTTACAGTTATTTTGAACACACAGACACATACAGCCATGCACATTGTGTATATAGAGACAACTGTCTTGATTTGTATTGTAATGTAATAGAATGAGAATGCAGATAACAACAGCAAACTCAGTAAAGGAAACATTACAGCACTCCTGAAAAAACATATTCTGAATTCCATGAAGAAACTATGAACATATGTTTGAAAAAATTATTTTTGTCAAAGATTTTAAATTTATCACAAACACATAAGTGCACATGCAGACACACACACACACACACACGCACACACACGCACACACATGCACACACACACACACACACACACACACACACACACACACACACACACACACACACACACACTGTGGATGAGATTAATGGACAGTTAATGCATTGTGCTGCACAAATTAGCATTGATACTGGTCGTCCGCATGGCATAAGTGAATATAAAACACATAATGGCTGATAAATGGACAAAATAGCATTGTATGCAGTCCGTGATAATGAGTGCATAATTTATATTTTTTTCCATTATTTTCATTTGTTATCCAAGGTAGATGATAATCCATATGGACCATTTTTGGGATCAGACATGGAATACAGTAGGGAGAAAACAATAAAATGTTGAAGTACAGAATAAATCTCAAGACAAATCTAATATAATCTGCTAGCTTGGTATATACAAAGGTGATTATTAGATACAATGAATGGCATGTAAGAGATTACAATAAGCATAGTGATAATTGATAGAATATATTGCCAGGTAGTTTTTAATACCATGAGCAGTATGTGTTTGTGCACCATCTAGACAGTTCAAATGATTCACATATGTGGCATACATGTGACTTACAACAATGATTTTTGTGTGGTAACTTCTTATATGGTTACCTGCTTGGTACAGGCATGAGTATTCTATATAGGCAGCCTACATACACAGATAATATGCAAGCAGGAAGTAAGACACATATAATGTGTTGCTACTTAGATTATGCAAATGAATGAAACCAAAAGAACAGAGTGATTCAGAAATATATAAAGCAGCAGCACTGTGTGCAGTGGCTCATACCCATTTTAAACTCAAAGATTCATGGGGTACATGATGATAACCAGGAACGTCATCAGCAGTAACATGGCAGAATTTGCTGGGAGCAACTGTCAGAACCAGTGCCTGCCATCTTGCACATTAAGGCCATCCATACCACCAGAAGAGGTACAGACAGGACCTGACATACCACAGCTCTCAGACCAACAGTAGATGACAAGGATACTAGATGAACTGTATCACTTACAAACAGAATCAAGGGGTATGTGTTGTAAGCCCATTCTTGTGGATAAAAAGATATGTACAGCATTAATCATCTCAGCTAGAATGACCTCCCAGTGACATTCAGGGGAGGGGGACACATTAGGATATTACAGAATGTCAGCCGATGAATTCTAAGCCAGTTCAACAGGATTACCTTACAACATGTGCAGGAACATAGCTAGTTCAACAGGATAGCAGAATAGAAAACCAACACATTATGAGCCTTGGGAATAATAGATTGCACATATATTACTATCAGGACCAAACTTTTTTGGACTGCTTGCCATTTACCTATATTGCCAAGTGATCTGTAATGCACAGGGTATTATTTGTACTATGTCCATGTATAATTTGGGCAGTTCACATGATTAACACATTTGGTACATATATGACTGCCATTGTGTCAGCTATTTGGTACAGGCATATTGATGTTATATAAACAGGGCTGTAACAATGTGAGGTATTGGCAGCTATGCCAGGAGAAGTAGGGCAGTAGATATGTAATATATGCCAGCACAGCTAGCTGGAGTTTTGTAAAGTATTATATGTCATTTGTATATCAAACTGATTTGTACAGGTGTTGTATTGAAAATATATTTACAAAGTTGTTTGTGTTAAAAATGTAACAACAGTGTGTCTTGGCTGTATTGTAACTGATTAAATTTATATGTATTAACACAAGATACTGGAAGAGAAGAGGTTAATCTCAGTCCAATTAACTTTGGAAAATAGTTTGAAATTAAAAAGATTGTATCTTACAGTTCTGATTACAGCCATTGACAAAATGTCTGTGAAAACAAGGACTAGGAATCCCTGTTGTATTATACATAGCAGTGAATTAATTGCTACTCTGGAAAGGTTGAAGTTTGAAATTGTTTTATGACTTCCAGAAGCTGCAACAGATCTTAGCAAAGCTCTAGGTGTATAAGGTAATAAATGTGTGGTAAACCCAGACAGCCTTTAGTAAAGGGGATAGTATGGTAACCAGAAATCAGATGACCAGATGTATGTGATGTCATTCTGTAATCCATCACTGAAATTATGTTTTAATACTTGATGAGACTGAAGTCTCAGATCAGTCTGTTTTTGAAACCTGACATAGAAGAAGGATAACTCACCTACCATTTTCCTTGCTCTAGCAAGTGACCAGGGAGTAGTAATTCTTTAGATTAGTCAGGAAAATATAGTGAAATTAGTTGAGTACTATTTTTCTCTATCTGTATGAATCTATTCATCTGTGTTATTTTAATATTTCCTGTGATTGAAACTCTGGTATTTATTGTAAATGGATATTCCATGTTTTCATGTTCTTTTAGTAGTTATTATTAAATGTATACAGCTAAGAAATTCATCTCTAACTCTATAAGAGTAACCATTGCCACCAACTATCTCTTACCCTCCCTTCTATATGCTTCACCTATTCTAACCCATCTTCACTCTTCCCTCAAAGCAAAACTTAGTCAATGTTATAATAAAATAGCTAAATTTGAAACAGGGCAGGCCCACTACTCTCACCATTGCTCTGCTCTCAAGTCCCTAATTTGGCTTGAACTACCCCACCTTCTCACCTTTAACTATTGACATTAACTCAAAAATACTGTACATCTCCTCATTTTTGCAAACTACAGCATCACTACTTCAACACTATATTCCATCTTGTGACCTACGCTCCTCTCACAAGCATCTACTATCTATTTACAAACTTAAAAGATCTAATGGGGTTAGGCTGTACTCCCACTGTGTTGCCAAATCATGGAATAGCATTCTAGAAGCAATAAGACTTATACCCCACTACTATTCCTTCAAGTCTAGGCTGAAAGAACATCTAACCAATAATTGGATCTGCCCATGATCCTTGCCATCTTATTACTCTTTTCTAGTCCTTTCTTCTCCACTGTTAATAGACTTTCCTTGATATATCCTACTTCCCTTCCTGCTTTACATACTTTCTAGCCTCACCTCACTTTAATTCCTTAACCTTCTGATGGCCTTTTTTATATTCTTACACTAACTTTCATCTATACCAGAACTTATGACTGAAATGAAAGAATATATGGCATTTATGACCTATTACTTATTCTGTTATATATTTTTTCATACATCATTATGTAAAATGCAAATTAGGAACTCTCTTCTATCTTGTATATAACGTATGGCAAACTTTATTGCTTGCCTTGTATTTTTTTTATTTTCTTTTACTATATTCACAAATTCTACTACTTTCTTATTGTCTTAATGTTTGTAACCATTGCTCATTTTTTTTAATTCTGTTTAATGTGTACTGTGGAGCATTTCTCCCTGGGCCTCTGCTGAAAATGGGCTCATACCCAGTCTGACTTTCCCAGTAAACAAATGTCAAATAAATAAAGATAAGACACTGTGGAGGTGCAGGAACCAAAATAAAAAAAAAACAGCAACAAAGAAACACTTGAATAAAACTTTAATGAAACCATTTCATTAAAGTTTTTATTCGAGTGTTTCTTCATTGGTGGAGTTTTGGTTTATGCACCTCCACGGTGTCTTATATTTTGTTTCGGAGTAGGTGCAACTAGAGCTGATAAATCTTTCATTGTGTCTGGTCCTTTATAGAATATTTTAAACTTTGAGAGCACTTATATCTCTTTGGTGACTTTGTGGCCACTCCTGAAAGTGTTACTGCATTGGCCAAATACTACCATTGCTATTAATATTAATTTCACTCAGCATAATTGGGTACCCTTGTAAAAGCCTTAGACTAGCAGGCTTTGGAGTGTCTGGTGGCAGTATAACTACCTTATAGACTGGGTAGAAGAGGGTATTGCTAGTAAATCTGTGCCAGCCTTTTCCAGCTGTATGTGTCTGTGTCTGAAAATCAAATCTCAAACAGTGTGTGTGTTTATCAGCTGCTTGGACTAGGGACACAAAGCACTGATTTCACAGAGAGGGTACTTGAGGTCTTGACTTGGACACTTGGTTGAGGACTCAACTCTATAACTGTGCCAGTGGGGAGTCCTACTGGGGACCTGGAGAGAGAGAGACAGGCTCTATCTCCAGACTGAGTGTGGTCCATGTGCTCTTAAATGGAATAGTGATTGATGCAGAGACCTGCATCTGGAAATACTGTGTGTATCTATTTTTATTCCAAGTGAACATCCTTCACCAGTGCCATTAGTGTGGATTCAGGCTCCTTGATTGCTGACACAGAGTGGGGATGTCACAAGGCCCATTCAAAGAGGTACCAAGCAAGCACAGAATAGGTCACTTATAATATGCTGTGTTGCTGGCAGTGGCAGATATTCCTAGAACCTTAGTTGAACCTTTGAAGGTAGTGGTGCAGTATTTTTTTTGTTGTTGTTGTTGCCTCACAGCAAGAGGTTCTCATGTTCAATTCTTGGCTAGGGTGCCCTCTGTTCAAAGTCTGCATGTTCTCCCTGCATTCTTGTGGTTTTCCTCCGGGTGTTCCAGTTTCATCTCACATTCCAAAGACATGCAGCTGGAGAGTTTCTCCCTTGGCCTCTGCTGATAATGTGCTCCACCCCATTAGATTTTCCTGGTAAACAAATGTCAAATAGATAGATAGATAGATAGATAGATAGATAGATAGATAGATAGATAGATAGATAGATAAAATGATACACTGCTGAGCAGCAGTAAACTTCTCTTCTCTTGAATCTCACATTTATTGAAAATGCATCTGTCATCCCATTAAACTACAAGAAACTTGCTGGGATTTATAGTCAAACAGCACATACTGAACCACTAATTACAGGCTATGTGCAGGATGCAGGAAATCAAAACACAAACATGTAACACCTTTGATAAAAGCCTGTGACAGCCCACTGTGCTGCTTTTCAGTGGCAGTCCAGAAGAACTCTCTGGTGATGTGACTTGGTCCAGTCCACACAGTAGACAAAGAACAAGTGAGGGAATCAAACCATGCTCTGTAGGAAACAACTCATTAATAGCTCATACCTTTACTGTTTTAGCCCAACATGGTGCATTCCATACCTGTATGCCTGCGAAATAAAAATAAAAAAAAAATCAAGGAAACCAAGGTTCATACCCAAAGAACATGGCTCATATGATGATGTGCCTGTTTAGTACAATCGATTCCTTCCTTTACACCATAATTTCTCTGCAATACAGGACCTAACATCCTGCAGCAAAAACTGCAAACTAGTTTTACATGGCTCTGACTATGGATAAATGAAAATACGTTGCTTATTAATCAAAGAAAATCAACTGTAATGGTCTTTAGCACCCCACAAAAACTCTTCACCTAACAATAACTGGCACATTGGGCAATATGCTGCTTGGAGTAGCAGAGCAAAAATATTTAGAAATCATGTTTGACCCTATCTTCTCATTAACAAACCATACAGATAAAAATATTATGAGAAAACCCCTTAAATAGTTAATGTTATGCTATAGGTTCTCTCACCTCCTCACCTCAAACACACGTAAATCTGTAGCTAGAAAGATGCTTATCCCAAAATTGAGTGTGTGCTCCCTTTAATAACTCTTCAATCTACCCCAAATTCACTAAAATTACAAACTGCTATTAATAAGATCTGTAGCTTTGCTCTACTTACAGATCCATGCACTCCACATTGTCAGCTCCTCCAACACTTCAACTACCTGTCAATGATCTTAGATATGCAAATGACTAAAATGGGACATTGCCCACCTCTAAAATCCAAACTACAAATAAAACAAGCAAATTATTCTTTGACAGACAAACCGAAAAAGGTCTTAACACTCATTAAACCATGCTACATGACAGCCAAAGGAGTATGGAAATTCTCAAAGCTGGCTCCAGCAGTCTGGAATAAAGTCCTGGGAGAAGCTAGAGAGTAGAGCTTTCTGAAAGCATTCAAAACTAAATTAAAAGATCACCTGTTGCAGGATACTAAATGTCTATGCTTTAGAAACAATGTCTAGCCAATAACTAATGTCAGAGTAAATTGTTAGTCATTCTATACCATGCCTATGTCAAAACAGAAACTTATTATGACTGTACCATTAGAATACTAAAAAGCTGTGCACTATAACCTCTTACTATCAACCGTGCTCTAAGCATTGTTACTCTATTTGTCTTATTTGTACTAGGCTCTCTTTTAATTTATAAGTATAATTGTATTAATAGCAATGTGTACTGGTCTTGTGTCAAACTATGCTGCTCTGACTACCTACCTGGTTAACAAACTCACACACACACACACATATGGCCATCATAACACCTTGCAGTCATATTTGTGCAGGAAAATGAATGAACAAATATATAAATAAAGAACTAGAAGTGTATTTCAGTTCCCTGCTTTTTGAACCATATAGTGCAACCCATTGCAACTCCCCTCTGCACTCTCAACCTATAATCTCAAGAATCACAAACACCTAAAATAAGGAACAGATTTTAAATATTTTTCTTATACACTTAGAAAATTACTAGACTAGGCTTTGCATTCGCAAGTGGTTTCTAAAGCATACAAAGTCTGAAACTCACATGCCTATCAATATTAAGGCACACATGTTATAAGAATAAGAATTCTGGACAAAGCCAAATATAATGAAAGGACAAGGGTGTCCCTTTTCAGGAGCAACCTGAGAGCACTGTTTGATTAAGGTACTTTCTCAAAGTCACACAACAGACAAATGGTGAAGGAATCAAATCCTGTACTTTTGACTACAGGAAACATTTTTCCTAATGAATCAGAGCTTAAGTGCCAGCTAACTCTAATTCACTTAAACCGGTAACAGAACAACAGCTGTTGCATAAACATGAATTTTCTGAAGAATAAGAACTATGAAAGTCTAATGCCTGGCATTATTGACTGACTGTAATCCTTGGTGATTCATCACAAAATTAAGAAATTAATGAAACTCTGACAGCTTTAATTTATCCTAGTACATATACAATTCTACCTCATTCCAAACCAATTCCCATATTTAGTAATGCTGAAAATTTTATTGCATCATTCAGTATAAACAACACCAAACCCTTGTATTGCAGTAGTTTACATACCCCAGGCCAAAACATTCCAATACTAGAAGGCTTCTTTCTGGGATGTCTGAAAATAGCGCCAATGACATAGTAATCACTGGAGATGTAAATATCAATTGGCAACACTTATACACTGATTCACCAGCAGATAGTCTCAACTGCCACAGCTTTACACAACTCATCATTACCCCGTTAGAATAAAAAAGAAAAATAACCTTGGTTCTACCTTAGATTGGATCCTTGTCTCTGACCCCCACAAATACTTTAATTCCAATACACTTCCTAATTTCTTAAGTGACCACCTACCCGCACATATTTATAGAACCACCCTCCAAAAGCCCAAAACCCACACCTATAAAACATCCAGAATCCTAACGAAACTTAGTCAAGACCACTTTAATAGTATATTAAAATAATTCTACTTGTCCTTACTAAAAACATTACCCCTAGACAATGCTGTCAGCTATTTCAATACACTGTTTTTAGATACTCTTGACAACTTAGCCTCTCTCAGAAAAAAAAGAACAAAAGTAAACCATGTGCTCTGGTTAACCAAATCCACTAAAGAAATATTTCAAATCAGGGATAAAGCTTGGAAAGCTTAGCAAAAGAATAAAAATGATACAAATGTTCAGATCTATAGGCAGATATAAAACACAGAAAAAAATTAATAAATGCTGATAAAAAATTATTTTGCACAACAATTGGCCAACCATAAAACAAATCCAAAAAATGTCTGGAAAACCATCTCAACACTCCTTACTCTGGCTCTACTCAAAATCTGTCACTAACCTCAGACAAAAGACTAGCTGAAAGTGCTAATATGTTTAATACCCATTTTACAGACAGCATAGCTAAATTAGTTACAGGCTCTAACTCTACCACAAATGCTAACTCCGCATATAGTATCACTCTGCTCCATCTCCCAAACATCCACCAAAAAGAAAATAACCTCTTCTCTTCCTTCCCAAAATACATCAACACCTAATGCTCAAACTCCTCCCTCCTCTCTACAACCAGTATCCACTACATTAATATATAAACTTCTCCAGCTAAAACCCTCTTCCTCTAACCTTCCATCAGAATACTTAAAACTTGCTGCTGAATCTATTGTTTATCCTGTCAGCATACTTACCAATCGATCCATCAGTGAATCCCAGGTCCCAAACCTTTGGAAGCACTCTATAATAACCCCTCTTCACAAAGGAGGTAAATCAAATTAACTAACAAACTACATACCCATCTCTATACTATCCACTCTACCAAAACTACTTGAAAAGTGTCTACACTTGCAATTACTGAAGTACCTCATTCACAACAATCTTCTTACAGCCACTCAACATGGATTTAGGACTGCACACAGCACAACTACCCCCATCTCCTTTACTGATAAAGTAAACAAAGCCAGGGACTCTGGATAGTTAACCTCCATAATACTACCGGATCTGTCAAAGGTCTTTGACACAGTATCACATGACAATCTTCTACAGCAACTCTCTTCACTTGGATGTTCACAACCCTTCCAACAATGGTTTAGCAACTATCTAACCAGCAGACAACAATGTGTTAAATGCCAAGGTTACCTATCAAAGTACAAGACTAACAAAATAGGAGTCTCACAAAGGTCCATACTTGGACCCCTCTTGTTCAACATCTTCATCAATAACCTACATATCACCTCCCTGCATAGCACATTAATCTAATACGCCGACGGTTCCACCATCATCTCCTCATCTAAAAACATACCAGCCTTTTCCATATAACACAAAATGCCTTTACCTCAATAGAATCTTGGCCAAATGAAGCCCAGATACTGCTTAACCCCAGCAAAAGAAAGCTACTACTTTTTACTCCCAAGTCATTTACATCTGAATTTAACATTTACTCCCAAAACAAAACAGAGATTGAAGTTGTAACACATGTGAAGCTACTAGGTATCACTATAGACAATAAACTCACATTTGAACAACATGCACACAATGCTATTTAAAAAAAAAAATTCAGACTTGGGACACTGTACAGACACAAAAACCTCATGGATCCCTCTACCAAAAGAATTCTAGTTAATACTGACCTGATTCCCTCTCTGCTATACAATGATCCTATTTTCGCCAGCCTGCACTTGTTTCTAAAAAAATAAACTTCAGTCCCGGTACTACAAGATTACCAAATTCGCTATAGGCTTATCATACTGCTCCCACCACTGCAAAGCTTTTATAGAGCTAAACTGGCTTGAATTCCCACATCTCAACTATTTGCAACTATCTATCGCACATAAAATAATATACAAGCCAAGCACCTCCTCCACCCTAAAATCTATCTTGCACAGCTACATTCCTACCAGAACTTGGCGTTCATTAGATAAGCAACTAGTAAATGTACACAAACCTAATAGAAGAGCCGGCTAGTGTCTCTATTCTTATGCTATAGCTAAACTATGGAATGCTCTACCAGAACATATTACTATTACAGATAATTTAAAGAAATTCAAGATTACACTTAAAATGTACTTTCATACTTTCGTAACTCACGCACCTGCACATGCTCTAAAACAAATATATAACCGCACCTTCCCTCTTAACCTCATGTAGTCATCTTTCTCCCAAACTTTTATCCCATCATCCACCTATGCCCCTTTTTTTCTTGTTACTCACGGACCTCTAATTTCTTCCTACATGCTTCTTATTTCCACGTTACCTCCTGCTTTAGCTTTAACTAAATAAACTCCCTCCTGCCCCCATTTCTCCTACTTTCCTATGGACTTACTCCTTAACTCATCTCTCAAACATTCAACATCTTATCATTATTCCTTTAACCCTCCACCTCACTACCACAATTATTGTCATTCATTATAAACCACCTTTACCTTTTCCAATTACATCAAATGATTACTACTTTACTTATACTTGAATCTATAATCTACCAGTGAATGCTTTTTTACTTATATTTTGTTAAACAGACCACAACTCTTACTGTAAGTTTTATAAGTGCTGTAAGTGCACCTCCATTGTAACATGTGTACAAATTATTGTAACAATTTTGCAATTCTACATACTTTCTTTCTGTATATCTATATATATATATAAAACATTTTTAATATGAAATATGTTATTATATTAAATGTTATAATTACACATTGCCAGAGCTTTTCTCCCTGGGCATACACTGAAATGGGTTTCTGACCCAGCCGGACTTTCCGGTCAACAAATGTCAAGACATAAATAAATACAAATGTATACAGTTAAGGCTTTAAGCTCATAATGAGGTGTTTCTTGAAGCTGAGAGTACAAGGTTTGACTCTTTCTACCTCCATATGCTTATTATGTGTATATCTGAGCAAGTCACATAACCAGGCAGGGCTTATGGGTTGCCCCTACCTGGTTAACAAATAGTTAAAAAGGTAGAAAAAAGGGCAGACCATAAAATAATTAAAAGATAAAATCAGACACTGGTACTACTGCCTGACTGTAATTCTTAATGGTCATTCAGTAAATATGTTCTATGAGGTAAAATTATAAGCCTGCATTCCTGCATTTGTGCAGAACTCCAAATCTCTCTACAAATGTACCTAGATAAACACACACACTGGCACAAACACACACACACATATGTGTGCGCGCACACACACACGCATGCATGCACACACACGCATGCATACATGCACAGCATGCATCGATTCCTTCATGAAAGGAATGTCTTTTTTTTACTAAAATATAATTTTCAGGCACACCTCTCAGCTCTCTACATTTTTGTAGAATGTCCACGGTTTTGACTCATATTTTTGGTCTGTTCCTCATAAAATTTGTAGCTTTGTAGCAAATCATTGAGAACTGAAGTCTATAAATTAGACAGACAATTGAGATTCAGACTTCACATCCTTCAGAAAATGCATTCTAATGAAAATCCTATAAGAGCCAAAAAGAAACAAACCGATCAAGAAAACCAAATTCACGGATAGACTGAAACGTTTAATGAACAACAAGTATAGTAGTATAAAAAATATATTCCAGTAAGCGCTTTCATTTGGCTCCTGCCAAACTTTTTCCAACTGATCTAATACATCACTTCCTGTGTGTTTAAATAAACAATACACTAAACGTAATTAATGAATTAAACAATTAATACATTTAAAAATTCAAATGTTTTAAAAAAACAGCACCCGTATAAAAAGTAAAGTACCCATTCAGCACAGTTAACACGTAAACAGGTTGAATGAGATATTTCAAGTGTCAAAATAACTAGAAAAACTAAAACTAAAACTAAAACTAAAAGAACCATAAATAGTCATGAAAGAATGAAGCTTGTGAAACATAAATAATGCACAAACTATTTCACGAGCAATGTTAGCAATAACCGAGCTTGTATATGGATGATGTCAATAAAATGTAAACTTTGTTGGTGATATATAGATATGTCCAAAACCAAAAAATTAATGCATTCAAAAAATACATTTACAAAGGACGGAGAATGCATATATACGTGTGGAATAATAAAAAATTGAACTAAAATATCGTACATTCAATAAATATTCGTATGTATATATAGAGGAACCTCACAGATATAAAATACATATTAAAATGTATATACATGTAAAAAACCTATTAAATACAATAGGACTAATGTATATGTTTAAAAATATATAATTGTGAATATAAATATAAGTATAAATATAATTATAGATATAAATATAAATATAAATATTAATATGTAATATAAATATTAAACCAAATATAAATAAATATAAATATATATATATATATATATATATGTAATTGATTATATCAATAAATATAAAAAATATAAAAAATATATATATATATATATAAATATAAATATATTTATGATGTATAAAAATGTGAAATTAAATGTGTAAAATATGTATAACCAATGAATATATTAACTTAACAAATAAGTAAATAAAATATGTCTCATAAACATTTTTTTAAAAATATATAAATGTAGAAACATTATTAAAAATTGGAAATTAAAAATTGTTCAAATAAGCAATGAATGAGAAATGTATAAAATATTCCTAATCATCTCTCCAATGATTTTAATTTTAAAACACTACTTATAGAAATATTATTATTCATCCCTGGCCAATTATTGGCATTAAGTCTCAATTGCCATTCTAATTCAAGTTTTTCCAAAAACGGTTGCCATGCCCCCCCTCTAACATCCATTTTTATAACGTCTAAAACAACAAATTTAAAAGAATGTGAGGGGAATGCATTAATATGTTTTGCCAGAGCATTCAACTCATTACCATCACGTATTGCTCTTATGTGTTCACCAATACGTTCTTTGAGCTTCCTTTCTGTTTTACCAATGTAAAACATAGTACAACTAGTACATAGAGCACAATAAACAACTTTTTCTGTAATGCAGGATGCCCTGTCCTTTAAACAAACTCTATACTTATTAATTATAATTTTGTTTGTTTCAAAAACATAAGAACAGTATTTACATCTACCACATCTAATAGTTTTTCCAAATTTCCTATTTTGTTTATGTTCAAAACACTTTTTTAAATTCATGCCTTTTTTATATACTATAGATGGACTGCTATCAAGTAGTTAATGAAATGATGGGTCGTTTATAATAAACTGCCAATTTTTATTGAGAATATCTCTTATAAAATTACTGTCAAGATTATATGTAGTAATAAAACTTTTAGAAAATTTTTTTGTATTAAAATTACTATTATTACTACTTTCAATTTCTTCTGGTAAAATATACGACACATCTTGAGTAAAAAATGAGATAGTACTCTCATTAGTTTCATTTAGAATATTTGTACTGTCCAAAAAATGTGAAACAACTTGGTTATCATAATATAATAGTGGTTGGAAATATAAATTTTTACATTTAGATATTACTTCTAACATCACATTATTAATCAACTTTTCTGGGTATCCCCTATTTTTAAACATATCAAATAAATTTGAACACTCTATTAAAAAATCGTCCCATTTACTCACCATTCTGGCAGCTCTTACAAACTGACCTTTACGAACTGCTCTTTTTTGAGTAAAGGGGTGACAACTATCAAAATGTAAAAAGCTATTACTGTATGTTTTTTTACGGAATATTTTGGATGTAAAATTTTGATTATTAACATCTTTTTCTAGCAACACATCCAAATAAGCTATAGAATTATTGTTGAATGTGGTAGTAAATTTTAGAAAGGAAGTGGTTGAATTTATATACATTAAAAATTCATCTATTTTGTCTTCACTTCCACTCCAAAGTATAAATATATCATCCAAAAATCGTAAATATGTTTTACAGTAGTTAAAAAATGCAGAATTAAAAACATATTCTTTCTCCCATATATACATAACAATATTAGCATAGAGGCCTCCACACGGAGACCCCATAGCTACACCATCCCTTTGTAAATAAATATTATTGTTAAAAATTATAAAATTATTTTTTAAAATAATATCCAACAATTGATCGTATAAATTTATTTTAGATTGAACCAGACATTTCTCATTCAAGTAGGTGTTAAACCATTCTATACCAATATCATGTAGAATAGTGGAGTACAAGTCCTTAACATCAATTGTAATAAAAATATCATTGTCATTATATTTCACAGATCTCATGGTAGACAAAAAATGCCATGAGTCTTTCAATAAATGTTTTTCTGAATAAATATACTTTTTTAAATTATCATCAATAAATTTCGCTATTGGATTTGTAATTGACCCCTGTGCATCCACTATAGGTCTAAAAGGGGGTTTATTAACATTCTTATGAATTTTAGGGACTCCGAAAATGGTTGGAGTCCTAGGAAAACTAATATTCATATAGTTAAATTCATCGATATTTATATCACCATCAATGAATAGGTCGTATAGGATACCTTTTGTCCGCCTATATGCACCATTCATTTCATTAATGGAACTAAGTTGATATGTAGAACTTTTTAAGATGAGTTCCATTTCATTGATGTAATCATCAATGTTAAATATAGTAATGCCTCCTTCTTTATCAGGCTTAATAAACCTAACATTATTCATACTACTTAGATTAAATAAAGTCTCATGCTCAAATTTGGACAAATTATGAGTTCTATATCTCAAATTTGCCCCCTTAATTGCTCGGAAATCTAACTCACACATTTTTTCGAATATTTCTAGAGTAGGATGTAATGGAGGATTAAAAGAACTAGATACATAAAATGGTCTAGTCACTTGTTCAGTATTATGAAATAAAAAACTTAAATGTAACTTCCTAACAAACATTTTCAAATCAATTAAGGAATGTGCAATATCCATGTTCCTACTGGGAATAAAGGATTGACCACGCGACAACACTTCACAAATATTACTATCAAAAACTAAATCAGAATAGTTATAAACAACAAAATCTTTCTTATTGTTGTAATACAAAATGGGTCCATTTGTGGTCGAATGTTCACCAACTAACGACCCCTCCATTGACCCTTGTAATGGTCGTTCCTCCCTCTGGTAAAGGTGCCCCGACTGTAAGTTTGTTGTTGTGGACCCCAGTTCCTTCTCTGATTTTGCTGTTGAAAGTTCTGTTGACATTGCATTAATCTTTCCGATCTTCATAAAGGTGGAAAAGATTCCACTCCTAAAAAATCTGTGTCATCCTCATATACATCATCATCACTGTTAGTATTTAAATTAATATTACTGTCATTAGTGTAATCGATAGTACCCAATTTTTGTTCCCATTGTTGTGAGATGGGTGGTGGGGGGTAAGCTATACCTTGCCCATAAGCATTTAAGTCCCGATCAAGTTTTTTGAATTTCCTATCTCTGATCACTTTCATTTTTTCATCGATTGACTTGAAAATGCGAAGGTAGTCATAGTCATTATTACTAAAAGCACAATCTTTTTTAACCAATGTATCAAGATCATTAGCTTGTTTAGTTAGTACCTCTAATGTTTTTTTTATTGTCGCTGATAACTAATTTCATATAATCGGTTCCAAACTTATCAAATAACTTAATAAGGTCCAGATGTAAAGGAGAATTAGCTATGAGGCCCATAGGGAATCTCCAAACACGTATTCCCTTTGGGACAATGTTCTTATTTAAGCATTCCTGGAAGTAATTATTGTCCATCTGTAGTTTTTTTATTTTTAATAAAACATAGTCCAAATCAGCCAGTTTGTCACTAAATAATTTAGACGTACCTGGGGTACCATTAATTGTGGGTGAAAAACCTTTGCTGTTTTTTATCCACATTGAAAATTCATCACTCGTGCTGGCATTTGAAACCACTGAAGTAGAAGGTTGATTGTTTATTCCTACATCCTGCATTCGACCCGAATTAGAAGAACCTCTCAAATTAGACTCATCCAAGTCCGACCCATTAATGCCCACCAATGGATTTGAGTGAAGAGTAAGGTTAGAATACTGTGACAAGTTACGCTGCTCCATTCGATCCATACGGTCAGTTAGCTTTTGAATTAATTGCGTTAAAGAACTAAACATGTTTTCAGTAGTAGTTTCCGGTGCTGTTTCGGTCTCCGTCTCAGCCACATCCATGTCGAAGTAACCAAAACAATAAGAGCCAAAAAGAAACAAACCGATCAAGAAAACCAAATTCACGGATAGACTGGAATGTTTAATGAACAACAAGTATCGTAGTATAAAAAATATATTCCAGTAAGCGCTTTCGTTTGGTTCCTGCCAAACTTTTTCCAACTGATCTAATACATCACTTCCTGTGTGTTTAAATAAACAATACACTAAACGTAATTAATGAATTAAACAATTAATACATTTAAAAATTCAAATGCTTTACAAAATCAGCACTCATCTAATAAGTAAAGTACCCATTCAGCACAGTTAACATGTAAACAGTTTGAATGAGATATTTCAAGTGTCAAAATAACTAGAAAAACTAAAACTAAAAGAACCATAAATAGTCATGAAAGAATGAAGCCTGTGAAACATAAATAATGCACAAACTATTTCATGCTGTTTTTTTAAAGCATTTGAATTTTTAAATGTATTAATTGTTTAATTCATTAATTACGTTTAGTGTATTGTTTATTTAAACACACAGGAAGTGATGTATTAGATCAGTTAGAAAAAGTTTGGCAGGAGCCAAACGAAAGTGCTTACTGGAATATATTTTTTATACTAATGAAAATCCTGAACAGTACAAAAAATAAGTAATTTAGGCCTGTATACCCTATTATTTTTCCTTTGTCCAGATTTCTGTTGCTTAAAGGTTGAAAGCCATGTTTTCTGGAGGAAATAAGTAAAAAAAAATCAATCTGATTTTAAAATTGTAAATTTAACTCTAGGAAAGTCACATACAGCTGGTAACTGCTACATTCAACCTAATAAAAGAAGTGAAACAAAACAGTGCAACTGAGCTGGCCAGGTATTAAAGTGGGACATATGAGCGAGGCAGTTTCTTTTTTTTTTCTTTTTATATGCTTATTGTGACCACCCTGCCATTTAAAGGTCCCAAGCAGCTGGCTATGTCACCTTTTGCTGAATCCACCCTCTCTCCATATTAACAATGTACAACTTACTTTATTTCTAACCTGGCAGGGAGGGTAAGGATTCCCCTCATATTTATAGTTAAATAACCATAATAGAAGTGGAATAGGACTGTATTTTGGACTCTGACAAGACCACCCATCTCATGTTGCAGATATCTTTTGTCAAGCAATGTGCGATGGGGGCTTCTGCCCTGTCAACTCTTCACCAGTTTTCTAAACACCTCACATTCATAGTTTGGCAATAGATTTGTGCACATTATTTTTAAAAGTATTATGGTACTTAGATGTACAGGCTGCAGTGGGACTGCTTTAGGTTTACTGAATTACCTAAGTTATTGACCGTATTTTCAGGCATTAGATAAAGTTAACTGTAACATTATAGAAATTAACAGCACTTTTTTCACTGCTGTCATTCATAGATGGTGGTGATGTTAGTCATTAAAACAACAAACATTAAACCAACTCCACACTAGTGAGATCATCATCTTGGTAATGGAATAAAATATTAAAGCAAGCTATCTGAAAAGGTGTGATTTTTTTTCCCATATAGTTGAATGTTTGCTGACTATGCAAAACCAGAATTCGAGATCACAGTATTGAACCATAATAGGAGAGCATCCCTGTACCATGTTATTAATGGGTGCTAACCCTAGCTTTAACCAAATAAAAAAATAAAAACCTTCTTGTAACACTGCCACTACATAAGACACACACAGACACACACACACACACACACACACACACACACACACACACACACACACACACACACACACACACACACACACACACACACACACTGTTACCCGCTCCAGTCACAATCACCTTTCATGACAAAACAGTCCCTTGGCATTTTGAATTTTTAGCTGTCTGCTGTCTGCTCATTCAGTATCAAGCACCACCCCTATCATTTGGTGACCAAATGCACATTTTATCAAATTGAGGGAGGCCATATCTATATATATAAATATTTATATGTGTCTATATGGGTCTACTTTCATACACCGAACGTACGAATCACCGACACACACATCCCCGACCCCAAACAACCGACAACACACCACACCGACACCGCAACATACCGAACAACAAAACACCGACACAAAATACGCCAAATACACAAGCACACAACAACACATCCACTAACCTAAACCTAAACCCTAACCCTAACGTCCGACACTATCGCACACTTCACCTACCTGCACCCTAACCCTAACTCACTTACCCACCCCTAACCCAAGCACCGACACCATCGCACACTTCACCTACCTGCACCCTAACCCTAACTCACTTACCCACCCCTAACCCAAGCACCGACACCATCGCACACTTCACCTACCTGCACCCTAACCCTAACTCACTTACCCACCCCTAACCCAAGCACCGACACCATCGCACACTTCACCTACCTGCACCCTAACTCACTTAACCCGTCCCAAAACTACAGTCCCTCACTATCACACACTTACCTAACCCGAACCCTACCTCCGACACAAACACACACTCACCTGTCCCACAGCCTAACCCGACATCCCACAATTTCGCACACTTACCTGACCGATCCTAACTCCGTCACTGTCGCACACTCATCATGTAACGATCGCACATTTCCCTTGTCGGTCTTTCCGCTGTCGGCGAATCTCCCTGTCGGTGAACCTACCTGTCGGTCGTTTAGTCTCCTCTTCCCGCGTGTCGGCGAATCGTCGGTTCGGTCTCCCGAAGTAGACCCGTCTATATATATATATATATATATATATATATATATATATATATATATATACACACACACACACACACACACACACACACACATATATATATATATATATATATATATATATATATAGATATATATATATATCTATACACACACATATATATATATATATATATATATATATATATATATACATTATATTGTGTTTGATTGTTTTTCATTATATTGGGGGAAATACCTTTGTACACAGGATTTTTATATTTGGTGTTCATTATAGTTCAAGAAAGAATTATACATCACCAAATTATAATTTATCTTCAGGTAATATTGTTCATTTGTGCCTGTAAAAAAGAAAATTAGTATCATTCAATTTTACTTGTTGAACAAGTTTTTGTTTTAACTTATAACTGTATTTCTAGCTTTGATCCACAGAAATTACGCTGAATAGTGTATTGTTATTTTCCTTTGTTTGTTGGTTGTTGTAATGAACTATATAATCTAAATATTAAAGAGCTTGTAATTATTTTATTTGACTGTTTTGCTGCTAGCCTCCACAAATAATATATATATATATATATATATATATATATACACACACACACACACACACACACACACACACACACACATATATATATATATATATATATATATATATATACATATATATATATATAAAGAAATCCCAATCCCTCCGAGCTACACGCTCTAGGGACCTAAACCTTGTCACCACAATAAACAGAACATGCCGGAGGGATGGATTCCTGTCCCAGAGACTTCCCATACTCTGGAATAAACTATCTATATCAAACAAAGCTCCTCATTAGCACTCTTCAAGAAAAATCTTGATGATTGGATGGGAAATAAGAAATTCACCCCGGGGATCACCTCTATGGCTCTGCTCGACAGTGGCACAGGAAAATAATTCTCTTGGGTGGCAAAAGCCAGGGTACCTTTTTGGCTGGGCTTGTATAGGCCCCAGGGCCGATAGCCTAGTACCTACCTATGAACCTATGAACCTATGCTGCATAGTAATAATGTAGTTTTACTTGTAGTATCTGGCCTAATCAAATGCAAGCATATTTACATTTAAAATCATGAACACTGTTAATTCTGAGCTTGTATAAATCAGTTTTGGTGACCTCAATGGTTAAAGATAAAAACTAAATATTAAAGCATATCAGATTAATACATTTACTTCCCTAGAAGTACTCATAATGCATAAAAAAACAGAGCAGTCATAATTAACCTTCTGGCAACATTGATAAACCCTAGTACTACATACCATAACTCACAACACAGACCTAACCCTTAGCAATAGCCACCACTACTATAACATACTAAAAATATACCATAGAAATGTTAACACATATCTGTTCATTACATATGCATCACCAAGTAAAAACCCACATTAGTAACAAACACATTTACTTACTCTTCCTGCAAAACCTCCCATCAGGTACATATAATGCAAATAAAAAATACAGAACTTTAAAAAGAAAAAATAATAATAATAATAAAAATAAATATATTAGTAGCATATCATCCATGTTTAGGATCCTGCTAAATGTTGAAATTCAGCCTTATCCATGACAAGCACGCTATAACTGACACTACAAACCTAAAACTAGCAATAATCACCACTGCTGTAATAATCATTAGCGGACCGGAGTTCCGCTGTGGCGACCCCTAACCGGGAAAAGCCGAAAGACACAACAACAAAGCTGTAATATACTAAAACTGTACCACAGCACTGCTAGTTGTCTACAGAACAGGAAAATAGAAATATAAAGCTAGATCAGGAATTGCAATCCTGACATCCTAGTGATCAGTGATACTTGGCTAAAACCAAATATATTTGACAAAGAAGTACCTTCACCTGGGTAAAATATTGTCTATAAAAAATCCGACTAACCGAAAAGTAGTTGGAATATGCATAATATATTCTAATCTAAACATTGCTTCAGCAAATGTCCATAGTCCTCTTCAACAACTCAGAACTACTCTTCACTAATATAACTATAATCTCTCAGACACAGCTCTATGTAGTCACTGCTTACACATCACCACAACCTCCAAATAAAAACAAACTGATTAGAAGATGTTCTGTGATGGATTTATTCAAACACAAACCCCAAATACTTTTATTGGGAGACTTAAACACAGACTGTCCAAATATACAAGTACAGCTGCACAAAATATGTAACATCAACCTCTTTTTCTTCACTCAATCACTGAGCCAACTAGGAGCGATATATTCGCTAGGAATTAATGCATAATAGAGTAGATATTAACCAACCACACAGTTAATATTCAGTCTTCTGGCATTCTGTCAGATTACCAGAGTGACGATTACCCATCATTTTTTCCAACGGGGGTTTCAAAAAGCACCTGAAAATGCAACATACACCCAGATCCATCCAAAAAAAAGACCATTCAGCACATACATTCTTAATAATCTACTTCAGCACTGTAACTCACTCCCTTTTAAATGAAGCCTGACATTTTATTCACATCTTCATATCAACCTTAAACACAAGTTGTGCCTGATCAGATTAAAAAGGTAAGATTCATTTTTGCCCCATTGTTGGACACAGAGTTAAAATAATTAATGTTAACAAGTAGATCATTTGAAACAATGAAAGAAAAATAAAACTGCACAATCTAATCAAACCTAAACAATGCTTATGAAGCACATTACAAGCTTGTTGAAAAGATTGAGCAAACTTACTAATTCCTGCTATAGAACAATTACAGAAACAATGCTCAACAGTACTGGGCTTGTATTAACAATCTTCTAAAGCCAAAAGAAAAGTACCCCAAACCTACTCCTTCATGAAACTGATTTCAGTACTGCATACATCCTAAGTAATCATTTCATAAATGTAGCTAAATCAGTTTTACTGCAATTAAACATAACTACTAGCACAGACCGCAACTTATTAATGTGAGCCAAAAAAACTATAAATCTTGAAGTCTACTGCTGTATTACCTGATCAGCTTCCTCTGAATGTCTTCAAACCTTTGCTGAGGCTATAGCCTATCCAGTGTCCATACTTCTTAACAGAATCATCTCAAAACAATATATCCCTAAGCTTTGGAAACAATGTTACATAATTCCACTTCACAAGGGAGGGACACAAATGAATTTTCAGACTATGGACCAATTGCAATCTTATTTTCTCTATCTAAAATTCAAGAAAATGTAGACATAAATGACTCTTAAGATACCTAGCAACCAACAATCTACTCTTAGATACTCAAAGTATGTCTTGCCCAAGAGATTGTGCTGAAATTGCATTATTATTTTTATTAAACACTACTAGCCTCTACAAAAATCAAGGCATATACACAACCTCTATGTTCTTAGACCTCTACAAACCTTTTTACAGAATATCCCACCCAACATCTACTTCACAGACTAACAATAGCCCTAAGCTGTGACAACCTGAAATGGTTTGAAAGCTGCTTCTCCAACATATCCCACACTGCGCATTGACTGAATCTACTAACATAGAAGTCCCACAGGGTTCCATTACAGGTGTTATTCAGTTTAGCATCTTTGTAAAAGATAAGTGTACAACACAATGCCCAGAGACATTAACATAACATTTACAATATACTGCCATAGCACATAATAGCAAGTACACAACTGAAACAGAAGGGAGTTGAGCTCAGGCTACTCTAACATTATGTAGTGCTAGCCACTCTGGCTCCAAAATGCTGCAAGACAAAGATGTTATCCTTTGTATACACAGGGCTAATTAGAAGTAGAAGCCGGATGCTACACCAAAACAGATAATATGTTGAAACATATCATGAGTTGCAAACACTTCATTCCTTATCAGGTCAACATCTTGGGCTGCTATGCATAACCTGAATGCACTGGAATTGCAGTGGTGTGGAGGTACACATAAATACACACATACACACACGTGTGTGTGTGTGTGTGTGTGTGTGTGTGTGTGTGTGTGTGTGTGTGTGCGCGTGTGCGTGCGTGTGTGTGTGTGTGTGTGTGTGTGTGTGTGTGTGTGTGTGTGTGTGTGTGTGTATGTGTGCGTGTGCTTGTGTGTGATTGTATGTGAGGGTATGCATCTGTAGAGCAAGTATACAGTGAAAATACATGTCCCATATCAACTAGTGGCATTCAGCTCTGTATTGTCCAGTGGATTCCTCTTCTGTAGCTGCAGGCAGATCTTATGTGAGTACAGTTCCAACAGTTCTATGTATAGTGTGAAAGCTCATGCCGTGCATCCTCTACCACTGGATAGATATGTCCTGGCACCTGCAGCACCCATCTCACCTCTGGGCACACAAGAGTGCTGCTGTCTCTTGCCTGTGCACCTAGTGCCTTGCCTTTTTGTGATCAAACAGCTTGTACTTGCTCCTTTGTGCCCTGGGATGTACATATACATTGGTATAACATACAAGAACAATCTCTGATTACCTTTTAAGATTTCACTTTCCTTGCCCTGAAAACCTGCCTAAAAGCTGTGACTATTAGAGTATTTCTCTTTCTGTTGATGTTATGAAAAAAATAACCCTGATAATCTCTTCTCACTGAACAGAGCCTATCAGCTGCAGTATGACTGTTTGGTGGATATGGTATGCAGTTTCATATGTATTTTTTCCGTTCTATACGCTAGATATGTCTGGTACTCTGAGGCCTTGGGGATCATCTACTTATTTGTGAAGGTATTGATATACTTATTGGATTGTTTTTTTTTTTTTTTTTTTTTTTTTTAATTAACTCACTTTCTTTAACAAGTGTAATTTTAGGGTTATTGCATTATAACAACATTTATGCTGACTGACTGCACATATTTCAGATTTGAAATCTTGGACCCTAGCAATTAAACATTTTTGTAATAGTATATTATATATCTTACAGTTGGCTTACATTTTAAAATATGCAGTGTATGCTGTCCTCTAACTGTCTAATGGTTTGGTTTTCAAGTGCATTATTAAACATATTCTCAGAGCTGATTAAGTCATTTTGTTTTTGTACATTAATAACTTATCTATCAGCATATCTTTGGAATTTCTTGAAGCCAGTACACTATAATTATATCGCTATCCATCACTTTAAATGCTGCTTTGTATTCTGTACGCCCACTTTCCTTTCTTGAATTTAATTACAGCTGGGTTAGTGGGGCTTTTGCGTGACAAGCCATTTAAAATTTTATTTTTATGTTAGAATTTATACAACACAAGACTGTGATTTTTATTTATGTATTATCTGGCACATTCAGAGTGTAAGTCTGATATCCATGCCTGTTAAAGTTATACAGTCAGTAAGTCTGTAAAATAACTAGAAATAGCATTATATTGCTGATCAGTTCCTTGCCAACTTATCTAGTTTGTTACAACTAAATCTGATATTTGTAAGTAGCTATCAGTTTGTGAGTATATTGCTCTATGCCAGTCTACAATACTGCAGATAAAAGAAATGTAGAATAATTCACTGTCTACTGTCCTATGCTTACCCATCAAACTGAGTAACTTATGAAAATCTACCAATAACTAAGAAACCTAGGCAAAAGTATTCTTTTTTTCAGGACAACAAAATCTACTCATGACACATGTAGCAGCTCAACTACAATAATCCCAAAGGCTTCTGGACCACTACAAATAATATAATTAACCTAGGAAAGAAATCACAACTTTAACTTACTGTCAGCTAAATCAAATCCCACCGCTGTTTGTAAAATTAATGAACATTTCATAATGGTTGCCTCCTTTCATATAAAAAGCAAAATACTATCAACCTTAGTCCATTAAACTCAAATGAGCAGCCAACCATATTTTTTTTCTTTCTCTTGATGTCATCTTCGCTAAAGCAATCAAAAAATATCTGCTTCAACTAAAATGCACCACCCCAGCATCAGCAGATGATCTCCAAGGGACTACATTAAAACAGGAGCAGAGGCACTAGCCTACCCAAACACTAAACATATCAGTGGACCCATAAATGAATCCTACATTCCTCAAATATGGAAAAAGTTTTACTTCATACCTTTACATAATGGAAGTGACTCAACTGACCAGTCAAACTTCAGATCCATCACTATTTTATCACCACTCTTCAAAGTCCTAGAAAATGCATCCAAAATGAACTCCTCAATTATCTCTAGGAAATAATCTATTATCTGCTACCCGACATGGCTTACATTACTATCACAGTACTCAAGAAGCTCTTATATTCTTCATGGGCATTGTCAACAAAAAGTGATTCAATGGGCATTCAGTTTCCACTCTCTTCCACAAACTGTTCAAGGCATTCAATACAGTTTCACACCAACAAATACTCCACAGATTATCTGCTCAGTGCCTAAACCCAAACAAATGGTTCAACTCAGTAATTGAACTGTGTGTATAAAATAGCAAGATACTTCACTGCCTACCTACCAGTACAAACAGTAGTTCTCCAAGGCTCAAGTCTCAGCCCTCTGCTGTTCAACCTTATCATAAACAATAATGGCAAAACATTCCACAGTCATTCAGTATTTATTTATTTAACGTTTGTTAACTGGGTTAGTCCGACTGGGCAGATGCCCTTTTTCAGCAGAGACCTGCGGAGAAAATCTCCAAAAGATACAGACATACATAATAAGATATGACAAAATAATTACGTAAATAAAAACAGTAATCACAAGGTACTAATTACATATGTGTTCAAAACAGGATTAAAACTGCATAATTTGTAGTAACATGCATTTTACATTTGGTGTAAGATGGACTGAAATACAGCCGATTTCTGGCACAGGTGATAGAATTAAAAAAGGGTACGGGAACGAATGATGAGGAAAACAAGAAGCAGAATGGAAGAGGTAGATTAAGTAGGGTCAGAGCAAGAACAAGTCCAAGAGTTTAATATGTGGATGACTTGACCCTAGTACGGTCTCTTCCAACTGTCTCAGAAACCATTACTCAAGAAATGTTATCATATGCTCAAACTTAGCTTAAACAGTAATAGCTATTATTAAACATCTCAACAAATAAACTAATTCTGCTCACCCTTAGCCAACATCTATGCAAACCTAAAGAGCTAGCCATCACCTCTTCTTCCAACACAATGCTAGAATAAGCCATCCACTATAAACTTCTACGACTTCTCACTGATGAATACCTAGACATTGACCATTATATCTACTATGCCATAAACAAAACACAATGCAAAACAGGACTATTCCAGAAGAAAAAATATTTCTTAGAAAATACTCCCAAAAAGCAATCTCATCCTCCCTCATGCTTCTTAACCTTATGTACTCATCCCCAGTCTAGAGTAACCTAGAGATTTCAGCTACTTAACTTTATGTACTCATCCCCAGTCTAGAGTAACCTAGAGATTTCAGTTACCTAACCTTATGTATCATCCCCAGTCTACAGTAACCTAGAGATTTCAGCTACTTAACTTTATGTATCATCCCCAGTCTAGAGTAACCTAGAGATTTCAGCTACTTAACTTTATGTATCATCCCCAGTCTAGAGTAACCTAGAGATTTCAGTTACCTAACCTTATGTATCATCCCCAGTCTACAGTAACCTAGAGATTTCAGCTACTTAACTTTATGTATCATCCTCAGTCTAGAGTAACCTAGAGATTTCAGCTACTTAACTTTATGTATCATCCTCAGTCTAGAGTAACCTAGAGATTTCCGCTACTTAACCTTATGTACTCACTCCCAGTCTAGAGTAACCTAGAGATTTCAGCTACTTAACTTTATGTATCATCCCCAGCCTAGAGTAACCTAGAGATTTCAGCTAATTAACCTTATGTATCATCTGCAGTCTAGAGTACCCTAGAGATGTCACATATTTGCAAGCTAGAGCAATGTTACAATAAAACTAAAAAAAAAGTGATTATCCTACCTGACAGATGTCATCACTGTGCTGCTCTATAGACTCTAGAGTGACAAGAATGTAGAGACATAATTGTATACTCTCAACGAAAGGTAGACTACATGATTCCATATCATTCAAGTTATCAGCCATCACCAGTCTGCTAAAAATTAATGCACTCCTACTACATGCCTATTGGATCATCTCTTAACTGAAACTCTGAAATCCCTCAACTCACTTGGGGATGTCTTGTTCTCCATAAATATAGCAAAACCATGGGATGCTCTCCCATGAGATATTAGACAAACTTGTAGTTTCCACTCTTTTAAAATAATATAAAGAAAGACTTTCCTTAAGAAATGTCGGATCTGGTCATGCATTCCATTCCCAAGATGATCTGCACACCAGCATCACTCAGTGCTCCATAATACTATTTGTAGAAGTTATCCTGACTAATAATCGGCTAAATCATCTGGTGTTATCCCCTTGCATTCTGCTAAATATACAATTTCTGTCTTCTTGATGTCTTCTATATGACTTACAGATGCCAACTGAGCATGCATACAGCGGAGTGGACACTACTAGAATGTCACACTATTTTGATTGCTATTTGTAATCCTGTTGTCTCCTAAATATCCAGAATAAGACTTATGGAGTAATACTTTATATTAACAGCAATATATTAGAACTACAAAATGATTGCCTTTATAAATGTATCTTTGACTGAATTATGTACTATGTGCTGCATCAGTATCTTACTCCTGCTTCTTTGTCTTAACTGAACTCAACTTGCTGTTTGATCCACTATACTTAAGTTTTATCCCATACTTGATGTCATGGAAGAGTTTGAGGTTCATAAAGAAAACACGAAAGATAAAAGTAAAACATGAAATGAACAAAAAAAAACATGATAGTTAAGCACTTTTATCTTGTTAATACTCATGATTTCAGCAGAACTAATAAAAATGTCAATGCCATCACTTTTAAAAAACAAAAAGCCTCCCCAATTGGTTAAGAAATAATTACATACTTATTAACTAAACTGCGCATCAATAAAGCTAGTAAAACAACTAAAAACAAGTGAGACAAAATGACATGCAATTCAAAATTGTTTTCATAAGCTCATATCAAAAAGGTTTTCCAAAAAAGATAAAATAAATACTGCAAAGTGTATAACATATATAATTAATTACATTTTCACTAATACTATAAAAAACTATCTCTTAATGTAACCTAAATACTCAAAGAACTATTTAATGCCTGCAGACATGTCAAATATAGAGAACAGTTTTTTTTAAACTGTATACAGTATATGAGAAATGATGCTAGAAAAATTATAAATTATAAATGACTAAACTTTAGTTTTCCTCATGTTTGCCAGTGCCCCTATGGATACCTGTTCAATTAAGCTAGGCAGTGTCAATGCCCCAGTTCCAGTTACAAGTATAATTCTCCGTATTCAATTTTGGTCTCGCATTGGTCCCTAAGAGATCAAAGGGTACTTCTTCCAAAACAAAAAATAAAAAATAACTATTTACACAAGTTTTGAGTTTTTAAAAATGGCATTTGTTTTATCCTCCTTGCAACATCATAAATATGTTCGTAAATATGTTTTTGTAAGGGCCTTTACTGTTTTTCCTATATAAAAAAAGGGACAAACCTTACAGGCAACAATGAATTAAACTCCCTTACTAGAAGAATCATGAACTTACAGAGTTTGTCATGGGCTGCTAAATATAATTCATTAGAATTCGCTATATATGGATGTTATTTACAAACACTACACTTATAAATGCCAAAGTGGGTTTTAGTAGAAGCATATAAATTATTATCATTGCTTTCATATATTTCTTTCAAATTTCTACTTTTTTGTAATACAAATATAGATAGTTCAGAGAACATTTTTAAGGAGTTGAGCAGTGAAGCAAATATATTCCAATATTTTAAAACACTGGTACAAATTCAATATAGCCTACGCAGTTCACTAAAACCATATACGCATACAATGGCGCACCATTTTATATTCAGTATGCATCTCTACATGGCATGTAGAGATGCACAAACCCAGTAAAACATCATGGCATGCTAATTTCAGCATAAGCAGCTAAACTGTATGCTAATCAACTAATCCAAGATGGAGGAGGTATTCAACAAGCTATAAAGCAATCGTGTAGACTCAGTGCTGGTTTTCCCTTTGAATTCCAAAACTTACTGGAATACAGTCATGGAAACTAGTCTAAACAGAAAGAATGTTAGGGGCTGCTGTTGCTCTTATTGTGTGTATGCAGCAGTCCCAAGTCTATGCTGCTGCTGCTAATAGACCATGACCAAGAAGAAGAAAGGTGTTTAGACCCCGTTTAACTTTTCACAGTCTGCATGAGGTAGAAATTGTAGAGCTCTACAGGATGGATACAGACACGCTACAGGAACTCTGCAACCTCTGTCATCCTCAACTGCAAGTAAGGGCATACTGAGGGGAACCGATACCTGTAGAGACTAAGGTATATGTAGCACTTAGAATATTAGCTATAGAAACTTTCCAGAGACCAACAGGGGATATGCTGGGGGGTGTCACAGGCATCAGAATTCAGGAGTCTACATCAGCTCCTGAATGCTATGGTACAACATGCCAGTGACTACATATATTCTCCCAGTACATCTGAGGACAGAGCGACAAACATGCAGGAGTTCTACCATGTAGCACACTACCCCGAAGTCCTTGGTGTTATAGACTTTACGCATGTAGAAATCAAAGCACTACCCGGAAAAGAGGGAGAAGTGCACTTAAATAGAAAGGGCTTCCACTCCATTAATTGCCAGGTCGTGTGTAACGCTAAGGAAATCATCCTGAATGTGTGTGCTGGCAACCTGGGCAGTTACTATGACTCACATATCTGGCACAACTGTCAACTGTATGAGATGTTTGCTAGGGAGGATATCCCACAGGGTTATTTACTGGGGGATGCAGGTTATGCATTGGAACCATGGCTGATGACACCCATAAGAAATGCACACATACCAAATGAGGACTCCTATAATGAGGCACATGCTCAAACAAGAAATATCACAGAGAGTGCGTTTGGGCTGCTGAAGTCACAGTTCCAGTGCCTAGATACATCTGGGGCAGCCCTGCAGTACAACCCCTGTACATGTGATAAAAAATTCACCATCTGTGCCATGCTTCACAATGTTATCCTGAGAAAACAGCTTCAGCAGAAACACCAAGGGGAAAGACCACACATCCCACCACCACTGGCAAGGTCACCACAGCCACATGCAGGTGAGAAGTCAGAGGAAGAACTAGCAGCTGCTCTAGGTGAAGGCAGATCTAGGTGTCCACAAAATGCCCTTGCACTGGCCAAGAGGCAATGGGTATCACACATGCTCACCACCTAAGGGGATAAAACCATCATCCTACATGCAGTCACAATGATGCCAGGCAATGCTCACAACCTCTACTTACACATGTAATGGCAGTGTACTGCTAGCATCACACAGAGTCAACCCCAAATGGAAACTCTTGCAACTGCTGGATTTCCAAAGTAAGTGTTGAACCTGGAATAGAAAAATAAAATGTCTAAGAATACAAAATGAATGGCATATCCTTGCATATTGCTACTTGCTAATGTAAGTAAGTAAGTATAAGGTGGGTGATTTTTGCAGCAATGGGATCAATATGTGATAGCAGTGATGTATGTGAATACATGTGTCCTCTATCAACTAATAGGCCTCTTGAATCAAAGATTCAAACATTCATACCTCTCAAAAGTACACATTTTCACAGGATGTCTAAAGTCTGGCCTCTTACTTTTGTACTGGCAAATCATTAAAGAGAAAAGTTAGAAAATAATGACACACATTTCAGTTTCAGACTTCATATCCCTCAGAAAAATCATATAGTAATGCAAGGCCTGTTACTCTATCAACTTTCTAAGTTTGTAAGACCAAAATATTTAAAAAGTCTCCCTATTCTTGGGCCTTTATCTCACTTTTATTTATGGCTTGGTCCAGCTTTGTTGGTCTAAGAGGTTGGGAAGGATCTACACATTACAAAAACATGTAAGAAAGCAGTACAATTTGCAAAACAGCACCCTGCGCATAAGACAAAAGACTTGTGCATCCCTGAATCTAAAAGATAGAAAACAAGGATATGGCACAGTCATCATCATTTGCACAGGTGTTGAGGGGGGACAGGAGTCCTAAGTTCACACAAAAAGTAGTGAGTGCATTTGAGTAAGAAAGAAACAGGCAGACATTTGGATAAAGTATCAAATGATCACTGAGACAGAATGAGAGAATGAGCTGTTAGCCTCATGACTGACCCATGTAACCATTATGTATGTGTGTCTGTATGGGCACTCCAGGTGAAATTGGTGAGTGAGCGTCTGCTAGAACACAGGCAAGCTCTGTGCTATTTCTACATCTTGGCAGGTATAAGCCATGCATGGTAGAGGTGACAGTTCATTGTCATCATCCCCAGACAGTGAGAACTGTTTATGCCAGTGTTTGCACTGGTACATCCATGCCCACGGTCAGATGCACTGCTGCTACCTGAACATGACTGATGTCTCTCCTCATGAGTTCACCCAGGACCAAGACCCCATGGCCTACCATATCTGTGTATGGACATCTCAACCACTGATGGTGCAGTGAAAATAGTGTCACTACAGGAGAGTGATCAGGACAGACACGTCCACCAACATCAGATGATGTGGCTGACCTATGTCCATCTGGATGCTGTCCCCCTCCTAGCAGATGTTCCATCACAGACACCACCCATTCCAATGTATCATTCATCCAATCCATTGAATCAGCAACATGGTGGAGGCAGTCACGCATGTCAGTCTGTGCCACATCTACAACATTAAGTATTTCTTCAGAAGCTCTATTGGAACATGCCTGCACCTCCATGATGGCTCTAAACATATGTTGAGTGGCATGGAAAGAAACACCAGGTTCTGGTGGAGTATGGACAGCAGGCCTCCTCTGTGCACCCTATCAACCCTCCTGAATGGCACCTTGCCCACACTCTGGCTATGACCAGAGTAAACAGGCACTGAAACTGCAGTAACCATGCTATTTTGACCAAGTGTCTCACCCTCCACCGGTCCTATATTTGAGAGCTCACTGGAATAGGTTTGCATAGGCCTATTGCCTGTGTCTGATGGAAGTACAGGAGATGGCTGAATGTCAATCTCAGTGTCAGATTTAACCTCTGCACCCTAAGACTGTGCCTGTGTTTGTCCACTATCATCATCAAACGAGTCTGCCGATACTCTGACATCAGGTGGTAGGAGTCCTATACTTCCACTGTCAGGATAACCTGTGATAATAAGCAACAAACACAGGAAAAAATTAAAACCCACACTACTACAATTTAATATATGTTAAAAAACTAATACTGGTGCCAATATCACAGACAGTGCAGCAATACACTCGCATGTCCTGACACCCACCTCACACATGTGGATAAATGCATACTTCTGTCAAATGCTATTCAGTACTGAAATAAAAATGTTTGGCTTATCATGTGCAGATGACTCCACATTTGCTAGGAGGATGGTCCTGGAAGAAGTTAAGCAAAATGTAAGGACACCATCATCACAATAACAATAACAAAGGGGGAACAATTTATTGCCTTTATATGTCCATTAACAATACTTTTAACTGAAACTTGGCTGACACGTCCAAACCAAGCCCATGTGTAATGAACCAGAATGTGTTGTTAACTGTATCAATCCGTGAATAGGTGCCCCCCCCCAAAAAAAAATATATTAAATCAACTTAACTATTGCTTCTAATATTTTACTATACAAGAAATTGTTAAAAATAGACATTTGCAAGCTTATCTGGAAGCTTCTCCTGGGATATACTTGTCCTCCCTGAAACAGCAGCGCCAACATCAATCACATTTATTTATTTATTTCAGTTTGATTACTGGAGAAGTCCACTGGGCTAGTGGTGTGCCCATTTTCAGTGGAGGCCTGGGGAGAAAAGCTCCAATAAGCAATATGGTTACAAAGGTTACATAATGCAATGGTAAGTACATACATATATGGATACACAGGTTACATAATGCAATGGTAAATACATATATGCAATCAGGTACAGGTGGATAAATTGACATTGAAATACAATTTTGACATAGGTAGCATAGTTTGTAGGTATTTACATTCAGGGCAGTAAGTTTAGACTGACTGGACAATAAGCATCCGTGAATTACTTGATATTCAAGAGAGAGAAGATGCTTAGTCTGAGTATGTTAGCTTAGGTTTAATTAGGAGAATAGAAAAAGAGGTAATAGTGCAGAGAAGAGCAGGAGTGTGGAGAGCTCAAAGGGGAAATTCTTAAGGTTGTTATGTAGGGTGAAAGCAGGAGCATTTACGTTTAGTGGATAAGTAAGAGAAAAGTAGGGTTTTGAAGGATTCAGAGTTAGGTATAGTCCTGAGTGAAGGAGGGAGAGAGTTCCATTTTTTGCTTACAGTGAAAGAGAGAAGGAGTTGGCCTGCAGGGCATTTGGGTTTGTGGACAGAGATTCAATTTTGGTGTTCGGATCTCAGAGATCTAGTTGGGATGTAAGGGGGAAGGATGTTTGTTAAGGCTGTGCATTTATCTGGATAGAATATTAATTTGTGCGTGGTGGTTAGTTGGAAATAGTCTAGGAGGTTTGAGAGTTCCAGCCAGTTCAGAGATTGTAGGGTTAGGCAGTGGTAAGTAGAGGATTTGGATTTAGTTGCGAATTTGGAGATTTTATTATAGCAAGTTTTGAGTTTAGAGGTGTTGGAAGAAGATAGGTTAGTTAGTAGAGGGGCTCCATATAATAGAGAAGGTAGGAGGTAGGTATTAGCAACAGTTTGCCTTGCGGAGTTGGAGAGAAAGCGGTTATTTCTATAGAGCATGCCTAGTTTTTGATGGGTTTTGTTTATGTTTTGTTGGATGTGGATATCAAATTTAAGGTGTTCGTCTATGGTAATGCCGATGAGTTTTGCAGAAGGGACCACTTCAATGGCAGAGTTGCTTTGGCTAAGGACTTTGGAAGCATTTTTGTCAAAGGAGAAATTTCTGGGGGGAGGAAAGAGAAGTATTTTGGATTTATTAGAGTTGAGAGAGAGATAGTTTTGGTGCATCCAGTTTTCAGTAGTGGAAAAAGCTGTTTGAGTTTTAGTCAGGAGTTCAGGTAGGTTGGAGGTGGCACAGACTAAGGTAGAGCCGTCTGCATATTGGAAAACTGTCATATCAGGGATGATTGAGTGAAGGTTGTTAATGAAAATGTTGAAAAGCATGGGTCCAAGGATGGACCCTTGGGGAACACTGGTGGGTGTTGGCAAGAAGGAGGAGGTACAGTTCTTCCATCTGACAGCTTGAGATCTGTCAGATAGGTAGCTGGAGAACCAGGAAAGGGTATCAGGGGAGAGATGGAGGTTGGAGAGATGAAAGAGAAGGTGCTTGTAGGAGATGGTATCAAAGGTATCAAAGTGCACATGCTATTGTGCACTTCCCACTGAGCTTCCTGGATCCCTAACAGTGGACAGGAGCTCTTCATTTGATGTCAGTTGTGGCTCTAGCAGGTCTCCCCATTGCCAGCTGTCCATAGGTCGCTGCAGCTGCTCTATTCCATGCTGATGAAATCATATCAATGGTCCTGTGACGCACTTTATCATATGTCCTCCTATACCTCCCTAATGGCATTGACATTGTTCACTATCCGGTTCCAAATTTGCATTCTTCCAGTTATATCCCCATGTCCTACTCTCAAGCAGAAATGCACCATGTTGCAGAAAGGCTTGGACAATTACATCATTTTCAGAGTCACTGATGGGAAGTTTGTGGGGACTCGGAATCTTGGCTGCCATAGTCCTCAGTGAAATAAAACATAAAAGAAGGATACTACACATAAACATTGCATAAATAAAAGTCCTGCTTAGATAGAACACATATTAATTTTTCAATAGTTTTATAATCAAAACCTTGAAGTGCCTTCAGTTGAATGGTCACATCGCTGAACCAGAATGCCAAAATAAAAATGTCTTTTCGCCCCCTTGTTGAACCACGTTAATATCAATGGTTCAACATTCTCTGTTATGGAAATGTGACCATTGAATTAAATGTGCTGGTCGATGTTCGATTTTGCAGTTCACTGAGTTTCCATTTGATGATTGGCCACTTGGAACACTGCCATTCAATGTTGCCATCTACAACTGAATGCACTTTATGAACATGATAGTAAACCTTTTCAATACTACCCATTAGAGAAACACAAAACTTCAGTTATTAAAATATAAAACAGTATATATGATTGTAACAGTCACACACAAACCAAGGTTTGATCCAAAACAAGGACTAACAAGAGCAAACCTCTATAAAAAAAGTTTTTGGTTGTGCCACACAGAAATAGAACTTGGCCCCTCCACCCCCAAAAGAACAGGCAAATGACAGTTTGTACCAAACACATAATAACATATCAGTGAATTGTTATACATCCTTGAAAACAAACTCTCACAAAGTGTTTACACATTTACCAAAGAAAAGTATTTTTTATGCAACACCTCTATGTGTGCCCAGTTCTCTCCTATAGGTGTCTATGGGCCATCTTAGAAGGCTAACACCCCTGTACCATTGACAATATAGGACATTTACATTTCAACTGAAATAACATATAAGAGTTTAAGAGAAACAGCTGTAACAATAACACTTGTAATGAAAGTTAATAAGGCTTTGTATCTGAGAAATAAAAAATGCCCTCACAAATCTAGTATGTGATTGAAAAATTAAATTATACCTTATCAAGGTCAGTAGTCTTCTGTGCAGATAAATCCAAATTAATGGCAATCTTCTCCTGTGTTGTCCATATACACAACTCTCCTCACCTTCAGGTTTCCTAGCTACATGGGTAACTTTTTATAGTGTATTTTCAGGCATGCATGCACTGTGAGGATGCATATAAGGTGTGAACTCATCAGAATTGCTGAATCCAAAATCTTGACTCCATGTAGCTGGTGTAAACATAGTGCAGGCACTCTCTTAGTGTTAGTTGCAATTGGAGTGCAACTGTGAATGATTACTGGTAGGGAGAAGGAAAACAGAGCAGCAGTTCAGACTCCCTTACCTGAGGTGGGTGCATCACCCAGGTTATACTTACATGTAGAAGTAATGTTATCAAGGTTTTAAATGTAAGAAAGCAGCACCTATATGTAGCTCCCACTGTTCTAATAGAAACACCAAAATACTGAATGTCATGGTCCTTAATAAGTAAACATTAAAAATATAGTACTGTGTTGAAAATAATCTAAAAATTCTAGATGTTCAACAACACATAAAATGCAAATGTTGTCCAAAAAATAGTGTATAAGTAGCATGATTTATAGAAAAACCAAACAGAGAAACTAGTGATCTTAAAAGTTCGTTGATGAGCTCATTCACAATAATTTCCAAAAAATCATGAAATCCAGGTAGTGTTCCAAAGCAACAAGTCTTTATTCATCACAGACAACAGATCTTCAGTTTTTTATTACTGAGGACTGCTTGTTTGTGATGAATTAAGGCTTGTTGCTTAGGAATAAAGGTTTGTTATTTTGGAACATTATCTAGGTTTCATGATTTTTGGAAATTATTGCGACTGAGCTCATCAATGAAGATTTAAGACCACTAATTTCTCTTTTTTCTATTTTTTCCTCAACACTCATAGTGATGAGGTTGGAACTAAACAGACTTCTATGCTTGTTCATTTTTCATGATTTATGGAAGGGATAATTAAATATAAACTTCCATTCACAAATCCATGAAATCAAATTTGCATAAATGGAGTCACAAGCTGTACCCATGGCCACTTCACTCATTTGATTAAAAAACTCCCCCTCAAAAAACATAATTGTTCTTAAGTACTATTTCCATAAAATCAGGAGTCAAGCTAATCTCATTATTCAAGCATTCACATTGTAAAAAGTCTTCTCACGTATGTGGTATAACAGTAAACAAATCTACAATCTCTATAGTGAAAAACAATGCCCCTAAATGTCTTTTGTGCTTTCATTTTGAACCACAGATATTAATTCTGTTTAAAAAGTACCAATAATCCTTTAAAATATGAATGGCTTTATCAGAAAAAAATGCTTTTAACTTTGTCTATAAAAACAACAAAGGGGTATGTTTTTGAACCATTAGCTGCTACTATGAGATGAAGGGAGAATCCTGTATATCTTTTTGGACATTGGGGATACCAAATAAGGTAGGAATTCTAGCTCTGTCTATTTTAATAAACTTGAATAAAAACCTTGTTCCACCATACCCTGTTTCAAATGGCTCTCCTATACCATATCACTTCTATTGTAAGAAGCATAAACCTCATTCTTAAAAAACAGGGATATATTTGTCACTTTCATAGAATGCATTCATCATTCTCCTCACTTTTGCAGGTTTTATTCTCCGAATGGTCTTATTGTTCACTAAGTCAGACAATATTTTTCTTTTCATCAATATCCAAATTATGATACTTATACTGTCTGGATTTTACAGCAGATATAATTTCCTCCTCCACCAGAATTTCAATGTTTTGTGAAAATTAACAGAAATTCAGAGGGCCAGTGTCAAAAATGAGAACAGACAGACATTGTTTATCATTTATAATTCATAATTATCTAGCATCATTTCTCATCTAGTGGATTAAAAAAAAAAAAATATATATATATATATATATATATATATATATATATATATATATATATATACATACATATTATCTAGATTTAACATTCTAGCAAATATTAAATAGCTATTCAAGTATTTGAGTTATATTATGAGATAATTTAATGGTACTAGTGAAAATTTAATTTTTATATATTGTTATACACTTTGTACTATTTATTTTATCTATCTTGTAAAATGTTTTTGATATGAGCTTATGAAAACTGATTTGAATTGCATGTCACTTTTGTCTTGTTTTTAGCTGTTTTAGTTGTTTTACCAGTTTTATTGATGTGCAGTTTTGGTAGTAAGTATGTAACTATTTTTTTAAACAGCAGGAGAGAATTGTTGTTTATTAAAAGCAACAGTACCCTTACTTGGATTAATTCTGATGAAGTCACATGCATTAAGTAGATGAAAGTGCTTAACTATCATTTTTTTTTTGTTTGTTTCATGTTTTCTTTCTTTTGTTTTATTTGTATTTTGTGTTTTCTTTTTTAACCCAGAACTACTGAGTACTCAGTTCTATTCTACAGGTTTCTTTAAGTTACTAGTTGTTCTTTCCTGCAGTTCCACTTGTTTTAGGTCATATAAGAGTTCTTTGAATTCTCTGTTCTCTTAGTATTGTCCTGAATTTGATAAGTTGCAAATTTCTTGTAGTCTGTCTGTAGCTTTTCTTCCCAGGCTTCCACCCACTGAGACTTCAACATTAAACAAAAGCAAATAAATAAATAAAATAAATAGACTGGTCTAAATGTATTCTTGTTTCACCATTTCACATGTTTATCATTAAGTTTCAGCAGCATGTTCATTATTTGTTTTTATTTCTTTGTAGTGCATGGAGCACACTGATTATGCACAGATATTCAGAGCACCAGAGTGGCATGCAAACTGACCGTAACAAATGTTAAGCACCCCTGCTAAAGTTGTTAAGGTTAGGTTCCACACTAAGCAGTGACATCTGCATGTATTGATTAGCAAATTATGGAGGCCAAGCAAACAATTCTTTCTGTTTGCTGTCCATTCTGGTAATGTGTCCCTAAGTGTCTCTAATGAACTTAGAAAGCTGATAGAATAATAGGATTTGTGTTTGCATGTATTTTCTGAAGGATTCAAACTCTGAAACTCTAATGCATGTCATTATTTAGTAACTTCAGTCCTCAGTGGTTTGTTTGAAAACCACAGATTTTATGAGGAATGAACCAAAAATATTAAGCAAATATCTGGACATTCTTGGAAAATATTGACAGTGAAGAAGCATGAAAGGTAAGGGCAAATGTGACATACAGTGTTACACTGATTTCTGACAGTGTCTGTTAAATGTTTTACAGCTTTGAAGGCAAAACACATTGCAATTTTTCCCCATAACTAGTAGTACATGGCACACATAAAGCTCCATGCGCTACAAAGAGTTATGATCATTTCACCACTCATTATCCTATATTATGTGTTCTTGACATAAATACGAAAACCAGAAACATACAAGTGAGGCCAAGTGCACAGACTATACCAATAATCCAGGATGAATCACAAAAGTCCAGCACAAACCAAGTGGATCAAATAGCATTTATTGAATATAAAAGGTGGCTAAATCAATAACAACAAACCGGTTTCGGCTTTAGATAGCCTTCCTCAGTGTTACTGCTTGAAAACACACACAATGTTTAAATAGTACATACTAAATTGCTGTTGTCCCCCGATTGGTGTATACCAACTCAATTATGTTCATTCAGGCCAGGTTTAAAGAGAGCTCCCAACCTTACTATCCAGCCTGACTCATTTTCATTGAGTTTGCTATACCACCCTGACTTGCACATTCTATTTCCCTGAATTTTATCTATAATAATGAATTGGAATTTAGCAGTATGATGGGTTAAAGTATGTTTATAGAGGGCATTTGTAAGCCTTTTACTCCTTATATCACTTAGATGCCCACTGATCCTAAATCTTAGTGGACACGAAGTTTGTCCGACATAGAAAGCGGAACAAAAGCATCTAGCTAAGTAAACAGCCCAACCGCTACTGCAATTCCTCATAATGTTAATAGTATATATTTTTGAAGTGTTGCTGCTGGTAAACTCCTTAATTTTATACATGTGTGCACAAGCATTACAACGTCCACAGGGACCACTACCTGTCAACCTATCCCCAAATAAGGTAGTTTGGTGAAAATCGGTGGTGAAACTCTTTTTGTAGTGAGTAAGGTATGAGTTAATTGTCCTTCCTCTACTATAAGAGTATAGACACTTAGGTGGGAGAATGTTAGCCAGGCATTCATTAGCTAGTAAAATGTTCCAATGGTTATTGATGATATCCCGAAATGCATTTGTGTTACGGCCGTAGGTGGTAAGCAAACGAATATTCTGAGATGTATTTTTGTTCAATATATCAAGCTTTGGTCTATATTGTAATAATTCCTCCCAGTCAGACCTAGCAGCATGCATACTAGCACTGTGTATGGTCCCCATATGATAACCCATACTGAGAAATCTATTACACAGATTCTTTGTACCTGAATTGTAAGCTTGATTAGTGGAGCAGATACGTTTAATTCACAAAAAATTTGATTTTGGTATATTGCGAATACTATGGGGTAGATGGTGACTGGTGGCATGGATCAATGTACTAAATTGTGGAAATTTTCTGAATGTTTCTGTTTTCAATGTGTTGTCCAAATCCCTACTTATCAACACATCCAGGAACGTAATCTTGTTCCTATCCCAATTGAAAGTGAAATGGATAGCCCATTTATTTTTGTTTAAATAATCCACAAACTCCAATAAAGAAGAGGTATCTCCTTTCCATACCAACTAGCAATCATCTAAAAAGCAATGTCAGATGTCCATGTTGCCCAAAAATAAATTGTGGGACTCATCATAGATTAACTGCTCCTCTATGTAACCCATGAACAGGTCTGCATAAATGGGAGCAAAGGATGCTCCCATTGCAGTGCCTCTGACTTGCCAATAACATTCATTCTGAAAATAAAAAACATTTTTAGTTAGAACATGTTCTGTAAGGCAGGTTAACAATGTGTTTAAACCTGGTGGATAGAGGTTCACTTTATCTAACCAATACTGTATAGCTTCTAAACCTGCCCAGTGGGGTATGTTCATATAAAGGGTTGTCACATCCAGGGTGCAAAGTATCCAATTCGATTTATATTGAATGTCCCCAATAATTTGCAAAAATTGGGTGATGCCCTCAAGTCTGGCCCTGACCTGTGATAATAAAGGCTGTAAATACTTTGTAAGGAATGCTGACAATGGTTCTGTTAAATATCCCTTACCTGAAACTATTGGTCGACCTGGTGGTTCCCTAGGATCTTTATGTATTTTTGGTAATAGATATAGGTATTGTGATGTAGGATTAGGAACCGTAAGATGATATTTAGCTTCCTGTGTAATAATGCCTTCTTCTAATGCCAGTTGTAAAAACTGATCTAGCTCTTTCTTGAACTTAAAAGTCGGGTCCAGATGCATACGCATGTAGAAAAGGACATTAGATAATTGTTTTTCGGCCTCCCTACGATATTGCTCCCTATCCATCACAACGACAGCCCCTCCCTTGTCAGCTGGTAGAATGACTAAATTGTGGTTATTACTGAGTGTTGTTAAAGCTACCTGTTCATCCTTGGTTAGATTCTGTTTGGTATTAGAATAAATCCTACCATGAAAATGTAAATCTTTAAGAATACATTCTCTAAACATTGAGACATGCCTGTCCATGGGTGGCATAAATTGTGACTTGCGAAATAGGAAGTCAGTAGATCTTTGAGTCTGATCCTTCTCTGAAAAGAACAATTTCAGGTTTAAAGTTCTACAAAAGTCATTTATATAATTGACCAAAACATGTTCATTAACAAAAAAATCAGGAACAAAATTTAATCCCTTGTTGAGTAACTTTATTTCATCGTCTGTAAGATTATGTGATGAAATATAGTGTACATTGTTGTTACTTATGATAACATTTGTTTCAAGAGTTGCTCTGTGTTGTTTATTGGCCCTGTGCTTTCTACCCCCCATGTCTTTTGACCCTAAAGGGTCATTCACTGGTTTCCTCTTGGCTACTGGGGACTCTTAAATGGGGAAAGAATCTATATTAGTAACAGATGATGAATCATCACCAAAAATTGTCTCTGAAAGCTCAGTTCTATTTCTAAGAATAGATCTGGGTCTTTTTCTTTTCTTAATATATTTTTGTGTGCTATCTTGAAAGCGAACATTTCTTTGTGTATTAAATGGTTTACCTTTTTGGTAATCACTAACATCCCTGTTGAATTTATATATATTTTTTTCTTTTTTAGATGTTGTTCCAATTGTGATAACGCTTTAGCTAGGGTGTTTAAGTGTATATTAAAAGTTGTTTCCCCCTCGTAAACCTTGGCTTCCTCACAAATTTGTTTAACCTCCAAAATATGCTTGTCTATAGCACTTTCATGATACATACTAAGGGCTTCCACAAATAACATGGATGCCTGATGTTGGGCTTGAGCCCAATCTTGAGTAAGTTGTTCATCAATCTGACTAACCAAAGGTTGCATTTTTACTCTGAGTCCATGTGGAGTAATATCTTTAACCTTATAGGCTTTAAAAAGCCTTAAATGCCAAATATGCGATCTTAACATCTTCATGCTTTTGGTTAGTTTAGAAAATATTAAATACATGGTGCTCCTATGGGTTTGTTATTACTACCCATATCTCCTTGGTCAGCTGGTGTTAGGCCAAAAATTCCTACATCATGCCGGTCTTCAGACAGACCTTCTAGCAATGTAATTAAATCCATGTTGGGGCCCCTTATGCTCCTAAAAGAAGAACAAAATACCAATATAAATGGATGGATATTTCGATCTATATCTGAAAACAATACCAAACTCAATGTTGCATACAAAGCAGAGTGAAGAATACCTCCAAAAGACTTATTTTGGTTCAATAATGCTGTATCTAGACACTTCTGTAACATACAATCTGGCTGGAGTTGACCTGTATAATGGTCAACAAGACTGGTTCATGAATGATAAAAATAATGTCAATATATTTTTTATTATTATTAAGCCACTTGATGACCCAAATGATGACCCCCCCAAAAACAGGGAATTTCTCAGTTATAAATGTCTTCCAAGCCGACCTTCGTCTCAGACTATAAATATATATGCAAAAAAAGAGGATTATCAATATATTGAAACCAATGTATATCAAAAAGGAAACATTGGTACAAGAGACTTGCCTACAAAACCAAAGTTATGCCCTGTTGACAATAATAGTGTCAATATTCGTTCTTGACATAGCTGCCTAAATTCACCTCTCAATTTTCATGCTCGAGGTGAATTTTTTGGCATCCATGTTTCAAGCAGACAATAAGTGGGTTATGATCGGTAACCCGATCATAATTCCCTATGTTATAATACTAAGAGCTAATATTTAGATGCTGTTTAAAAATAAACATGGTGTGATGCAAATGGATGAAGGTGCCTGTCTTATTCAGCCATACTGGTTTAGACAATAAAAAATCATATTCATCCTCCTATGAGTTAGCATCCATGTTTTTAATTTACTTAAAATGCATTATACATTAAGTTCTATTTTGTTTTTTCAAAGTCTTGCAGATTAGGTCCATGATTTAGTCCCTTGAGAGAAAATCAAATAATACACCTCCCCTTAATACACATTCTTCCAATTCCTTTAAAACAAATGTGAATATTTTGGTACAAAACTGACAAAGGTGTACATTTTCAAGAATTTCTGAAGTTTAAATGTAAACTGCGGTGGTACAGCGGTAGCATTGTTACCTCACAGGAAGAGGTTCTTCTGTTCGATTCACGGCTGGAGTGCCTTCTGTGTGGAGTCTGCATTTCCTCCCCGCAGTCGAGTGGCCTCCAAAAGACTTGCGTGAATGGGCGTGCCTTCGTTGAAGGTCGGGCGTCGGGCTGGTAACTCGGCACCATAAAAATCGACTGCCAGTCATTAGCGGACCGGAGTTCCACTGTGGCGACCCCTAACCGGGAAAAGCTGAAAAGACAAACAAAAGTAATACCTATTTGACATTGATTGGCACTTCTGCATCAAAACCTTCTAACTTATAGAAACCTAGATTGATGAAATTATGTTTTGTTACATGTTTTGGTATATAAATCAACTGGTGTAGTAGTTTGTAATATTTGGTTCTTATCTTAATCTACAGCTGAGATGTAAATAGTTGGAGCACTTTACTCCAAAATGCATTACATGGAATTTGACCATTACATATTTATTTATGTATTTTATGTATTTATTTTTCTGTTTATTTATTTATTTGATTTACCCTTTGTTGATTGGGTCTGTCTCGCTAAGCTAGTGGCCTCTTTTCAGGGCAAACCCAAGGTGATACTTATACTGCTATGAGAAATTCTTCCAGGCATCTGGGAATGTTTTCCTACTCTTTCAGTAGGTGCCAAGCGATCTTTTATTTCCCCAAGAGCAACAAATAACTCAAGCAGATGGGACAGACCTCAGTTTAACATCTCATCCAAATAATGGAAAATTATAATTTTGGTTGCACACAATTAAATTGCAGAATGCATTCTTCAGAGTGTAATATCCAGAGAAGTAATCTAGTTTTACTTTTTTTTTTTCAAAAACCTAAACAAGATCTATTAGTATCAGTATTATATTTATGAAGTAAAGGTCCCTGTGCTCCTCTCTAGAGTTTATGCACTAGCCTGATTACTGCCATGATGACACCATCTTCTTTTAATTAAGAAAAGGGATGACAAGCAAGTCAAGATATGTGGACGTCTCTATCAGGGGATTGTCTGTTAGATGAGGATTATTATAAGCACTGAAAAACTGGAAGACTGATCTTAATATCAGCAGAATTGAAAAGGATAAAACAATAGACTATATTATTCAAAACTTAAATCCCTGTGTAACAATTATGTATTTAAACTTAAATTTAAATCTAATGCCTGTAAGTATAAAAGTCAATAAATTATATAACAGCTAATGGAGACACCACTAGTATTTAAAAAATCTGGACTTTGTGAGAAGAAATGTAAGCCAGAATAATTCAAAACAAGTTGACTATACTCAAAAAAATGTCAGTGTCTAAATATGGATGCAATGCAGACTCATGTTTATGACAATAGAAATTATGTCTATCATTTCACTGGGATATTCAAGGAAAATAAAAATGTATCATTTTGACAATAAAAACAAACTATTCTCCTGCTCTAAGAAATATCAGATACTATGGTAGATACGTTTCATAGCAATTGTAATTTCTTATGAAGCATAACTCCATTGAACATGGAAGACAGATCATTACACATTTCAAAGAATAAGGCTATAAGACAACCGAGCCAAATGTAAAACAAACAAACAATAAAGCTCAATGTCCTCCAAAAGTATTCCTGACAGCTTTCTACATAAGATCATTGTTATACCTCTGTTGGTTGCCTTTAACATGCTAGTGGTGTACCATAGTACTGTGTAACGAGTTCACTATTTGGGAGGCTATTTTTCTAATCTACAAAACTGGTAATATAGTCACATCTCCAACAGATGCAGACTGCTGCAGGGAATTTCACATAGAATATTCCTCTAGAGTAGTAACATTAGCCTCTCTTTCAATATTAAGAAATGCTGCCAGTCAAAGAAAAAAAAATCTGACTGAATGTGACTCTACAGAATAGTACGACAACCACTAAATACTCATTGTTGCATCAGTACCCACATGACTTTAGTGGATGCCAAAGACTACTTTGATTTTATTGTAGCCACTGAACTCAAAAAAAACGTATTGTACTGTCAATAGCATAGTCAAAGCAGAGAAGCTTTTGCTCTGCCATGCATTTCATTAATGTGTCCCTTTGCTGAACGTAAGACTGCTGTCTGAAGCTAAACATTTTAAGGCAGCTGTAAATGTGCATGTGCAGACCTAAGCATGTATAGCTATTAGATTATTCTAAGCACGTACAAGGTAATGGCCTAAGACTTTCCCTTCTTGTTTTGGTTGTAGTATTACGAATGCTTAGCATTATTTATTTATTTATTTATTGTACTTATCTCAAAACAAGCTTAACAATTAACATTGATTAGATTGTTACTGCTAACAAAGATGAACAATCAAAACAATAATAACAAAACAGATGCTATTGTAATGTCTAATTAATAATACAAGTAATGTGATGGGGAGCCTTCTATGTATATGATAATTGTTACAATACTGCGATTTACCATTTACTCAGCTATTCCAGGCTACATTAACAAATGAGAGGGAATGATCAGCAAGAATTTATGTCAATTTAATGAAGACAGTTTCAGCAAGTGTAAAATATTCAAAAAATCTTCTTCAAAACTAACTTTGACAAACATCTGAATACATTATTTTGTTTTTTACAGAGGGCAAGTGCCCCTGCATCCCCCCAAAATGTGGAGGGACACTTCCTGCTCCCAAACTGATATATATATATCATCTATGAGATCATACAACAGTGGAGAAAGAGGCAAACTTAACTCTTTGCATTCAACAAAACTACCTTCAGTGAATTGACAGAAACCCATTTAGCAAATGATGATTTACTAACCATAGTTTTCTGCTGCAATAGTAGCAAATAAGGAATTTAAACAGGTCTGGGCACATGGTTTTTATAGAGCAACATGTGGGTGAAAGCTGCAGATAATGAATTTTTGTCATTTTGTCATCCAGTTGAACTTCTGGAGTTCTTCACAGTTAGGTGAGGATGAAAGTATACCTGCTGCAAGTTTTGGGATTCTTTTAAGATAATTTACATTTGCATGTACACCTCTTTGTAAGATATCCCATAACAAGTATGCCATGCAGTGCTTTAGACAAAATAACTTCTTGACATAGAGTCTGTCTGACATCAGCCAATAGTTATGATTTCTGTCTGTAATTTGAACCATGTTCACGTACAAATATCAGTGATAAGCAAAACAATAATAGAAAACAGACATGTAGAGAAGAAACAATTCCAGACTCTAAGAGTCTAAAAGGTAACAAATAAACGTGCCCCCCACAGTATGTGAAGACTGTAAACAATATACACAATTTGTATAGCATTCACAAGATTCAGCAACTAAAGATTATAGAGCAGTCCTATCATATCTGAATATAGATGGTGGATGGAGGGGTGGAAGTAAGGCATTTAAAACAGTTATTGTCAAGTGAGTAAATGGTCATTGATATCACCTGGCAATGTCAGGTAAATGTCAAATGTGGGTATGAACTATATAGTTAACAGTGAAGGTGAATGTATTTTTGTACATGGCAACTTACTATGTATCTTGTCACAGAGGAGCAAGGTTATGTCCTCAATGTGGACTCATCTCCTACTCAGGTAAAACAATTTATCTGCCAGTACCATTTCCATGTGCAAGAGTAAAAGTTCTCTACACAACTTAAAAAAAAATCAGCATTATTACCATCACCTCACCACTTCCTTAGTATATCTCCCCAGTTACTTCAGCAGTACAGGTATCCCAGAACTCAGAACAGAGGGAATGAGTTGAACTACAAAGTGGGAAATGTGAGACTAAACATTTATGTGTGTGTGTGTGTATATATATATATATATATATATATAAATTATCCAGAACCGCAATACATTCATTTTGCAATTTAACTATCTGATCTTCAGTCCCGAACTGATTCTATACTTGTGACATGCATAAACACATCTAAGAAGAGAATTGAAGAAAAATATTATTGTACACATTACACTTTAGTCCTACATAGGATTTGAGCTACAGACAGATGCTTAAAATATGTTGGCTTAAAAGTTTTATGCCAATACCAAACGTGGGCTCTGAAGTATGGTTTTGAAAGTTTCACTGTACATCTTCACTGTAATTTCATTACTTAGTCTGGTAGTTTTCAGTATTGATAATGAACCATTCATGAAGACGTTGTATCTTTGTATAAAGTACACATTAATAACATAAGACCTTAATTCAAAACATGAATGTGGAGATAGATAGACAGATAGATAAATAGATAGATAGATAGATAGATAGATAGATAGATAGATAGATAGATAGATAGATAGATAGATAGATAGACAGATGTCAATATCTTAATACTATACAAATCAACAACCAATATGGTGTTTTAATGTATCCTTTATATACATTTCATTTAATATAAATCATTAAATTTAATGCTTTGCATATCCAATTAACATCAACGTGACATTAGTTTGTAATATAATATCCAGTATTCCACTTGCCTAAATGAGACACAGTTCTGGTATTAGGTAGAAAGTGGATGAGACTGGCAAAATATGAGAATTAATGAAGCAGACTAAATCAAATTGAATTGGCATATAATGATACTATAATGTGCCCCAAAAGAAAGACTGGAGCTGGGCTGTAAGAATGAAAGAAGCAGAAAAAGAGAGGAGAAAAAGTGGAATTAGTTATGACGTAGAACTGTTTTATATATTATGCAAAGGTAATGCAGTTTGTAACTTAGATGAAGTTCTCCCAGAGTGATACTGGGTGTGTAGCCTCATTACTTCTGTAGTTTCAATTTTATCTATACCAGTGATGAGTAGACCAGTGCTCACTTGTAACAAAGTCAGGCAAGTTGTCTTTGGTCCTGAGTCTTGTTTTCATCCTTTGCAGGAATCAGTACCTTGAAATGATTTTTCAAAGAGACAGATGATGCAAAAAGGTTCTTTGCAGCAGACACTAGCTCCATTCTAAGAGTTGAAAAAAGCTTGCTTGACATACTTGTCCTGTGAAAACATCCTAGCTTAAGTACTGCTGAGAAATATTTCCTTCCTTTTGGCAGCTATACCTTAAAAATTGCTAGGACTGGATTCCTTACCTCTAAACGTATGTGCCAGAGACATGAAGACTGATCAGCTTAACCATTCTGCAGTTAACCAAACTACGTTCTTAAAAACATATCAGTTTCCTCAAAACTGGTCCTTCATAAGTGCCCTGCAGCACTGAAACACTTGTGCTGCAGGACAGTTAATAAGTACTGGAAACCATTATAGAAAAACCCTCCCAACAAATCTATAAGTGATAAGTATTGTTGTATTCATATTATTCAATTTCATGAGGTAGTAAATCGCTGTATATAGAGCTGACATGACAATCCTTCATTTTGTTAATAGCAGCAATCCCTATTAGCAGGAGATGTGTTCCTGATCTATAATGTGTAAAACATTTCTTTTTTCTGCAACTTAAAGAATGAATTATCAAATGCCTGGGAAGTGAAGAGGTTGACTGCCTTCTTATAGCTCTTACATGGACTTTTTTCAGAGTTTTGACCCTGCTGCTCAAAGTTTGGCCTCATTAGCCAGAGATATGAAGTCAAGCTGAAAATATCCAAGGCATTCTGTGAATTCTTCTGAATTCTACTGAAAAAAGTATTTTTTTTAACCTTCTTTGCACTTTTAAACTGTTTGCAATTGTTTTTCCGCCTACTTTCAACTGTTTTTATTGTTTGGGGCTGTGTTTTCTTTACTGCCTATTTACAGTACTTGAACAATTTATAACATAGGCTAGATTCAGACTTGCAGAATATAGACTGGCATTTTCTGAGCACTAAAACCAGTCATCTTACATTAAAAGGGCCCTCCTGCACCTTTGTGGCAGAAGAGTGTAGTGAAGGACCCATCTGAGTTGGGGATTGTTGGAACAAAGCTCAGTTTTGGGCTTTCCTGTTGGTTGGATTGTTGGAAAACTGTTTTTTAACTGATATTAAACACAGCATTTGGTGGGATTTGTGCTCAGTTTACCAGAGCTGCTCAGTCAACCAGAATGAAATATTTTTATAACCTCTTTTGCACTTTTAAACTGTTTGCAGCTGTTTCACCACCTAATTTAAAGTCTTTTTTATTGTTTCTGACTGTTTCTGCACTGCCTATTTACAGTATTGAACAATTTACAGCATAGTCTAGATTCAGACTTGCTGAATCTAGACTGGTTGGCATTTTCTGAGCACTACATTAAGAAGGCCCTCCTGCACCCTTATGGCAGAAAAGTGTAGTCAATAACCCATCTGAGTTGGGAATTTTGGAACAAGGCTCAGTCTTAGGCCTTCCTATTGGTTGGATTGTTAGAAAACTGTTTTACTTAACTGATATTTAAATACAGCATTTGTGCATAGCTGTGCACCATGCAACAGGGGATAGCACTGCTATGTATAGACGCAAATTCTTAAAAAGTCAAAATTTCCCTAGATAACTGCTAGGAAATCCTCCTCAGCTTCCCTACTTCTCAGCTTGCAACTCAGTTGTGCACTGCTGCCTACAGAGCAACCCAACTGCATTTTGTTGAAGTGTTGGCGCAGGTTTCTACCCCTAAACCTCCCACAGATTAACTGATTTTTACTAGTTCTACAACAGAACCTAGTTCATCTAGCCCATCCTCCACCACTTATTATGGAATTCATCTGGCATAATGATAGGTCAGTTCCCACCATTTCTCCAGCCAGCTTGATTGACATGGGTACTCTGAGGCAATGTAGCAATTGCCTCATGTATACAGGCAACCTACTACTCCTAAAGCATGGAAATACAATATGTGAGAGATGTATCCATACTATGAATCTGGAATCAATGCTCTCTCTCTCTCATGTAACAACAAACCAAATACCAAGCAAGTTGTCAACACCCAGACCCCACCTCCCACGTATACCAAGCACACAACACATAAACCCACATACACTGAGGTACTCACTAGAAATATACCAAAAGAGCAAAGGCCTCCCAAGCACAAACCTTCTGCACACAATATGGTCCCAACAGCAACCACCACTCATAATAACCCATGAATCAATGTGTCACCCAATAAGCCCCTAAGGCAAAACATACTTAAACCAAATATCTTGGTCATAAGTGACTCCATAGTGAGACACACAGATGTCCCCCTCACTAGACCAAGGAGAAGGTTATGTTCAGCATCTTGTTTGGTGCTACAAGCCACCAAATCATGCATGGACTCAAGTCTCTGAACAAGAAGTACTGCTATGACTCTGTTTTAGCTCATGTTGTAATGAATGATTTGAGATGTAACTCACTGGATCATATGAAGGAAGACATGATGGAGCTTTCAGATTATGTGTCTCAGGCAGGTATGTCCCTAGCCCTAAGCAGCATTCTTCCTTCACCTAGGATGATGCCATAATGCAAAAAAAGAAAGAGTGACTTCAACAATTGGCTTAGCTTCTGGTGTCAATCTATTGGGATCCAGTATCTGACAGTCAGGGATGACATGGTCGACAGACCACACTGCTTTCCCAGAGATAATCTTCACCTGTCGCTTCTAGGCTTTATGTTGCTGGCAAAGGTACTTACCTCCCCCATAGTGCTTTTTTTAGACAATGATATAAGAACAAAATTCTCCAACATAAAAATATCCTCCAGAAACAAATTCAGGGTTATGCTGCTTAATACTATGAGTCTAAATCAGAAACTGCACTCACTTGAAGCACTTCTCATGCTGGAAGATGCTGATGTTTGTGCAGTCATGGAGACATGGTTCAAGGCCTCAGAGGGTACCCTAGCCATGCAGAGCTACAATGCTTTCAACACATTCAGACCACACAATGAACATGAACAAAACAAGGGAGGAGGCATATCTATCTTCATTAAAGGCATATACACTTCTAGAATAGTTGAACAGTATGACTGTCTAGAGTTACTCCAAGTCCAACTAAGTGTAGGAAAGACCCTCCCCATGTCATTGTTAGCTATAGGTCCCCCACTATGAACCACTAAAACCATACCGCCTACCTGGACTTACTTGAGTTACTCTCAGTACAGCCAAATACCTTGGTCATGGGTAACTTTAACTAGGTTCCTATTACGCGATTAAAAATCTCTTTAGGCGAATACGAAGACGTCGAACCGTATTGCGCAAAGTACATAAACCCCGAACAGTCAAAACCGCAAATTTTGAAATGTCGATTTTTTTTGGTTGGCCCATCTGCGGTACAGCTCCATAAGGTAAGTGTGTGATAGATAGGACTTTAGTGTTAGGATTTGGGTTAAGGTAAATGCTTAGATAGGTACTGTATATAAGAGTTAGTGTAGTGTTAGGTGTAGGGTTTTTTTAAGTGTAGGGTTTAATATGTATGTGTATTATTTATTTTGTTTAGGTGTATATCTGTAGGGGATGTGTGCAGTAGTTATGGACCTTAAAGTTAGGGAGGGGTTAAGGAGAGTGCATAGACAGTTGTGTTTGTGGAGCTTAGTGTAGTGTTGGAGGTAGGGTTTTGGTGCTTTTATTTTGTTTAGGTGTATGTCTGTAGGGGATGTGTGTGGTAGTTACAGACCTTAGGGTTAGGGAGGGGTTAAGGAGAGTGCATAGACAGTTGTGTTTGTGGGATTTAGTGTAGTGTTGGAGGTAGGGTTTTGGTGCTTTAGTTTAGGTTAGAAGTAGGGTTTAGTTAGTGTATGTATGTGGTTTATTTATTTTGTTTGGGTAGGTAGTATGTAGAGGGTGGTCGGGTTGGCCGACTATGACAGTTCAAATTTTTTTTTTTCGCAGTTTAGTGCATTCGGGATTTTCGCGGTTTGCGGTATAGGGGTTGATGTTTTGGTATTTGCGCATAGGGTTTTTCGCTTTGCTAATATAGACCCACTTTAACTATCCTTACATCAACTGAGTAACATATATAGTACAAACAAGCTCGTTCAAAGGTTGCTAGACTTTGCTAATGCAAATGCTCTGGAGCTGATAGTCAGCACCCCCACAAGGGGCTCTAACATCCTTGACATAGTGCTCATCAACATGCTGTACTGCCCCATGTTTGGGGCTGTCCCTGGTAAAGTCCAGTCATAAATCAGTCTTGTTCAAAGTAATGATTGTTCCTGACCCACCTTCAGGAGCAAAAATGTTAAAAAGTTTCTCCAAAGCAAATTATATCCTATTGAGTTATGGCATCAATAGTTTTAGACCCTCTGCCGTACTGACAGCAATGACACCTATACTGAGGAGTACACAAATGTCCTGGATAAACACCTATATAAATGTATAGACTCAGCTGTACCAGAACAGATTAAACCAAGATCTTCACAAAATTATAAGCAACCCTGGTGGACACCCAGCTTAAATAGGCTATAGAATAAGAGAAATAAACTCCTGTCAAAAAACAAGAGGGAATGGACCTAGCAAAGGAAGAACTCCCTCCAATGCAGAAACAAGCAGATTAGACATCTTATAAAGTCCTCTAAAGCTAATTATGAAACTAAATTAGCACCTCTAGCTAAGGTAAATCACAAAGCATTATTTAGCTACATCTGAATTCTAAAAGGGAAGGCCTAGTTTTGTGCCACTTATACTGTACCTGAGGACATCATTAACCTGCTAGCAGACAGGTTTGGAGAAAACTTCACCCCTCTTTCCCCATCAATCGTACCCCATTACATACTTGTCACCAGTCCTCTGCCTAGTATCTCCAGAAAGCAGGTCATAGCTGCACTCTCTAAGGCTAAAATCACAGCCTCTATGGGATAAGGCAACATCCCAGGCTGTTTATTAAATGGTCTAAAACAGGAGTTAACGGAACCACTGAGCACGGTTTTCAGTCTTAGTCTAAGCACTGGCTTTGTCCCAGCTGAGTGGAACACAGCAACCATAATCCCCTTGTACAAAGGGGGTCCATCAACCGACCCCGAGAACTATAGACCTATAAGCCCAAGCAGCCTTATCTGCAAGGCCATTGAGAAAATCTTCATGGATCTTATCAACAAAGATATAGGTGACATTCAGACCTTGGATCTGACTCAATCTGGCTTTGTTAAGGGCAGATTTTCCCTGCTAAACCTAGTGGACTTCTTAAAGAATGTCACCAAGGTCATGGATGAACCCAAAACAGTTCACACTGCCTATCTTAACCTAGCCAAGGCCTTTGACACAATTCCTCATTCAGGCATCATATACTGCGGATTAACCCATAAATCACTAGATGGACTGCCGACTGGCTCACAATCAGAGCACATACAGTAAACATTGAAGATACCAACTCTACTAGCAGGCCTGTTACCAGTGGTGTTCCACAGAGATATATGCAAGGCCCCCTGTTGTTTGGTATCTATTTTTCAAAACTCCAGGCAAAAATAGATGCCCTAAGGATTGCCAAGTTTGCTGATGACTGCAAACTGGGTGCAATCATCAAATCCCCCAAAGATGTTAAAATACTACAAAATGGAATTACACAGACAAATGACTGGTGAAAAAGCCACAGACTTAAACAGAACCCCACAAAAAGCATTGCCATCCCCTTTTGCAAAGGAGAAACCCCTGCTAATTGCAACATTAATAATATCCCCCTTAGTTCAAACCCAATGGTGATAGATTTAGGAACGTAAGTTGATAACAGCTTTAATTTTGATCATCAGGTCTCCACAGTAGGAAGGAAGGCCTTTTATGTTGCACAACTCATAAGCAAGGGTATAGCAAACAAAGATAAAGAGGTTATAACTCCCTTGTACTCATCTCTCATCAGACCGATAATAGAGTACAATACTCCCTTCTGTATGTACCTTTACCAGAAAGGCTCATCCAGACTCTGCTACACTTTGCTGTGAAGGAAAGGTTAGTTTGCTTTTATTTTTTGTATTACTGTATTGCCTTTCTATATTTTGAATACTGTAGTTTGTTTTCTTTACCTTGTGTTTTGCTTGCATTCTGTTTTAACAGCATATTAAAACTTCAAAAGAGACCACAGCTCTCTGTTCTGAGTCAGGCAGAATTTTTTACCGCCCTCCCACCCATTTAAGTTGTCTTGTTAAATACCACTGTCTTTCTAGTTGCCTGCCTCTTATGTTAATCTGACCATATATCTCATTTCTCTCTACTTTCACTGGCTTATGTGTGTAATCACAAAATCATCATTTTTGAAATCCCACCCCTTTAATTATTTAAATTTATTGGCCATCCTACAGTATTTCATAGTACCAAAATACAAAAGTGACCACCCCTTTCAATCCATCTTGCTGTTTTAAAAATAGTAACTCTCCACTAAACCTTAACTTTTTAAACAGGTAAAACTCAAGTTACCTACTTTCACAACTAACTTCTGTAGTGCACACTGCAGTGTGCATTCTTTTCAATCTTACCTTTAAGCATCCCTGTGACTAGCACTTTCTCTAATACCTGCTGGAAAGCACTAGGAAGCCTTAAACTCATACAAACACTGAACTCTCCTTGTTAACAAGGAGAAATTAATAGTAGGCACTAAACAGCCTATAATTGCAAAGTACCTTGCTAAGGAAACAGCTCTTATACTTTACAAAGAAAACAAAACAAAAAAAAAGCCCCAAACCAGGCATGTCCAAGGGTCAGCTTCCGGTGATTTCTCCTGTCCACCTTGTGAATCTGGGCATACTGGGGCAATGCAGCAATTGCCTCATGTACACAGACAACCCTCTCCTCCTACCACCCAACACTACAACCTGTGAGAGATGCACTTAAATAGCCAAAATGGAAGCAAAGCTCTCTCCACCCAAGATTGTGCTAAACAGTCAAGAGGAGAAGGTTAACACCCACACTACACCTCAAGCAACACATAGCCCTTCTAAACCTACACCACCAACACCCACATATAGCAACACTAAATCCACATATGCAGAGGCCCTTAACTGTAACCTGCCCAAGCAACAAAGACCTCTGAAGCTGAAACGCAAACAAACACCAATCACAACCAATGTGTCACATAGTTCACAACACCAGTGTGCCACCCAGCAACAGCCCCTAAGGCAAGACAATGTACCTAACACTTTAGTCATAGGTGACTCTATAGTCTGGCACACTGATGTCCCTCTCACCAGGTTGAATAAGGAGAAAATTACAGTCAGCTGCCTGTCGGGTGCCAGGATCCGCCACATAATGCATGCACTCAAGTCACTCCACAACAAGTACAAATATGACTCTGTCATTGTCCATGTTGGAGTGAATGACTTGAGACGTACCTCCCTGGACTACATGAAAAGAGACATGGAAGAGCTCTCGGATCATGTGGCCCAGGCAGGTATGACCCTAGCCCTGTGTAGCATCCTGCCTTCGCCCAGAATGATACCACAGTATAAGGATAAAATGATTGACTTCAACAATTGGCTAAGCTTATGGTGTCATTCAAAGGGGATCCAGTATCTGTCTGCCTGGAATGACATAACTGACAGACCACGATGCTTTGCCAGAGATGGTCTGCACCTGTCGCCACTGGGATTCAGGTTACTGGCTAAGGCTCTTGCCACCCCTATAGTGCCTTTTTTAGGCAAACTTCAAAGGACAAAACCACCACTGTAACAGGTACAAGCATGCAAAATCTGAAGGTAATGTTACTCAATGCTAGAAGTCTAAACCTCAAAATGCACTCTCGAGGCACTCCTAAAAATGGAGAACATCGATATCTGTGCAGTAACTGAGACCTGGTTCAAGGCTCCAGAGAGCATCCCTGCAATACCAGGCTACAACTCTTACCACACTTTTCGGCCACCAAACCAGGACCGAAACACTAAAGGTGGAGGAGTGTCAATATTCACCAAGGATATTCACACCACCAGACTAGTTGGCCAACACAATGTGTCTGAAATTCTCCAAGTGCAACTAACACTAGGTAAGACTGCAATCCAAATTGTAGCTTGCTACAGATCCCCCACCATACCCCAAGATTCTCACTACACCTTTCTAAACATACTGGAAAATATTAAGATAGAACCATACACCCTAATACTGGGTGATTTTAACTATCCTGCCATTAACTGGGAAAACTACTCATGTCCCAACACCTTTGCGCAACGGTTCTTGGAATTCATAATTTCCAACGCCCTGGATCAACTAATCCATAGCCCCACCAGGGGCTCCAATATCCTAGAACTGGTCATTACCAACAAGGGAAATCAATGCTCCATACCTATGGTCACCCCCTCGTTAGTCAGGTCTGACCATAAGCTAATCACCCTTAACATCCACATCCCACCCCTCAGTAAATAAACCACCATAAAAAACTTCTCCAAAGCCAACTTCATGCTACTCAAGTCAGAAGTGACAAACTTCATGACATCCATGCAGACGGGAACTGAAAGTTCAACTGCTGAATCCTACACTAAGGCACTGTACGAGCACATCCACTCATGCATGAATCGTGCCATTCCAAATAGAACCAAAATGCTCTCATCCAAAAAAAGGAAGCCAATCTGGTGGTCCCCTGCCATAAACAAACTTTACAACAAAAGGAAGAAACTTTTGCAGAAAAGAGGAAAATCCCAGGATGCAAAATACTCCCTTACTAGCCTCAGTAAGAAACCGAGATGCCTCCAAAGCTAGTTACGAAAATAAAATTGCCAAAGATTCCAAAGACAACCACAAAGCATTTTATAACTATGTCAAGAATCTAAATGGCAATGCTCAGATCTGCTCTGAGCTAAAACAGAATGGCATTAAATATACTGATCTGAAGGATATTGCCAATATCCTGGCAGATCGATTCAGTGCCAACTTCATCCCCCTCTCACCCCCTAAATGGCCCATCTCAATACCGGAAGATTGCCAAATTCCAGTAATAACGGCCACACAGGTACAAAATGCACTCTCTAAAGCCAAGAATACAGCATCCATGGGACCAGATGACATCCTGGGCTGTGTACTATGTGAATTACAATATGAACTGGCACCTCACCTAACTGTCATGTTTAATCATAGCCTCACCTCAGGTTTCATGCCCACTGAGTGGCGCAGAGCTACAGTTATCCCAATCCACAAGGGGGGATCCACCTTGGATCCCGGAAACTACTGTCCCATCAGTCTGACAAGCCTTATCTGCAAGGCCATGGAGCGTATTATCATGGAACTTATAAACAAAGACATTGGCAACCTTCAAACACTGGACCCCACCCAGTTTGGGTTTGTGAAGGGCCAATCTTGTCTCCTGAACCTGATTGACTTCTTTGAATCAGTCTCCAAAGCCATGGACAAGGGTAAGGTGGTCCACACAGCCTATCTAGACCTTGCCAAGGCCTTTGACACCATCCCCCACTCTGGAATCATAGATAAACTTACTAAGTTGGGCATTAATCCCTATGTCACCCAATGGGTTGCTAAATGGCTTACTGATAGAACCCACACTGTAAAAGTAGCCGACTCCAAATCCAGCTCCAGACAAGTGACAAGTGGAGTACCTCAGGGTTCAGTCCTGGGGCCGGTCTTGTTTGGCATCTACTTCTCTGAAGTACAGTTCAACAATAAGGGACTCTGGCTAACAAAGTTTGCAGATGACTGCAAACTGGGAGCCATTATTGAATCCCCAAATGATGTGGATACTCTACAAAAGGGCCTTACAGGAACAGATGCTTGGTGCCAGAGCCATGGGCTCAAGCTCAATGCCAAGAAATGTATTGTTATCCCCTTTGGGAAAAAAACATGTATCCATGAATTACCATATAGGTGGCAGTACACTAAACACAGAAAGTGTGATAAGAGACTTAGGGACACAGGTGGACAGTGGTCTCACCTTCGATAACCACATCGCCACAACAGTCAGGAAATCCTTCTATGTGGCACACCTCATCACGAAGGGCTTTTCATCCAGAAAAAAGGAGGTCATTGTCCCACTGTACTCATCCCTCATTAGACCCATTATAGAATACAACGCCCCATTTGGTATGTACCTCTCAAGACATCTGCAACAACTGGAAAGGCCTCAGAAATACCTCACTAAGAAAATCACAGGCCTAAAGCAGATGCCCTACGCTGACCACCTTAAAAAACTCCAGCTATACTCTGTCGCATATCATCTACTCAGAGGTGATCTCTGCTTAACATACAAGGCCATGTCAAACCCAGAGCTGTTGGACATGCTACACTTAAAGAAATCCCAATCCCTCAGAGCTACACGCTCCAGGGATCTAAACCTTGTCATCACAATAAACAAAACATGCTGGAGGGATAGGTTCCTGACCCAGAGACTCCCCAGACTCTGGAATAGATTGCCCATACATGTCAAGCAGAGTGCCTCTTTGGACCTCTTCAAGAGGAACCTTGACGATTGGATGAAAGAAAGGAAATTCACCCCAGGGATCACGTCAGTCGCCCTGCTAGACAGGGGTCCAGGAAAGTAAATAATGTGGGAAGAAATAGCCAGGGAATTGTTATGGCTAGGCTTGTATAGGCCCTAGGGCTGATAGCCTAGTACCAACCTATGAACCTATGAACCTATGAACCTATGAACCAGACCTCTGCAGCAACTGGAGAGACCTCAGAGGTTTCCCACCAAGAAAATTCAGGGCCTACAACAAATGACCTACATGGGCAGACCGAAGGCCCTATCACTTTACTCACTATTGTATAGACTACTTATAGGCAACTTGTGCCTGGCCTACAAAGCAGTTTCGGACTCTGCCTTGATAAAGTCACTGCACATCCTCAAATCCAGTGGGCCAAGATTCACTCACTCTAGGGATCTTAACCTAACTTGTGAAATTAACAGGACATGCTGAAGAGACAGATATATCTCCCAGAAGTTGCCACTCCTCTGGAACAAACTTCCAATTCTTGTTAAACAGAGCTCCTCAATGACACTATTTAAGCATAACTTGGACAACTGGATGGGAAACCATAAATTTACACTGGAGGTTTCACCTATGTCCCTCTTAGACAGGACAGCCAGTGGTAATCTTAGATTCACACCCAAACATAGACTATATATCTTGGTCCACAAGGGAACAAAGGTATAACATGGCTAGGCTTGCTGAGGCCTTAGATCCAATAGCCTAGTAACCTCCTATGATCCCATGAAACACAACACTATCCTTTATATCTACCTTAGTTATAGCCCTCCCCCACCTATCCTGACTGTGGTGGTGGTGAATGAATGGCCTCTTCCGGTTTTAATAGATGTGGACAACATTAATCCGTAGTAAGTAAATCTAAAGCAAAGATAACAAGATCAGCTCCATCAAGTCATTTGTCAGGCTCCAGCAACTATAAAATATTTCATCATCTTACAATTTCAAGATCATTCATTTTTCTCTTCATTGACTCACATGACATGTATAAGTCCTTTACCCTGAACTCCATAAATGGCATTTTGAATTGATCATCCATGGAGTTTTTATATCTTAGCTTAAGATAAACTATTCCGTGATCTGTTGTTTCCTGTTCTGACTGAGTAGCTTCTATGGCTGAGTTCTCTGTCAGGATTGAGTTTATTATCCAGAGTATTCATGACCATTTTCCAGGACTATCCATTTTTTCTGTACAAGTTTTCCCTCAATGCCTACTGACCAACAGCCTCACCATAATCTATGCACTCACAATACTCCAAAAAATGTCATATCCCACAGGACCACCAATGGTGCATGAAGTGACTGAAGGTTTGCTAATAAAGATGTATTTTGCTAAATTGTTGCTGTGGAGCTGTACTACAAGATATAATGCATTATGATATTTGTTCTGCACTAATATCTGAACCTAGAATAGGAATGGCCAAGGTATATAGTGGGTATCACAGGATTGTCTTGTGTTAACCATTGCATTTCAGCTATATTAATTCCTGATCTGTAATAGCTGTAGACTGCAAATATACCATCTGCCCCTGTATATGGGTCAGATAGCTGACCCAGCACTCTGATATGGTCTGTACACATCACACATAGTTCCACCCACCAGGGGTTAATTGTTTACACCTGCATTCCATGTATTAATGCAAAGTTCACCTACTGTCATGTATGAATCCAATGCATGTGTGTTCAAGTGTCACTGCAGTCTTGTATAACACTATACCTCTATTACCAGGTCACAGTTTGTTACCAGATGAGCTCCAGGCACATATCAGTCACTCAGTATTCAGCAGTGGCTCAATAGCTCAGTTTGATAAACACTAGGTATGGCGTATATGTTGTCAAACACACAGACCGAGGTTCAAATCTAGGGATAAGTACTACTAAATATTTATAGAAACAGTTATGTATTGTTAACAGATGTTCTCCCCACAGGAATTACAGGTAAATACATGGCTGAAGTAGCTGTTCAACTGGGTTACTAATTTGTGTGTCCAGATGTACCAGAGTGTTGACAGCATTGCTCAGCAAGGTGATAAGACGTTAGTATATAAAAAGTCGACAAGCACTATACCAATACAGGTTAATAAACCAAATAAAACTGTTTAATCTTGGTATGGCTGTATGCCTGGTGTGTCTGTGGATGTCTGCTGATAGTTTAACCCCATGACTGAAAAGGACGGCATGATAAGTGTAACATGTCTGTACTGTGCATGATGCATGTCTCTCAAGTGTCATGCTGTCATGGACTGTGATAACTGTTGCCAAATCCCTTGGACACAAATTTAACATACACTTGACTTATAGTGCAGTCACACTACATCAGTCCATAGTACACCTTGGTACTCATATATGTTCCCCTGACATCTAATAGTCCCCCGTAGTTGTGTACCTGTAGGTATTACAGCTTGGCCCATACTGTCCCATGTGGATAGCTTGAGAGGTATGTAGGTGCTACAGAAGCTAAAGGCCACTTGTATGCATAAAGTAAGGGCAGGCCTGTAGAGTATATCAGAGTACTGTTACAAACAATATAGCCTACACTAGTAGTAATGGAATGTCTTTCTCTCTCCCCCCAACCCTTATCTGCATCATAATTTATTATTGTTATACATTTGGCAAGGCTTAATTTTAACATATGCTGTTATCAAAATGTTATGTTGGGCCTTGTGTTTTATTATTGATCTATATTACAATGGTTGCATACTAACATACCTTGTTGAATTACTCATGTTTTTGGCTTTTTGCCGTAACTGTTACTGGCATGCTGTTACAATACTGACTGTTATACCACTTATTGTTGTGTTCCATATGCTATGCAATGTTATGTTACTGGGTTAATTGGAATAACCTGGCATGCTGTTATAACTAACATTTAAATGCTCTGCTTATTACTAACCTATACACTTTGAAAAATCCTCAGTGCCAGACCTTAAGTGGGTAGGCTAGTTCTCGTGGATCTACCTACCCTACCTCAATTGGCCATGGCACTAGGTCCAAGCATGTCTGGGACCCAATCTGGAGCTGCCCCCTACACTGGTCCTGCACCACCTATGGGTGGAACCACTTCAGGGGACGGGGCCTGCCCCCCCCAGGAGCAGGTGTGGAGAGGGAGTTGTCACGGAGTGACAGCTACCAGGCATGGTGTGCGGGATCATGCAGCAAGGGTTTGACAATCAACTGCGCCAAATTGAGGGCAGACTTGCCAAGCTGGCTGTTGGGGCAGGCTGGCCCCCGGTGCCCCACCTCCAGCACAGCCACCTTTGGGGCAGTGAAGGTGCAGCTGTGACTGCCCATGGATGGGGAGCTCAGTCCCACAGCTGCCATCTGGGGGCACATGGCTCTCCAATTCCACAACACCCTCCCTGTCCAAGGTTTTTACCCCCCCATGTATCTTACACTGCCCCTGTCGGCTGTCTTATTTGTTTGCAAATGCTGTCTCTCCTACCCAACGTACCTCTCCACATGTACCTATATTCCTTCCCCAACATTCCACTTTCTCCTTAAAATGGACATCTGTCCCACAAAAAATATCATCCCATACATAGCTCTCCATTTTGTCCCTATGTACACTGCCCACAATCAATCATTACAGCATTAATCAACACAGTTATGTTGCTCACACCCCTCTCCCTGGGATGTGAAGCTCTAAATTCCAAAGTCTCTACAACCTGTGTGGCTATTGCTGTACAAGAAATGGGCAGCTATGGTCCCTTCCTACACCCATCCTGCACATCCCTAGCTTCCTTTCACATTTCCCCCTGCTTGCCCCCATTTACCACTTTGCAATCACCTCTTTTTATTTATATATGTTTTGGAAATAGTGTGGGTTTAAGCAAAGCTAAGCAGCGTGCTGTGTCACAGTGTGTCGTGCAAACCTGCTCAAACATGCTTAAAGCTGCTTAAACTGCTTTAATCACTTTGTGTCTTTTTGACATTGTTCTGTACATCAGCAAAATGATCATGCCTGTCATGTCTCAAACTCAAGACCCTTCCAACTAGGGCATAGTGCATTAGCCCACTAGGTCACTCAGCTCTGAAGAATAGCAGGTGTTTCCATATACATACCCTGAGTATCAGTGATGCACATTAGGACAAATTTCACCCCTGTCAAGTCTCAAACACAGAACCCTGTCAACTACAGCATAGTGCATTAGCCCACTAGACAGCTCAGCTCTGAAGCATAGTAGGTGTTTCCATACACATATCTTGAGTGCTAGTGACTGCTTGTACATATAATGGGAAAAATTACACCGTACTTGGGACTGTGATGCAGACACCAAACCAGTACACAGCCAAATAAATGCTGATGGATGGATGTGAGGCCTATGATACAGACTGTTGCAGAATGCCCACAGTTGTGCCAACTACTTTTGGCATGGTTGTTACAAAGCCTATTCTGTGTGCTGAAGTACTGGCAAGTCAGTACAAGTTGAGATTAGTAAATCATAACCGACAGTTCAATGCCACACGTCATACCCATCCAAACACTCATGTTCATGCCAATCCTGTGTAACAGACTATATGCATGCACATATATCTTGCAAATATACCTGCTATAGTATTGACTCAGTAGCTCAATCAGTTACATTCCTTGCATACTTTACATTTTACCACTCACATTCCTGGCTTCCAATCCAGTCTGTTGCATGTCAAGTACATGCTGTCAAACCAAGAAATAAATGACTGAGTCCTGCAATTTTTAGCAGAACCGGTTGCTGCTACTGCAGTCACTGCCATCCATATTAGAATGTCAAATGCCTGTAGGTTGGGACACACTTCACAATGATGTATAGGCATCCTAAATGTTGGCTACCACTCTCTGGATGGCATTATTACATAACATATGTACCTAAGGCACATGCCTCACCTGGACTGTTATGGGTACCCTCACCTTGGCAATGCTGTGACAACAGAGCTGACACTGCTTCCTCACTGACATATACAGATTGCTGTCCTCCAATGTGTTCACAATCCCCATTATGACTCCTGGGCAGAAAGCAGCAGCTGTAGCCTGCAACATATGCATCAGTATGTTCACCTACCTGCTACAGACCTACCATATCTTCCAAACACCTAGAAAGGGGATCCACAAAACACCCATACATAAAGATATGCGAGGGAAATGGTCAAGTGACAGGGACATGTGTCATAATCTTCCCCTACAAATATACACAGCTGATAGACCAGCAGCTACTGTAGCAGCATGCATATTCTGATGCAAATGATCTATGACACTCACATATTTCTGTCCCCTTACTGACCTCAACTAACTTTGTTAAACAGTAAACTGACACATAATCAGAAAGTCTGTTCACAATGGCCAAACATAGCATGCCAAACTGTGGCCATACCACATAAATCCAGACAGTGGACAGTATTTTACCTACCCTGTGTGATGCTGTAGTCCCTACACCTCAATAATGTACATCTCAAAGGCCAGGAAGAGGGCCAAGGCCTACACGAAGGCCTTAAATATAGCACTGTGGTGCCATGCCATTGGTTAATGAAAATGGAACCCAGCTGTTCTGGATAAAATTAGCAAGTGTGAGCCACAGAGTGGTGCACAGGCAATCACCTGCTCATGAGCATTACCTACAAAAGGGAAGCTGCTCCCTATGGCACACAGGTCTGTCACTTTCTTCACAAAGACAGATTGTGTGAACATAAGCCTTATACTACAGGATTTCTGCACATAAAGGAGAACAGCACTATACCAGATATGTAATAGAAGTATCCATGTAATGGGACACAGATAGGTGGATGCAGGTATGGGTAATAGGGATGTCAACAGTAGGTCTGTAGTACATAAATTGGAATGACGCGTTGCTATTAGCCAGCCGTTCAGCACCTACAGGATTCCCTTTTGGCTCTGTCTGCTGTGATATAGATCACAGCTCTGGCCCACTGAGTCTCTCCAACAATGGTCAGCTCATGTATGAATGCTACTGGATTGTGTTTTACACAATAGTGATAGTAAGTACTGGTGGATACAGCTGGCATATTAAATGATGTACTGTCAGTCAGCTCCTCACAGTCTGTGAATGTCACACAGGCATAATTCAAACATTGTGCAGGTGCCTCTGACTGTTTCTGATATATTCTGGGTAGGTCACTGTGTACTCCCCACCCATATCTCATCACTTGATAGCTATGCCTAGCATACCTGTTGATCCCCTACAGCAGGACAGTAGGTTATAGCCAGTAGTAGTGGGGGACACAGGCCCGGTCTCAGCAAAAGAGTGTACATACTGAGCATACAATGTAAGGGAATGAATACAGTACAAGATATTCATTTACCATAACTGTTTTCCGAGGGGTCTGGCATGAGACAGCCAAATTCCCCACATTCTGGGAACAACTGTTATGTATTGTCCAACTGTTTGCCAAACCTCCACATTTGTCTGGAAGAGGTTCCACATATATCAGGCAAATGTACAGATTTTGAAAACATCTGTGTACTGCAGATGTCGGACACCTACAGGGAGGATACCCTCCTGTCATTGGGTCACACGTTGCTGGACTGTCCCCATACACTTGTAGTACCACTCACCTATTTACCAGATGGTGGCTGTATGGCATGGTACTGGGACTTCACCTATAGGGGACAGGGCTGTGTATGGTTGGCACATGGCTGGACTGTGTATGCACACACACACTCACACATCACTGTCACATGCAGGTCACCAACAGACACACACAGCTCCTCTCCATGGCCCAGCTGACCAGCACCCCTCCAGACACACACACACTCACACACACTCACACACACACACACACACAATGTCAACTGCGTGGCACAGCCTAGGCCTTTGGCAACCCAACACCACACCCTGTGCATGTGATGATGCCTGTGCCACATCCCTGTTATTCATATCATCAATGCAGGGAAATGCAAATATGTAGACCAAACACAGCAACAGCAAAACTATAGCAGCAACACACCAAACAGCCAATGCCTTTCTTCACTTTATTTTAGACCACGGGACGGGTGAGATGGGCCGGCGGTGCGCCCCCCGTGGGGGGCGCACCGCCGGCCCGGCTCACCCGTCCCGTGGTCTAAAATAAAGTGAAGAAATGCAAATATGTGTCTGATGCACAGGGTGACTATAGTACATTTAATGATAGCTTGTAGTGCACTAATGTTATGCCCTGTGAGGTGTTGTCTGCTGTGTCATGAATACACATCAAAGTGTATAACTTTGTTCCATGATGCTGCATTGGTGGTCACATTGCAAGCTGACTGTTGTCTCGAACACCTTTTTCTGTTTCTGCTCCAGGGGTATGCGTGTATATGCTGTGGAGAGCTGGTGCCAATACAGTGGCTCAGGATGCCATGGTGGCAATGCACAAATGTGACTTCACCAAGGTACGGCTGTATATGTGTATGGCTACCTAGGTGTATATGTGTACAACAGTGTGTTGGGGACAATGGAGGCAGACATCATAATCTTGCATGGATATCCCATGACACAGCACGCTACTCCTGATACATGTCACCTAGGAGTTCAGTAAAATCATAAGTTCATAGGATCTTAGGAGGTTACTAGAGTAATGGCCCTGTGGCCCTTACAAAGTTAGCCATTAGTTTATCCCCAGAAAGAAACATTAGTCATCATCTGTTGCCCCTGTCAATGAGGGAGACAGGTGGGACCCCTGGGACAGACATGTGACTTCCCATCCACTCATTACTGTTGCACTTGAAGAGGGTCAGCATGGTACTCTTTGACATGTATGGGAAGTCTATTCCTGAGACAGGGCAGCCTGTGAGAGACAAACCTGTCTCTCCAGCAGGTTGTATTGATGTTGCATATCAGACTCAGGCCTGTTGTGCAGGTAATGTGTGAGGAGCTAGACTTATGGATATGGGGCAGCTGTAGTAGGGCAGGATCCTACATTGCCTTGTAGGTGTGACACAACCCACCTCTGAGCAATCTGTCCAATAACGAGTAGAGCAATAGCGATTTGAGCCTGTCTGCATGGAAAAGGTGTTGGAGGCCATGGATTACCTTTGTGAGGTAGTTCTGTGTCCTTTCCAGTTGGTGCAGATGTCTGGATAAGTACATACCAAATGGAGAGTTGCAGTAATATATTGGTCTATCGAGTGAGGACTATAGATAGGTAATGACCACCTTTTTTTTCTGGATGTAATCCCTTTACCTATGAGATGAACCACATACAAGGCTTTTTTGACCACTGCCGCTACATGATGATTGAATATGAAATTGTTATCAACCTGAGTACTCAGGTCTGTCAACACAGGTTGTGTGTTTAGGCGATTGGCATTGATGTGGTAAACAGTGGGACCGTATCTTTGCTGACTGGTATGATGATACAGTTTTTTGCATTTAGCTTGAGTCCAGGACCTTGGCACCAGTCTGTAGTTGATGTAAGATGCTCTTGCACTATGTTAACATCATTTGGGGAGTCAATGACAGACAGCACCCAACTTACATTCATCCACATACGTAGTCAGTACCTACAAATGTAGGTGGTGGCGGGTAGCATTCATGCCCAGATACATGTGGGTTATTTAAAGGCAGCAGCTACTCACATTGCCTCAAAATGTATGCATATTGCAAATACATAGGCAAGACAGACAAGGATTGCCACTGTATCAAATGTCCAATGTGGGACACTTTTTGTAGTAATGTGAGAGTTGGCAAGGCAAACCATACCCACAGTGAGTGCAATGGAGAAAACCTCACATTTTTTGACAATATAACAGCTTATTTTTATAACATTTGCCTAGATTATGCTATTTCTCATAACATTTATGTGTTTGTGATGTAGAATGACTGTTTTATGCAGCTATTAGAATAATGCAGGAAATATGTGTTGTCCTACACTCTCAGAACATTTGCATTGTTTTGATTGTTTTCCCAGGACACACCTGGCCAGACATGGACTGCAACTTGCACAGTGGGACAAGTGGTAACACGCACACACAGACACACACACACACACACACACACACACACACACACACACACACACACACACACACACACGCACACATGAACTGTCATTGTTGAGAGTAGAATCTCTACCTGTCTAGTTGTATATACTATAGTGCTACATATGTATCTCATGAACCACAGAATGTATGCATTGTTGGACTATCTGCCACTACTGTTTAGGTGGATGACATCTGTAGGCACTGTAAAGGTTGACAATGGGGTGTAAACAGGTATGCATAGGCCCTTAAAATTGTATAACCATTGCATACATACACACACACACACACACACACACACACACACACACACACACACACACACACACACACACTCACTTACTCACAGAGTTGCCATTGTTGGGATTATAACCCCCATCTATCTAGTTGTATAGGGTATAGTGCTATGTATATATTGCATGTACCACAGAGCTTATGTGTTTGGAGAGTGTCTGCCACTGCTGTTGGGGTAGATGACATCAGCAGCTGTTGACAGGGAGGCCACTGTTGTGGAGGACACTAGTCACAGGGCCATAAAATGATTGAGAATTGCACAGACATAGGCCTGTTGGGCATGTGTATGTGGAATATCTAGACACAAAAAAGGTAACTGATGTAAGATTAGAATCCCTGCCTATCTACAAATACACATTACAGCTCATTGTACTAGTTACATGTGCCACTGGTAACAGCTGGTATGCAAGTGACTGCAGCACTACATCACTCAATGCCTTTCTGTGTATCTCTCTCCCCCCTCTGTCTCTCTATATATAATATATACTGTATATATTACCTATATATATATATATATATATATATATATATATATATATATATGCATCTATATAAAACTCTGCAGATGCATATGTATCTTATATGTTCCACATACTGATAGATAAGGGTAATCATGTCTGATGGGGATAGGGAGAGACAGTTACGCATATATAACTGTCTGTATGCACGGCAATATATTGACACCTCAGTTCTATAGACAGATGAGGCTTCAGACATGGGCTGACATTAGCTAAGTGTAGGAGCATGCCCATTGTGACCATCAGTGCTTACAAGGAGACTCCAGTCCAGACCTGCCTGTACTCCAATCTGGGATTTTGTGGGCTACAGCCAATTGGCTGCTGCACCTGATTACACATTCCAGCACATCCCTGATGTAATGCCCAAGGGAATTCACAGCTGTGTGCTGGTCATAATATCTGAGTCATAACTAGGGTGTGTACAGATTCTATTAGACTGAACAGGGTTTTTAATCATATGTCTGATGTATTTTACATAGCAATGTGATTTCCTGGTATATCAGTGGCGGATCATTTTAGACTGGCATGAAGAACTGCTGACAGACATTTGAGTTACTGACTCCATACACAGCAGGGCACCCATGGTACTGCATGACCTGTTCTACTCTACACTTTCTACATTTGTCTGGCCAGTAGTTCATCCTTCACCTTATATGTGGGCATTTGTCCTGCACCTGTTCCTGGCTTTGTCCACAGTTGCAGCTCTATGTAGTTGTAGGTATGCTGTGACTGGGGTACAAGATGCAACACCACACACAGGGTTACAGACGTCACACCTCTGACTGAACCTGTTTTGCAGGATGTCCAGAATTGTGTCCCATATGTCTGCTCTGGTCCTTTTGAGTTGTATTGTTATTATAATGCTACATGGTGAACATACCTGTCAACCTCTTAGAGCAAGAAATCTGGACAAAGCCATATATAAAAGTGGGACACAAGCCCAAAAATAGGGACAATCTTTTAATATTGCTCTTACAAATGTAGACGGTTGATAGAATAACATGTTTTGTATTATCATTAATTTTGTGAAGGATATGAGGTCTGCATCTCAAATGTCTGTCATATTTTTCTAACAACAACCTTTATTGATTTTCCACTAGTTTGCCAAAAAACTGCAATGCTATGAAAAATGGACCATACATGAGGCAAACATGTGGACATTCTGCAAAACTCTGTACATTTGAGAGGTATGATGGTGTCCACTGTCTTGTTGCAAGTACTGACACAGTTATGTGATCGCCTTTACAACCTGCTACTACTCTGACTTGTTACAACCTGCTGTTCTACCAGCCACCGTCTAGGTTACTCAGAGCTGTGTACTATCCATATCTGTGCCCCCCCCCCGTCCCTTGTCCATTGTCTCTGGCTTTGTCAAGCTTTCTTGCAGTAAGAAATATTGACATATGGACAGTCTGTAGACCTTGTACCATAGGTGTAGCTCACATGCAAAATAGTAGGCACAGCCAGTCTTGAACCATGAACACCATCAACCATGGAAATGTACTTAGCCCACTAAGTCAGAACAGCCACCAGACAGTGTAGTTTAATTGATGCACAAAATAAAAAGTTGCCTTGTAGCAAAAATGAAACAACCACCAGTATATCCAACAGATTTAATGAAACTCTGACGCCTCGGCCAAAGCCTTCAAGGAGTACAGCACAAAGTAAAAAACTTGTCTCATATATATAAACATACAAATACATCCGTTAAACAATCATACAATTAAAGAAGCGCTCTCCAATTACATTCTTAATTTAGTCCCCTTGGAGACAGGGTGTCAAATTTTAAAATGTAAGTAGATTCTTTTAAAAGCAACTGTTTCTTGATAAAAGAAACATCAAATCTAGATATTTGTATTTTTTCCAAAACAGCGCCTTGTAGCCCTTTACTTTCTCCATCATGAAACAAACTTAAATGTTCAGCAGTAGAGCTCTCTGCATTTTTTATTAGCAATATCCCTCACTTGCTCTAAAATTCTAGTTTTAAAACACCTTTTTGTTTCTCCAATATAAAATTTGTTGCAAAGACATTTCAAGGCATATAGAACGCCTTCAGTATTGCAAGTAAAATGGCCACAATTTCTAAAAGAAACATTATTTATTCTAGGAAAAGTTTTTATTAGATACTTGCAAGCCTTGCACTTGCCTCAAGCAAATGTACCACACATTGTCAAACTATATGGTATATTGGGAGGGGGGTCTATATTATAACATCAAAATCTATAAAGATCAAATGTTACAATATCAAACCCTAAACACCGAAATCCGCAAACATCGAACAGTCAGAATAGCGATTTTTTTCCCAGGGAAAAAATCGCTATTCCGAGAAACATACACACAACACAAACACACACAAAAAACAGCAATCCACAAACATACACTTAAAATCCTACACCTAAACTAAACTTTACATACACTACTAACTATCCACTTACCTGAACCCAACCCTAACCCTAAGGTCCGTCACTATCGCACACTCACCTCACCCACGCCCTAACCCTAATTCACCTAACCCACCCCCTAACCCTAACCTACACACAACCGCACACTTACCTGACCCGCTTCCTAACCCTAACTCACCTAACCCGCCCCCTAACCCTAACCTACACACAATCTTACACTTACTTGAACCCGACCCATAACGTTCCAACATATCGAATGCTGAAAACAGCGAAGCCATAGCAACGGCCCACCGAATTCTTTCCCTGGGAAACAATTTGTGTCCTGCGCCTTTGCTGTTTTCAGTGTTCGACAAAACTGGTTTGATATTATAACATTCGAACTTTATAAAATTCGATGTTATAACATAGACCCTATTGGGAGATAGAATACTGAATTTACCTCTTACCAAAACATTCTGTATACTTTTTCCTTTTCTGTAGGAAAATGCTAGTTCTTTGTTCAACCACTATGAAGCATCCCTTAATTTTGTCATATATTTCCAGAAATATCTAACTTAATCTATTATTTTGGGACTAAGGCAACTATTTGTTGTAACAAAAAATATATTTTCATTTGTGTCTTTCTTATGCAAAGCCCCAGTATATTGTCCATCCTGGTTGAGTGCAGTTTAATTCCTGACACTATTAACCACAGACATACATAGCCCATTAACCCATGCATATTTTGGACATGGAACATGTCAGCAGGTTGATTGGGCAACCCTGGAATTGTATGGTCTGCTGCTATTACCTTGCAAATATAATGTTACTGCAGTTGTATGGGAACCAGGTGTGTTAGGAGTAGGGAACTCTAGCATTGACAGTCATGCATCTCTCCTATGACCCTGCTGTTTGCCATTTCCCTCACATAGTGCAGTGAGTTTTGCTGCCTTGGGGCCTACTGCATATTATGGGGCAGCCAGTATTGGGCAGAGAGTTCCTGTTGTCCCACATAGCTGACAGTTGTCTGCAGGTATCCCAGTAGCCCACTCTATTCCCTTGCATACATGCAGCAGGTCCATACATATGCTACCATAGTCTAGTACCCCATACATTTGTTGTAAAGAAGAGTGACTTACCTTGTGCCTGTAGCAGTTGAGATCACAGTTCTTCAGGGCTGACTATGTTGAATGCACACAGTACACAGTCAATACATGGTAAGATACAGGTTGTCTAGCATGGCTGGCATCCTTTTTACTATGTTATGTGAGTCGGAGTGAGGTGTCAGTCCCTAGGTCCCTAGAATGTCAGTGCATCTGCTATGCATTGCCATTTTGATAAGACCAGGGCATACTGGTCATGCCTACATCTGCCTACAGGGACAGGCTTCTCTGAGTACCCCTGTGGCTGTGGGGACCTTGGCACTGGTGGGGGGCTGTGTGTCCCCTCCCTGTGATGTTCCTGCCACAGCTGTTTCCACAGGATCATATTGTGTAGCATGGCACATACTGCGAACATGTGTTCACATGTGGCTGGAGAGTATTGCAGGGCTCCACCAGATATATATCAAGGCAGTGGAACCGTGACTTGAGCAGCCCAAACACAAGCTCAATGATGTTCCTAGTTTGTGTGTGTGCATCATTATGGTGTTCTTCGGTAGATGTGTGCATTTTTGATGAGTGTCATCATTCATGGTTCCAGTGCATAGCCAGCATCCACAAGTAGATGGCCATATGGGATTCCTCCCTGGTAAATGTCTGGTACAGCTGTGAAGCATGCCAGATGTGGGAGTCATGATAACTGCCAGGGCTGCCAGCACACACATTCATGATAATGCCCTGGGCATTGCACATGACCTGCCAGTTGATGGAGTGATACCCCTCACAGTTGATGTAGATACTACCCTTATCATCAGGTGATGCTTTGATGTGCACATGAATCAAGTCTATGGCACCCAGTTCCTCAGGGTAGTGTGCTACATGGTGGAAGAGATACATACTGCTGGCCCTCATCTCAGGGGTGTGGGTATATATATTTGTGCTCACTGGCATGTGTTTGCATGGCAGCCAGGAATTGGTGGAGTACCCTGGATGCAGATGCCTGTAAGTCCCCCAATCATGTCCCCAGTAGGTCTTTGAAAAGTACGTTTAGCTAGTATTCTAAGGGCTACACATACCTTTGTTTCCACTGGGATGGGTTCCCCTCTGTTGGCTCTGGGTCCGAGTTGAGGGCAACAAAGCTCGGTGAGTTCTTGTAGTATGTCCCTGTCCACCCTGTAGTGCTCTACTATCTCCAGCTCATAGGTTCATAGGTTCATAGGTAGGTGCCAGGCTATCAGCCTTAGGGCCTATATAAGCCTAGCAAAATGGTACCCTGGCTTTTGCCACCCAAGAAAATTATTTTCCTGTGCCCCTGTCGAGCTGAGCCACAGAAGTGATCCCTGGGGTGAATTTCCTATTTCCCATCCAATCATCAAGATTTTTCTTGAAGAGTGCTAATGAGGAGTTTTGTTTGATATAAATAGGTAGTTTGTTCCAGAGTATGGGAAGTCTCTGGGACAGGAATCTATCCCTCCAGCATGTTCTGTTTATTGTGGTGACAAGGTTTAGGTCCCTAAAGCATGTAGCTCAGAGAGATTGGGATTTCTTTAAGTGGAGCATGTCCAACAGCTTTGGGTTGGACATAGCTTTGTATGTTAGGCAGAGATCACCTCTGAGTAGACGATATGTGATGGAGTAAAGCTTGAGTTTTTTGAGACGGTCTGCGTCGGGCATCTGTTTGAGGCCAGTAATCCTCTTTGTAAGGTATTTCTGTGGCTTTACCAGTTGTAGATGTCTTGTGAGGTGCATACCAAAATGGGCGTTGTACTCTATAATGGGTCTAATGAGTGATGAATAGAGGGGAACAATGAACTGTTTTTTCCTGAATGAGAAACCTTTTGTGATGAGGTGTGCCACGTAGACGGATTTCCTGACTACTGTGGCGATGTGATTATCAAAGGAGAGACTACTCTTCACCTGTGTCCCAAGGTCTCTTATCACACTTTTGGTGTTAAGTAGACTACCACCTATGTGGTAGTTCATGGGTACAGAGTTTTTTCCAAAAGGGATGACAATGCACTTTTTGGCATTAAGCTTGAGGCCATGGCTTTGACACCAGACAGCCCCTGGAAGGTTACCCTGGGCCTGAGCACTCTTCTCCTTCTCAGTCTAGGCCTATTGTCAGCATCAATACCAGCACTGACCTCAGCCACTAGCACATACAGATGTAGCAGAGCAGCAGCTGCCCCAATTATTTTGTCAGGGTGGGAGGTTGGCATAATGGTTAAGGTGCTTACCTTAGAAACACAGTTAAAATTTGCCAAGTGTGTACTCCAATGGTACAGAGTATATGGTAAAAATCAGATTGAAGGTTGTATACATACTTTATAGTGGTGTGCTGCAGATGCAACTTTTGTGATTGGCTGACTATGATACATTCCACCTGCCAAGTCTATAATTGCAGGTTTTGAATGGCCTCAATGTCGGTGGAACTGGGCTTATCAGTCATTTATACTTGCTTCACTTTCCCAGGCTATTTCCTAGTATTTTTTTTTTTTTAATTTCTTTCACTGCTAAACACTGGGGCATGGTGCACAAACCTGCAGTGCTAGTCTAAACAGTACTCATCAGTTTAGACACACCCCATCACAGGCATGCTCAGCTTAGCTTAAACCAGCTAAAACACTTTGCCTGCAGATAAGCAAAGCTTAGCAACACTGGACAGACCCGCCTGCTCAGGTGTGCTTAGCTGAACAGAAATGGGCACTGCTGAGCTCCCAATCCACTTAAACACAGCGTGACACACCCCCTTTTGATGTTGGATACCTATTCTACTAACACCAACATGATTCTGGCCCTACACAGATTTTATCTGTGGACACAATGGCCCAATTCTGCTATTCAGTAACCCCAGCTAATTTGCATACAGATCATTGCATATTCCCTGTATACATCACTATTCTGCCACCTGCCTCCTTAACAATCACTGAAACCTGCCATTGTACACTCTGCATGCAGGGCACTATAATGCATTATTTTTGCAAATGTCTTATTTTCAGTTTTTAAACATTTTTTTTTTGTTTTGCATAATGGCATGTTTGCATGTTACTGCACGCTATGCAAACGCAATATATGCATTAAAAAAAAATAATACTTTATAATGATTTACATTGCTTTTTGGACTCACCAGGCATAGTTTTGGCCATTTTCATCCCTACGTTGCAATATCCATCCTTCTTTTTGGGCTTTTACAACCCCTGTTTAATTTTTACATTTCTGTACACTGTTACTTTCCGTGTACATTTCTGACACCAACACGCCTCCTACACGGGTACTGTTCAGCTTATTGGATCACAAATCACCCTCATTTGCATGGATTTCACCTGCTTATGAGGCGATTTGCATTTCACGGACACTTCCATGTCCGCATGCTCTCGCATGCCCCTCTTCACTGTTTACTGGATCGCTCGGCTGCTGGTTTCCATGTTGGGGCTGTACCACTATGCTTACAAGGAAAATCACTCCATGTAGGCTTTATTAAATTCCCCCCATTGTCCTCTCAAAGCTTTTTATAGTTAAGTTTATAAGTCTGACAGTTGGGTACCTTAAGTGATCAAACTTCATGACTAGGAATAATGTTAACATATTTCACTGTTTTGTAACCACTTCAAATACCAGAGATTGCTGAAAAGGGAAGGTTAAATAGCCTGTTAAATATATCTCTAATATACCTATTTATAGCAAGTGATTACATTTTTACATTTATCTCATTATAAGCTATGCATCTCTCTTCTTTCAATTAACTTCATGATGTTTTCTCTCTTTTGTTTGCTGATTTAGTGACTTCTAGTGTATATAGTGAATATAGTTGTTAAGGTTTTATGTCTTCTGTATGTATTGTAGAGCTATGTCTTTGATTGTTGTAATACTTGTATTACTCAAAAATCTTGGAAAAAAAATACCACAAGCAAGTTATTTGGTCCTGGAGCTACATCCCTTTTTAATGACCCAAAAGGACTTTGTAACCATTTCCACAGTAATTAATGGAAATTGCAAACATCATGGATATTCCCGTCCCATTGTTTAACATCCTTCCCAATCTTTGAAAAGATTTTAACAAAATGGTCCACTGTCCTAAAATGTTTTGTACCTATATTATCACCATTGTAGACTACTAAAATTTTGGACTTTGTGATATCTTTGCATATGCCTTAAAAAGTGGGCATCTTTTGCTTTTACTTAATAAACCAAGGGTTAAATAAGCAATACCAACTTGGATTCTGTTTTCTTGTATTTAATAAGAATGCAAGGTAATCCTTAATGCAGATCTTACATTAATATTTATGGCAACAGTTTATTTGAGCACAACATATGCTGTTTTTATTCCTGTACAGCTGCTTTTCCCTAAGGGTCTACTTCAAATAAACGAAAGCCCACTTACCCAAAAATGACATTACTGAGATGACATCTCCAAAATCTGACTTTAATGAATAACCACAGTGCCGAAGGATTTCAGAGGGTAAGTATCCAAGTAGCCAACAAGGGGAAATATGCCCTTTTCCCCACTGTAGTGTGATCCCAGAGTTGGTACATTCAGTTAGGAGGGGCTGGGGGTCATTGCGGTATGTTTCTTTGTTAGATGGTGACCAACTGGATACTTAACCTGTGAAATCCTTTGACATTGTGGTAATTTATTAAATTAAGCTTTTGGCGCTCTCATCTCTGTGGTGTCAACTTCAGTAGTGTGGGTTTTCGTTTATTTGAAGAAGACCCATACATACATATATATATATATATATATATATATATATATATATATATATATATATATATATATATATATATATATATATACTGCAGTACACATTATAGTGAAGCCCACAAATCCATATCTAACATGCTGTTATAATTTAAGCAACATGTAATGTTCTGAAGGAAGTTCCATGTGCTATATTCATCCTTGGAAGCCATACTCTGCAGAAATTTCCTCCAATAAACTAGTAACTCATCTTATCAGTGTAAAGGTAATTCTAGGAAGCATCCTCTTTCACACTGTTTCAGCATTGTTTTGTTCCCCTTGCAGTAAACCAGCAACGGCATTAAGATCCACACACCATTTACCAAGTAGGCATCAGGCACACCAATGCTATACCTCTCTGGAATTCTGTCATTAGGATAATCCATGACAGCTGAGATCAGAAACACAACACAGTTTAGGGATATGCATTGTTGGCAGGTGAAGAGTATATGAGGATTGCATTCCTAATGTATGCTCCAACAGTATCTTCCATTACTCAAGTAGGTCTTTAGCATCATCATGGAATATCGGATTAACTCTGAGAAAGCTTTGTCTGATTTCAGGAAAGTGAGAACAATTAGGCATTTCATAAGCTTAAGAAACTTTGTGTTGCAGCAATACATACTGGCTAGATCAGAACTATCTACCCTGCTCCACACTCACTCTCTGAGAAAAGTGAACTAGACAACCCTTGGATTTGCTGTTAGGGAAGCTGGCCTTAACACTGCACAGCATTGCAGAACATACTCGGGGAAATCAGAAAACTGTACTCCATCCAAAGCATCAAGAAGTGCATTCCACATGACACTCCATGCATACAGCATCTTGTGGGACATTAGAATAAATGCTAGCAGTACTGTTCTACCAGCACTCTAAAATCTGAGGGTCTCATGTATTCTTTAGCGCTGCTGCACTTTTGTGTCTCTTTTTTATGAAAATGCCATCCACAAACCAATTAACAGAACTGCTAGGCCTGACCAGGTGATGGTATATACTTACCATATGTGTCTCCACATCCCCTTGACAATTTTACAGTGCAGCAGAAAAAGACTCAATTTGATTGGCAGATTTCCACCTAGTGAATTGGCCTAAGTCCACATTTGGCCCCACGGTCCTTCCCTTCCAGCACTACACAGGTGATTTGTGTATCTAACAAGTGATCTTCATGGTGGCTAGTGTGCAACACCTGCATACCTTTGACTACACAATTCCTAGAGAAATTGACATGTTGTTTCCTGTGTCATGCGGACACTGTCGCAAAGATTTGCCATTATATTAAATGTAGCTGCCTCTGCAGCATAAGGCTGGTGATAGTGTCCCATTGATTTTGAAGAAAAGTTCTGTGCCTTTTTGTACTGCTGGCATGGTAACATAGGATCATAGGATCAGAGGAAGTTACTAGGCTATTGGGCCTGAGGTCCTTACAAGCCTAACCAAGGATTTAGGCCATGTTCCGACAAGTCAGCACCTGATGCTACAGCCAGCAGGGACACAGGTGGAATCCCAGGTGTGTATTTTCTGTTTCCCATCCAGGTTGTGCATAAAACAGCAGCATTTCCTTTATATCCATCTGATGTTTTCCGATGGCAGGCACTGTATGATTTTCCATGAACGCACTTCTTCCTATTGTATAAATAAACATCTATAAGGAGAAGTTTTATTCTCCTCTGGCTAGTTACATATCTGTAATGACTGACTGATAGTTTTGTTGTCCCTTGTGTGCCATACCTTTTGTTCTGTCTCTTCCTTACTGGCCAGTTCTGCTTTGCATAGGCATATGCCAGATGTGGCAAATATGAATTCATCAGCGCTTTTTCTTTTTGGACATTGCCCCTTTGCTGCATCCCATGTACCCTTCTGGTATCTTTCCTCTCATTCATTCTAACAACCTGCTATTCGTCTCCCTTTATAGACTACAGCAGCACATGTAGAAGTCCAGGTGTGGCCTGGTCCAAGTTCTGTATGGTGGAAGCATTAAATCTTTTGTACTTATTCTTATGCCTGCATTTTGTTGGGTGCTGCCATTGCCCTCTCACTCACATCTTTATGAGCTAATCCAGATGTGATAAGAGTCCCTTTTTCCTCTTTCTGTTCAGTCGCCAACAGCTCTACTTCTCCAGCTAATACTTCACACTAGGGTTACAGTGGCCCATGCACACTACTTTGCATTAATCTGCAGTGAGTTTCAGTTTACATCTTTCAGCTCAAGTGTTTAACCTTTCTGAATCCTTATTTAGACTATTCATCCCATCCTCAAATGACGGGCCCATGTGTCTTTATCAAAGAGTTTGGTTCCATCTGCTAGTCCTTCATATATAGTAAATGAGCTCAGTTAAGAATGTTTCACAGAGGATCAACCACTGTTGCAATCCACTAATCACTTTCCATACTCCTGACATTATATATGTCAGCACAGCTGTCTGTGTCCAATCAAATTGAGTCTTATTTTTTATTGTAGCTCCAGCCTCTCCAGCTTTCCTAGAGGCCTCCTTTGCAGAACTAAGTCAAAGCCCTAGCTGTAGTTAAGGAAGACCATATCTACTGGTATTCCCTTTTCAAGTTTTCATGTAAGCCAATCATAGAAATGGAAGAGATTTGTCTGATAGCTCTTTCTGGCAATGACTCTATATTGGCCATTGCCCTGAAGATTGCTACCTATTAGAAAGAAACCATCTTTCCACCTCATAATTCTCTTAATGGCATTTCTTGTCACTGATGTTAAAGTAACAAATCTGTAGTTCCCTGAATTGTTCCTGCTACTCTCACACTCCTTATACAAGGACATCACAGCTACCTATCCACAAATATATCCAGGCAGCATGATCCTACTATATACATACATATAGAGAAATTAAAAAAGAGAGAGAGAGTGAGGGAAAGAGAGTGAACTATTATTATTTACTTAAGCTTTGTTTACTGGTTTATTCCCAATAGGCCAGTGGCCTCTTTTCAGGGGGAGACCCAATGTGGAATTCATGCAAAGTAGCGGAAATTCAGCCAAGGCACTGGGAAGTTTCCTCTATAAAGCACACACACATATGCATATATATGTATTTAATATCTCAATAAGAGGCCTTTCTAAATTAACTTGTACCTTTGTGTGGCCTGTTAAACTAATTGCAATGAACGGGCAATTTAACAGGTAATTAAGACAGAGACAGGCTAGAATGGAAGTGCCTATCCTTGAGGGGATTGAGCATACAGCAAAGTTCTCTTGTTTCTGTGTTGAAGGTTGAAACTCAAGAGATTGACAAGCTGGACCAAGCAGAACTAAGAAGAATGGCCACCCTCTGTATCCAAGGCAGGGTACGCACTCAGGTTTGTCTCAATGTCCACTCAGCTAGACATGCTGTGGGAGGAATTATGGCTGGAAAAAAGCTCTGAGCCACTCGTTATGATATGAACTGCTGTTGAAGAGAGGGATGGCTGATAGTCAAGGGACAAGGGACACTTTAAGGAGTCCATTATGGATGTTGTCTAGAGGGTAAGCCAGAATACCTGGTTGTAGTGTAGTCATATCTTCCCCTAACACATGCATGCAGAAAGAAGAGATGCAAGGGGAGTCAAAATAAGACAAACAATGGTGCTGAAAGAAGACATAGATAGGGGGATGGATAAATCTAGACCCTGCACATGATACATATAATGTAGTTTCAAACATTCAAGAAGGTAATTTATTGGATGTACCCCTAAACATCAAAGTACACAAATATCAAACAGCTAATGACTGATCCCAAAAGATCGAAAGTCAAAACAGTGAAAAAACAAAACAGTTACATTTTTCCCTGCAACCCTCCCCCCACACCCCCCATCCACAGTGGGGGAAAGGCAATTTCGCAGATCTCCACTATGCACACTTTTGCACAGACCTAACACTGGTAGAAGCAATCAAATGATTTTGATCGCTTTTGCCAGTGTTAAACACACTTGAGATTATGAACTTTTAATTATATGGAGTATTCCTAATTTTTCCTATTCTGTAGGTATAATAGGTCTGCTAGCATGTTTTTCAAGGGTTGTCGTTTACATTTGTAAAAATGTTACTATCACAAGTACAAGATCCTGCTGTGGGACCCCACTTTTGTACATTTAAAAGATAGCATATATCTATAGTTGACACTTAGATAATAGCATTTGAAACAGGCTTTACTATGAGTCTTGACTGCTCAGTTCCATCCATAGTTTCATGGCATAACAGCCTTTGACTAGCAAATCAAAATGTTATAAGTATTAAAATCAGTCTGACACTCCAACTTTCTTAAAGCAATAGGCAACGGTCTTTTGAATTTGTCAATTGCTATCATTTTATTCTCTCTGTATTGACCCTAAGGGTCTAACCATAAATTATTAACATGCTTTAAGTTACAACATTTGGCCATAAAACTTTTGTCAAGAAAATATGCCCGGCTATGAAACTCTGCGGTAACATCAGTTGTCAAATAATGCCTTTTTGACTTTACAATGGTGTTGCTAATCAATCACCTTATTGTTCAAGAAGACAGTCAGTGGTTCTCCAGTTAACAGGGTTGATAAATTCCCAGCTCATGCAGCTCAGACAATGCTATTGTTCAAATAAGTCAATCTTTACCACCTCTTGATTTTAATATTTTAAAAAAGTGAGTTCACAAGGGAAAAATTAAAAGCTGAGTTAAGTACCAGACTGTCATAAATAACAAAAAAAGTGAGAGAGAGACAGAGAGAAAAACATCCCAGTATAGTCTTTTCACAATCCTTATAGAAGAGTTTTTGTACCCTACAGTATTCCAGGACAAAACAGTACTGATAAGCTTTCAATCTGTTTATCCAAGACCTTTGTTAGCATGTCAGATAGCAGCTTTTATCCCTTCCTGGTTCTAGAGATATTCCCTGAACTTCATATTTCAGAGTCTCTGTTCAACTACCAAAATGCTGTAAATAAAAAAGCAAGAAAGAATTGAAGAAAAAAAATACTCCATTATAGTTTTTTCACAATTCTTACTGAATATATATTTTTTCCACACCACAGTGTTGCAGAACAAAGCAGTACTTATAAGGTTTTGGTCTCTTTATCCAAAACAAGCAGATATGTAACTTCAGAAGACTTAGCATGCAAGATTACATCCCTCCCAAGATTCAGAGATATCATCCAAACTTCTCCTTTCAGAAAAAGCTCCCTTCAACTACTCTCATGGCTTCCGACAGAAGTCAAGAATATGAATTTGCAGGGGCAGTGGCCTTAATGTAGCTGAAAAGCAGACAAATCTCATTAAATTATTGCCTTTTTTCTTCATCTTACATACTCCATTTAAATGACAACCTTTTCCATACTACAGCACTCAAGGTCTTCTCTCAAGATCTGTAGTCACTGTGATGCAGTATACCTATGTATATGCTTATACATGGGCAATTTAGTATAACCAATTATCCAGCATGTTTGAGAGATAGAAAGAAAATATAGTATCATAAGAAAAGCCATACAAACATGGCAGGAAAGGACAATTTCATAGTGGATATCAGGATGGAACCCTGGACATTGAGTTCTTCTGTGGCATCAAAGGTTACTGCACAGTTCTAGACACTGTGGACTTAGACAAGCAGGGAGTTGAATCTGAAAATCTGTAAGTAAATATTGTAGACATGAATATCTTAGTGGTGATCTGGAGTTGCAGGCTGAGGTGCTTCACTGAATTCCTGTTCTAATGCATTTAAAGGGACAAGTCTCAGGGATTTTTTATTTTAATTCTGGTCTTTGTTTACATTTTCAACATGTGTTTCTGAGCATGCTCAACTTTATTTGTGGTGGTCGGGGGAGGGTACCTCCAGGAAGTTTCAGAGGTGTTAAGCAGATTCCATCTCAAATAGCAGTTGTACTCACAACAGCTCTCACTTAAGCCATTCATTAGTTTAGCCTGTGCATTTTATCCTCAGAGAAAAGTAGCCATACCTCTCAAGTGTACCTCATTACGAGGAAAGTACCTCATTTGGGATCTTAAAAAGTTCATGTTTGTCGAAGTTCCTCAAAGTTCCACAAAAATCCCAATCCCTCAGAGCCACACACTCCAGGGATCTAAACCTTGTCATCACAATGAACAAAACATGCTGGAGGGATAGATTCCTGACCCAGAGACTCCCCATACTCTGGAATAGACTGCCCATACATTTAAAGTAGAGCGCCTCCTTGGCCCTCTTGAAAAGGAACCTTGACAATTGGTTGGGAGATAGGAAATTCACCCCGGGGATCATGTCAGTCACCCTGCTAGACAGGGGTCCGGGGAAGTAAATATTGTGGGAAGAAATGTCCAGGGAATTGTTATGGCTAGGCTTATATAGGCCCTAGGGCTGATAGCTTAGTACCAACCTATGAACCTATGAAAGACTCTGTCACACATTCAGTGTGAGGAATTTTTTAAGTGAAATCCATTATAAATAGAAATGAATCATATTAATTCATTAAAATATCTTCTTTATAAGTAAAACTGGCATATTTAACCATCCCATGACTTTCCTAGTTGACGTTGTTAGAAAGCCATTAGTATGTGTTCCACATTTTGCCCATTTGTTCCACATTATGAGGGCTAGTGTTCCTCATTTTGGAGATGGAAGGTTGAGAACTATGAAAGTAGCCTTTCATGCATTTTATGACCTGACTGCTACTCTCTCTCTCTCTCTCTCTCTCTACAAAACATATGAGAGAAACAAAGTTAAAACATTACCAAACAGGATTTTTTTCTTTACATTGCATATTTTATTTTGTGATTATTCTCAATATTATCGAACTGCAATGATTTGATGACAAGACTGCTGCTAGTTCTGTAGAAAGCATCTGAGTGAGGCAAATTTCAAACAGCAGCGTAAACTGTGTTTCTCTTTAGTTCATTCTGTAGGAAATAAGTTTTATTGTGTTCTGATTTCTGAATACTAGTCACATGTAAAGAATTGCTGACCCACCTAGTACATCTGTAGAAAGCATGTGTGATACAAGGCTGAAGTATTGCTACACACACACACACACACACACACACACACACACACACACACACACACACACACACACACACACACACACACACACACAGTCTTCAATTCCTTTCATTTTCTAATTAAATGTGTACGGATTTCTGAATGCCACTAGCTAAGTGCATATTTTATGACCTCACTGCTTGCACCTCTATAGAAGCATGAGTGATGTGAAATTCAAAGATTAGTAAAGATACTCATCTGTGTTCCTTTCATTTTATATTTTATTTTGTGCCAACATCTGAACACAAGCACAGTACATTTCTCAGTATACGTGCTGTGTCTTAGTAAGTTCCTGAATTGTATACGTTATTTAGCATTTTTCTTTCTGTTTCTGCCTTACAACTTTGTGCACCTGGGTCTAGTCCCACTGCTATAATTTATAAACTAATGACCGAAATGATGCTGTGTTAATAGTATTGTTCCACAAGGCTCAGTACTGGGACCACTCCAGTTTGGAATATACTTCTCTGAAGTCAAGGCAAATGTAGATTACCTTTGGCTGACCAAATTTGTTGATGACTGCAAGTTGGATGTAGTTACTGAATCCCCCAGAGATGTAGATATCTTCCCGGAAGGTCTGACACAGACAAATAACTAATGGCAGAACCAAGGTCTAAAACTCAATGCAAAAAACTGCATAATCCTACCCTTGGGAAGATGACCATCCCTGCAAATTAAAATACTGATAGCACTCTCCTAAGAGTAGACCCAGTGGTAAGGGACTTGGGAACTCAGGTTGATAATAACTTGAACATTGATTATCATGTGTTCATGGCAGTGAGAAAATCCTTCTACGTGGCACAACTTATAAGTAAGGGCATGGCATGCAGATATAAGGTGATCATAATCCCACTATAATCAGCCCTCATTAGACCAATTATTAAGTACAATGTACCCTTCGGCATGTACCTGACATGGCATTTGCAACAGCTGAAATGGCCACAGCGGTTCCTCACTAAAAGAATACATGGTGTAAATAATATATCCTATGCACACCACCTCAAAGCCTTGTCTCTGTACTCAGCCTCCTACAGACAACAGAAGGACGATTTATTCTTAACCTACAAGGCATTCTCCTATCCAGTCCTGATGGATATGCTACACATTTACAAGACAAACAACACTAGACTTAGCCAATCTAAGGAACTAACCTTGTCAGTGCCAAAAACAAAACATGTTAAAGGGACAGGTGTGTGTCTCTAAGATTACCCCTTCTCTGGAAAAACATGTTCCCCATTCATATGAAACAGAGCTCTTCCCTAAGTCTATTCAAATGCAGTTTGGACTAATGGATGGGAAATCACAAAGTCTTATTACTGGTGGCCCTTATGGATGGGGCAGTTTGTAGATGACCTAAGGCACAGGCATATACCAAACCCATTCTTAGCTAAAAACTCATATCATATTTTACAGGAACTGAAATTAATTTGTAATGAAGTTTAATGCATTATACTAACTAGCACCTCATAATGCCAATCTATGGCAACCTGTTACTTTTTTTTAAAATTCTCTCTTATTTTTGTAATTTTTTATTTTGTATTCTTGAGACTGCTTGCATTTTTATTTGTATTTTTGTATTCATGTATTTTTCTGGAGCTTTTCTCCCCAGGACTCCATTGCAAACAGGCTCTTTGTGGCCCAATTGGACCATCCTGGCAAACAAACTGCAAATAAATAAAATAAATAAATAAATAAAAACATATATTTCCGTCAGGATAATACAAGTTTTCCTCAGAAAAATATTATTAGTCAAAGATTTTTTCCTCAACAAGGGACTTACTTGCCCACCCAGCCTTAAAGGATCTCTAGCTGACTGGCAGTTCCACAGGTCCTGCCAAAGAAGTGTTCCTTAGTGGTAAAAAATTCTGAAGCTTTTTGCACCACAACTATCCTTATATGGAGCTCTAATCCAGCTTTTTACACTTGGAGTATGTGTAAGGTGCCCTTTAGCTTTGAGAGCTGGCAAGTCCTCAGGGGTAGATTAATTTTGCTTAGGCTACTGCAACAGGGATCTATGGCTGAACATTTGATAAGTAACTTTGTCTGTTATTCATAAACAGTGCACTGTACTGCTTGAAACAGCAACAAAAGTGGTGACAGATAAGGATGGAGGTGATTCAGGAACACAAGTAGTGCAGTTACATTAGTAGAAAATCATAAGATATGCAGATTATGCAAATGAATATATAATCATGAGTAAATAGGGGGTCAACATGTAAATGATGAAAAGCCAATATAAAAAAATACCTCAAATGTGGCAGAGAGATTCAGAATCATATACAGCAAAAATACAACACCATGGAGAAATTGTCACTGCACAAGATGCCAGAATGTATATTATAGTAGAGTAGCATACGTTACTGGCCAATCTCAGACCCAGTGCCCATAACATGGAGTACTGTCGACCTTTATGCCAATGCAGATGATACCACCGGTGCTTAAAATACCACCATTTGGCTGACCAAGACATTGTGAACTGCATCTACGTGGATAGGGCAACCACATCAAACTTGTTGATTCATGTTGCCCACATGTACAGTCAAGGAGGATTTGTGTCCAGCCCATCCATGTGGACACCAAGATAAGTATTACAGAGAACTCACATTCTCTGGAACAGGCTCCACATCCATTTGAAGCAGATTTCCTCCCTATGCCTGTTTAAGCCTTACATTTTTGTGAGGCTGTGTTCATTTATTCAGAGCTTTCCTGTGTCTGGCTTGGATACCTGTACCACAAGACTTGGATTGCTTCTAAAACTATCTGGACCTACAAAGATGATGTAAGTATTTTTTTTTCCACTTGCTCTAATGGTCTTGGTCCTATTTAACACTTCTGCCCTGCATTTATTAACTTTTGTTGAATTTAGCACTATTTTTCAGCCTGTATCTGTTAAAGAGATACCATCTGTTTGTTATTCTGCTGCTCTTAGGTTGTTTTTAACAGTATTCTGATATTTCCTAACCTCCTGTGATACTGCAAAAGCTGTTCTGAGTTTGCCAAAATATTTCTATGTTTTGCAAAGTTTTTCTCTTTGTTGAAGTTCTCCTACATTTGGGCACTTTTTTCTGTATTTTGTGAACATTCTGAGGGTTAGTAAACTTATTTCCAAGGATTCCTGATACTGCAGGAATTCTCTCTTTTGTAGTAAAGCATCTGTTACTGCTCTTGAGCTCAAAACCAGTTTGTTTTACATTAAGAACGTTGTTTTGCACTCTAGTGGGAGCAGAGCGCTAATGCAACCCATCTGAATTGGAAATGGAATTGGAAGTTTTTATCTGATTGTCCTGAGGGCTTGACTGTGTAAAAGAATTTCATCCTGCTGATATAAAAGCCTCAAGCTTGGACATCATGCAAACGTAGTTAGCTGTGCCTTGTATATAAGTAAACCTCTCCAGTTTAAAATCCTCTATAGGAAATGCTCTCCATAGTCTCCCATTGTTCACAGCAGCTCGAAGTGTGTGCAGAGGGCATTACCACTGCAGGTCATATAATAGTATACTACTAAACACTCTCAGTTAGACCTTTAAGTGACTCTTCCCTACTCTTTCCCATCTGCTAAGGAGCTGGTATAATGGAGAGGCAATTCCCTGTTATCTCTGTTTCTAGCCTGGTGGATATGGGCATCCTGTGGCAGTTTAGTAACTGCCTCATGTTTAATGACAACCATTTCATTTTAGAACAGACAAACACAGTGTGTGAGAGATGTAGATAGACAATATCATTGGAGACAAAGCTCTCACATACATGCATGAAAATGCAAACAATGTTGTTAATGTTACACCCAGAGCACTCACTAGCAACACTAAGGAACAAACACATAGACCCACATATGCAAAGCATCTCAAAGTGGCCCTGCATATACTCAAAAGACATCACCTAACAAAATACATAACTCTGAAAATCATAGTAGCCACGCTTCCAAGCCAATAGGGCAACACACCACACAGACAAACATTCTAGTTACTGGGGATTTCATAGTAAGACATATTGATGTCCCCCTTACCTGGCTAGACAAGGAAAAGATCACAGTGAGCTGTCTGTGTGGAGCCAAGATCACCAGATCACGTATGTACTTGGGTATTTAAACTACAAGTACCAGTATGACACACTCATAGTCCATGTGGGTGTAAATGACCTAATATGTACCTCATTGGACTATATGAAGAGAGACATGATGGAGCTGTCAGAATATGTGTCCAGGTGGGTATGAATCTAGCCTTGAGTAGCACCCTACTTCACCCATGATGATGCCACAGTACCAGCAAAAAAATCACTAACTTCAACAATTGGCTTAGTTTCTGGTGTCACAACAAGGGGATCCAATATCTGTCAGCCTGGGTAGACACAATCTACAAACCACAATGCTTTGACAGAGATGGTTTGCATTTGTCACCACTTGGCTTCTGGATACTGGCAAAAACTTTATCCCCATAGTGCCTTTTTTAGAAAGTGCCTAGTTGTTAAACCCTCCGACATAAGAACAATCACTAATGACTACCTAAAGTTACTGCTGCTCAATACTAGGAATTTAAATAAAAAACTGCACTCCATGGAAGCACTCCTCACCCTGAAGAATGCCGACATAGGTGCAGTCATGGAAACATAGTTGAGAATCATAGAAACCACCTCAGCTATCAAAGGCTGCAATGCATTTCTTACATTTTGATCCCCCTCAGCTCAGGATTAAAAAGAGGGAAGAGGTGTCTTAGTGTTCATAAAGGACAAGTACACTGCTAAACTGTCCAACAATATGAATCATTTGAGCTGCTCCAAGCTCAACAAACTTTAGGTGTGACCCCCTATCATATTCTTGCTAGTTACAGATCTCCTAACATCTTCTTCTTCTTCTTTTGGCTTTTCCCAGTTAGGGGAAAGACATGTTGCATGTGGATTGGACACACTAAATTGGCCCTAGGTGTGAGTGTGTGTGTGCCTTCTGTGGAAGTTTGGGCGGCGGGCTGGCATCTCGACACTGTAAAAACTCCACTGCCAATCATGAGCGGACAGTGATCCACTGTGGGAGGAAACCGGAGCACCTGGAGGAAACCCACGCAACCACAGGGAGGACATACAGACTCCGCACAGAAGGCACCCCAGCCGAGGATCGAACCGGAGAACCTCTTGCTGTGAGGTGGCAATGCTAACCGCTGCACCACTGTGGCCGTCCTCATACATGAGTTTGGAAAACCACACCTCCTACCTAAACATACTAGAATCTCTTAACAATATATCACCATGCTTATGGGTATCTTCAACTACCCCTCCATCAACTGGGAGACTTATATGACCCATAATTCACTTGTTCAGAGGTTTTTGGGCTCTGTCAATGCAAACAGCCTGGAGAAACTAGTTAGCTCCCCAACTAGAGGTACAGATATCCTAGACCTAGTATTCATGAACATGGAGGGGTGCTGCTCCCTTCTGTGCATTAACTCCACCCTGGTAAGATCTGACCACAAAGTGATCTCTTTTAGTGATAAAACTAACCTAGAACCACCATCAAACCACAAACTTGTTAAGAACTTTGCTAAGGGCAATCACCTCAAACTAATTGACAGCTTATTAAACTTCCAAGGCTCTCCAGACCTGGTTGACACTGAGGCCTACTCTGAGCTGTACGCAAAAGCACTGTACAACTACATTCATAGCTGCACAGTGGAGGCAGTACCTGTCCAATTCAAGCTTATGATTAGTGGCAGAAATAAACTACCCTGATGGACCTCTAGCATAAATATGTTATTCAATAAAAGAAAAAAAAAGTCCTATCTGAAGCCAAGAAGGGCAGCTCATAGCTAAACCAGAAGGATGAAACTCATGAGTGCTTGTGAGACATCTTATCACATTAAACACAGGTGAAACGTGTTTAACACAAAGAGTGGCACAGTGGAGAGAGAATGAACACTGCAGACAGTATCATAGCTCTCAACCTTCTGTCTCCAAAATGTGGACTACATCTTACAATGTGAGCATGCTTCTCAAGTATACCTCATTATGAGGAACATTCCTCATTTTGGATCTTAAAGTCTATGCTCCTCAAAGTTCCACATTAAAAGGGTCTGTTATACATTCAGGAATTTTTTAACTAATATTCATGGTACATAGTACCAAATTGTATGAATTCATCAAAATAACTTTTTAAAGGTATACAGAAGCACATTTTAACCATCCTATGACCTTCCAAGTTAAAATTGTTGGTAAGTTGTTAGTAGGTGTTCCACTATTTGCCCATTGTTACCCTGTCCCCCCTGCCCTCCATCAGTAAACTAGGAAATCTCTAGCACTTGCCCCCCTCTCCTCATCACCAGGAAGCAGGTTTATAATGTCCTGTCAAAGGCAAAAAATACAGACTCCATGGGACCTGACAACATCCCTGGCTGCATGATAAATGACCTCAGGCATGAGCTCTCAGCTCCATTAGGCACCCTATTCAACCAAAGCCTGAGCACTGGCTTTGTCTTGGCTGAATGGAGGACAGACACTGTCATCAGTCTACACAAAGGTAGAGTGTCCACTGACCCAGGCAATTATAGGCCCATCAGCCTAACTAGCCTGATTTGCAAGGCCATGGAACACATTACCGTGCACCTTATAAAGAAGGGCGTTGGCAACCTCCAAATGCTTGATCTAATACAGTTTGTTTTTGCAAAGGGAGATCATGCCTATTAAACTTGGTTGACATCTTCGAAACAGTCACCAAAGCCATGGATGAGGGGAACACCACCTACGTTTACCTAGCCAAAGCCTTCAACACTATTCCCCACTCTGGCATAAAAGATAAACTCAGATAGGCATCAACCCATATGTTACCAGATGGATAGCTAAATGGTTCATTGATATAACCTACTTAATCAAAATAAGGGAAGCCACCTCTAGTAGTTGACCCGTAATGAGTGGTGTACCCCAAGGATTGGTCTTCGGGTCTTTACTGTTTGGGATATACATTTCTGAGGTGGAAGCCAAAACCAGTGGTCTGTGGCTGACCAAGTTTGCAGATGACTGCAAGCTGGGTGCTATCTTAAATTCCCTGAGTGATGTGAACATCCTCCAAAAGGGCCTTACTCAAACTAATGACTGGTGCCGTAAGCATGGCCTCAAAATGAATGACAAGAAATGCATCATTACCACCTTTGGGGAATATGGTGTCCTCGCTAATTATCACATTAATAGCAATGTACTAAACATGCAATCAGCCATGAGG